>NC_073238.2:35108281-35412187 GCF_029281585.2 Gorilla gorilla gorilla | reverse complement strand
GCCATATGAGGACACAGCATCCCTCCCCTCCAGAGGATACAGCCCTCACCAGATCACCAGATGCCATTGCCTTGACCTTGGACTTCCCACCTCCAGAACTGTGAGAAATTCCTTTGTATATTACCCAATCTCAGGTATCCTGCTATAGCAGCACGATATGGACCAAGACACTTGGCCTTTTCATGCTTCAGAGTTCTCATCTATAATAGAGAAATAATCATGGCAGCCTCATAAGATTGCTAAGAGGATGCGGTTCAATGAGTTAATATTTGTAGAACACTAACGACAATGTCTGACACTTAGGAAATGCTGTTAAGGGCCATGTGTTAGGTGTGAGGGTAGTGGGGCAACTACTTTTTGTGCTTGTGTGACAGCAGTTTTGTGAGATATGTTTTTAGGAATCTGGCTTTGATTAGTTATTGGCTTTAATATCAGTTTTGTTCTATAAAAAGGCCCACTAACTCGTATGATGTCTGTTGGCCAAAGTAGCAGGAAATGGGAGTCTCAGAAAGATTAACTGCAGAGTCAAAGCTTTCCATAGACAGCATAAAAAGCTGCTGCTCATGGTTGTGCAAACTGTGTTTTGCACCACTCTGTGGGAGCCCCGTCCCATTGTAGTTGTCATCAAATAGGACAGTGACTATGACCGTGTCCAGTAGCATGTGGTAAGGGGCCTGAAGAAAGGCTTGCCTTTTTCTTTCTTTCTTTTTTGAGATGGAGTCTTACTCTGCCACCTAGGCTAGAGTACAATGGTGCAATCTCAGCTCACTGCAACCTCCACCTCCTGGGTTCAAGTGATTCTCTGGCCTTAGGCTCCCAAGTAGCTGGGATTACAAGTGTGTGCCACCACACCCAGCTAATTTTTGTATTTTTAGTAGAGTCAGGGTTTTGCTATGTTGGTGAACAGGTTGGTCTCGAACTCCTGACCTCAAGTGATCTACCTGCCTTGGCCTCCGCAAGTGCTAGTATTACAGGTGTGAGCCACCGCGCAGGCTGGCTTGCCTTTTTCTGGTTGAGTAAAAGTGTTGCTTGGCTAGCAAGGAGCATGGAGGAGCATTGGGGTGGAGTAAATGACCTCGGGCAGAAGCTTCAGGGACTGCAGGGGGATGGGAAGTGGGGAGCAGGACCACAGGGAGGAAGGGTAACACAATAGCAATGTGAGGGCTTCCCAGGCTGATGTCAATGCACCCACATGCCTGACCACCTGTAGGGGATGGCCCTGGGTGCTTCTACCACGGTACTCAGCATCTCTGCAGCCCACTTGCCACAAGACTACATCCCGCAGTATACTTTGAATAAATCAGGAAGTTTGCCAGTAGGCTGAGTCTCCCATGTGATGTGTCACTCTGACCACCCACGGGCTAGCCCGTGGCTACCCAAGTGTGCTCTGATGCCTGGCTGGCCTCACGTCCTTGCACCTCATCTCCTTTTTCAGCCTCTGCTTCTAAGCTTCTTTTCTCAGGAGGACTCTTTCTTCAGGGAACACCAGAGGGAGAAGAGATAACCATCATCAACAATGGGTAAAGCCATTATGAGTGTGACCCCTTTCACTGAGTTAACAAAGAACAAAGCGTGAATTGCGTGAATTGCGATGCTGACTGGATCATATGGGTCATCTTTCCTTCAAACTTCAAACAACCCGGGGCATTTTTAAATCAAGGGGGTGACACAGTAGATGAACTAATACCAGTGATATTCCTTGGCCAATAAGAAATCAAGAATTGACAATTAGGTATCTGGGTTTTTAAAAATTGTGGTTAAAAACACCTAACATAGGATTTATCACTTAACCATTGTTAAGCGTACAGTTCAGCAATGTTACGGATATTTATATCATTGTGAAACAGATCTCCAGAAGCTTTCCATCTTGTAAATGGAAGCTGTGCTCATTAAACAACAAGGCCCCCATGTCCCTCCCCCCAGCCCCTGGCAACCACCATTAGGCACCTCATTAAGTGTAATGATACTGTATTAGTCATTTTCACACACACACACACATCCCTATTCTTAGCTCAGGCTGCTATAGCAAATTACCATACGCTGTGTGGCTTAAACAACAAACATTTATTCTCACAGGTCTGGAACCTGAAAGTCAGAGATCAGGATGTCAGCATGGCTGGAGTTCTTGGTGAGGGCCTTCTTCCTGGCTAACAGAACGTTGATTTCTTGTTGCCTCCTCACATGGCACAGAGAGACAGAGACAGAGACACAGAGAGAGAGGGGACGCTCTCTTATTTTCTTCTTATAAGAGCATTAACCCCATTCATGAAGGCGCAATTCTCACGACCTAATTATTTCCTGAAGGCCCCACCTCCTAATACTATGAAAATGGAGGTTAGAATGTCAACATTCGAATTTTGGGGGGCACACAGACATTCTGTCCATAGCAGATATGCATATATTTTGTACATACATGTATAGGAGTCTTCCTCCTTTTTTTCTTCTTTTAATTCTTTAGAGTTTTCTATTGCAGGCCAAGGGAAAAATGCTCCGTTAATGTATTTTACATCTTTGACTTTGTTGGTTGGAGGTACCCCAGGATGGAAACACAGCTTAAGTAATGTCACCTGCTCCAAATGCAATCCATACAAATTGCACCCCGTGTTCAGAAACCGGGCCTTTTGAACCAGCAGGCCACCATCAGGAAAAGAAAAATATGAACCTTAAGCCAAAATGAACTGAAAGATTGCAACACCTTAAAGGAGGCCTATTAAGGATAAAACTAGGCCAAGCACCTGTAATCCTAGCACTTTGGGAGGCCAAGTTAGGGGAATCACATGAGCCCAGAAGTTTAAGAACTACCTGGGCAACACAGGAAGACCCCATCTCTACTAAACACACAAAAAATTAGCCAGGCATGGTAGCGTGTGCCTGTAGTCCCAGCTTCTCAGGAGGCTGAGGCAGGAGGATCACTTGAGCCCAGGAGTTTGAGGCTGCAGTGAGCTGTGATCACCACTGCACTCTAGACTGGGCAACAGAGCGAGATTCTGTCTCAAAAAAAAAAAAAAAACAAAAGATAAAAGTATGCCATTTATCGTGGCAAGAAGAAAGATCCATTAGAAGGCACACATGAGACGCTGAGACTTTGAGGACGGATGCTTTGATGAATTGCAAAGGCAGAGAAAGATGGCAGGATTAGTTTCCACTTGAGTAGGGGTTTGTTTAGCCCACATATCTGAAGTCGCAGACAGCATACCCAGTGTTTCTCTGAATTGGGGGCGGGGTGCTGCACTGCCTCTAAAGTGAGCCTTGACAAACCGAGTGGAGTAGTGATCTCATCCTTACGTGCCACGAGCCCAGGTTGGCAGGCAGCACCGCGGGAGAGGTGGGGTCTCCAGGACGCTGGCCACCAGCACTTCAGGAGGACTGAAAGGACCAACCACAGATTTGGAGTTTCCTTTGCATCGCGTTATGGTTAAGAGTCTTTCTGTCTCAGCCGGGCGCAGTGGCTCACGCCTGTAATCCCAGCACTTTGGGAGGCCAAGGAAGGCGGATCACCTGAGGTCGGGAGTTTGAGACCAACCTGACCAACATGGAGAAACCCTGTCTCTACTAAAAATATAAAATTAGCCGGGCATGGTGGCGCACGCCTGTACTCCCAGCTACTCGGGAGGCTGAGGCAGGAGAATTGCTTGAACCCGGGAGGCGGAAGTTGCAGTGAGCCAAGATCCCGCCATTGCATTCCAGCCTGGGCAACAAGAGCAAAACTGCATCTCGAAAAAAAAAAGAAAAGAAAAAGAGTCTTTCTGTCTCCTCACTGCCCCCTTAGCCCCTTGGTGGCAAGGGCAGTGTCTCATTCTGCTTGGTGCTGCTTCCTGCCAGCTCCATCGCCTGCACACAGCTGCTGCGTGGTAAACACAGGGTATACTTAGTGGGGCGGCCTCGAAGGCTTCATCACACCAGGGACTCTCCTCGACATGTCTAAAGGATGGATGGGACATCTGTGCTTTCCTCCTGAGCCCCCTGCAGCCACTCACCATTTGTCAACTTTATTCTACTTACCCCTTTAGCCTAACATAGAGGACCAAACTCAAGCAACTTACCACGTGGCTTCCCCCACATGGCTCAGCACATCCACAGACAACTAGAAGGGAAACCAGGACTGGCTCAGCCCTGTGGCTGAGCCCTTTCCTCCAAGGCTCCTGTCTCCAGGCCAGTTTCCATATATAGGCTTCTTTCTGCTTCCTGGTTTTTCTGTGGCCTTAATGGGGGGAACTCATCCTAGCGACCATTCAGTAAAAGTCCAGGGCAAGACAGGTACAGTGGCTCACGCCTGTAATCCCAGCACTTTGGGAGGCCAAGGCAGGTGAATCACTTGAGCTCAGGAGTTCAAGACCAGCCTGGGCAATATAGTAAGACCTCATCTCTATGTTTAAAAAAGTCCAGGGCAAGGCTGGGCATGGTGGATCACACCTGTAATCCCAGCACTTTGGGAGGCTGAGGCAGGTGGATCACGAGATCAGGAGTTTGAGACCAGCCTGGGCAATATGGTGAAACCTCATCTCTACTAAAAATGCAAAAATTAGCTGGGAGTGATGGCACATGCCTGTAGTCCCAGCTACTCGGGAGGCTGAGGCAGAAGAGTCGCTTGAACCCAGGAGGCAGAGGTTGCAGTGACAAAGCAAGACTCCATCTCAAAAAAAAAAAAAAAAAAAAAAAAAAGTCCAGAGCAAAATGTCTACAGTTGAGTCCAAGACTTGGGGAATCTAAGAGATTAAACCTATTTAAGGGTAACAGTAGTGATGAGTGGGGACTTCCATCTAAAACTCCTACACAGTCTATTAAGCAAATACCTACTGTGTTTTAACACACAGGCTACATTGCTGTAACAAGAAGATAGAAAAACAAAGGCCTAAATAATAGAGGAGCTCTTTTTTCTTTCGCATACAGTCCAGATGTGGTGGCCCAGGCTCGTGGGACAGCTCTGCCATCCTTCCCTGGGGGAAGGCTCTGGTTGTTGACGTTTCCTGCAAAAGAGCAGGAGAAGGGGCAATGGGGGCGAAGCCCTCACCGTCATTTGCAAGGACGTTGTCCACGTCACTTCCAATCACATCTCAGTGCAGGAACTCAGTCACAGAGCCACCGTGCGCTGTGGGCGAGTCTCAGGCTGCACGGCCATGGCCCTGCTAAAATCCATGGCCCTAGCCCCGGTCATTCCTTACCCTCCCCTTCACACCAAGATACCCTTGTCCCCAGTATAACACATGATATAGTACAGATGTCCCTGACGTTCAACTTAAGATTTTCAACTTTGTGGTGGCGTGAAAGCAACACTCATTCAGTAGGAACCATATGTACTTGGAATTCTCATACAGCCCTTCTGTGTTCACTTTCAGCACAGTATTCAATAAATTGTATGAGACATTCAACACTTCATCACAAAATAGGCTTTGCGTTAGATGATTTCCCCAACTGTAGGCTAATGTAAGTGTTCTGTGGATGTTAAGGTAGGCGAGGCTAAGCTATGATGTTCAGTAGTAGGTTAGGTGTCTTTTTTTTTTTTTTCTGAGACGGAGTCTTGCTCTGTCACCCAGGCTGGAGTGCAGTGGCATGCTCTCAGCTCACTGCAACCTCTGCCTCCTGGGTTCAAATGATTCACCCACCTCGGCCTCCTGAGTAGCTGGGACCACAGGTGTGCGCCACGACACCCAGCTAATTTTTGTATTTTTAGTAGAGATGGGGTTTCACCATGTTGGCTAGGCTGGTCTCAAACTGCTGACCTCAAATTATCTGCCCGCCTCGGCCTCCCAAAGTGCTGGGATTACAGGTGTGAGCCACTGTGCCCGGCTAGGTGTCCTTTTTTTTTTTTTAAGAGACGGATCTTGCTGTGTTGCCCAGGCTGGAGTGTGGTGGCTATTCACAAGTGTGATCACAGCACACAGCGAACTCCTGGCCTCAAGTGGTCCTCCTGACTTAGCCTCCTGAGTAGCTGGGATCACAGGCTTATGCCACCACACCTTGTTTAGGTTAAGTGTATTAAATGCATTTTTTTTTTTTTGAGACGGAGTTTCACTCTTGTCACCCAGGCTGGAGTGTAATGGCACGATCTCAGCTCACTGCAAATTCCACCTCCTGGGTTCAAGCAATTCTCCTGCCTCAGCCTCCCAAGTAGCTGGGATTACAGGTGTGCGCCACCATGCCCAGCTAATTTTTGTATTATTATTAGAGATGGGGTTTCACCATGTTGGCCAGGCTAGTCTCAAACTCCTGACCTCAGGTGATCCTCCTGCCTCGGTCTCCCAAACTGCTGGGATTACAGGCGTGAGCCACCGCGCCTGGCCTTGCAACTGGGATTCATTTGAGAATGCGTGGGGCCCCAGGACAACAGGTGTAAATAGGGCTTGTTCTATGCAAACCAGGTCCTGGTCAGGCTCTCTGGTCACCCTTGCCATAGCCTGGCTCAGGGCTCCCTCCCTCCTGCCTGGTGGACAAGTTTCCTGCCTGGCCTCCCAGGTCCCAGGTTTGCCTTCTCCCTTCCAGTCTCCACACTACAGCCCAAGCATCTGCTTAATCCATCAAGCTAATCATGGCATTCCTGGTTCCAAACCACTCGGTGCTTCTTGGTCATCTTAAACTTTCAGTTACATCATTGTCATCACGTCCTAAATCATTAATTACTTTTGCTGTTTGTATTAGTCTGTTCCTGCCACTGTAACAAAATACCTGAGACTAGGTAATTTATAAACAACAGGCTGGACACGGTGGCTCACACCTGTAATCCCAGCACTTTGGGAGGCCGAGGCGGGTGGATCACCTGAGGTCAGGAGTTCAATATCAGCCTGGCCAACATGGAAAACCTCGTCTCTACTAAAAATACAAAAATTAGCCAGGCATGGTGGCGGGCACCTGTAATCCCAGCTACTCAGGAGGTTGAGGCTGGTGAATCGCTGGAACCGGGGAGGCAGAGGCTGCAGTGAGCTGAGATCGTGCCACTGCACCCCAGCCTGGGTGACAGCGCAAAACCCCATCAAAAAAACAAAACAAAACATAAAAAACACCAGAACTTTATTTCTCACAGTTCTACTTTTTTTTTTTTTAACCAATACACTTGATGTCTCAAACTCTATTTCTCACAGTTCTGTGGAGGCTGGGAGGTTAGATCAGGGTGCTGGCAGGTGTGTGGTCTCTGAGGGCGACTCTGCTCCCAGATGCCACCTTGTGGCTGCATCTTCTGGAGCAGAGGGACTCTGCGTCCTCACATGGAAGAAGGCAGAAGAGACAAGACTTGAATGCCACGTGAAACCTTTTTAACAGGGCTCTTAATCCCATTCGCTAGGGAGCAGCCCTCATGGTCCAATCACCTTTTAAAAGGCTACCTCTTAATATTATCACATTGGCCATTAAATGTCAACACCTGAAGTTTGAAGGGAACACATTCAAACAGTAGCATTGTTTTAGTTTAAATTATGTGAAGTTCTTCGTGCTGTATCAGTAAACTGTGGCTTTTGGCTAGGTGTGGTAGCTCACACCTGTAATCCTAGCACTTTGGGAAGCTGAGGCAAGAGGATCACCCAAAAGTTCGAGACTAGCCTGGGTAACATAGTGAGACCCCCATCTCTACAAATACTAATAATATTAAATGTTGGCCGGGCGCGGTGGCTCACGCCTGTAATCCCAATACTTTGGGAGGCCGAGGTGAATCACCTGAGGTCAGGAGTGCGAGACCAGCCTGGCCAACATGGTGAAACTCCATCTCTACTAAAAATACAAAAATTAGCCGGGTGTAGTAGTGGCATGCCTGTAATCCCAGCTACTCCGGAGGCTGAGGCAGGAGAATCACTTGAATCTAGGAGGCAGAGGTTACAGTGAGCCAAGATCGCACCCCTGCACTCCAGCCTGGGCAACAGAGCAAGACTCTGTCTCAAAAAAAAAAAAAAAAAAGGCTGGGCGCCATGGCTCACGCCTGTAATCCCAGCACTTTGGGAGGCCAAGGCGGGGGGATCACGAGGTCAGGAGATCAAGACCATCCTGGCTAACACAGTGAAACACCGTCTCTACTAAAAGTAGAAAAAAAATTAGCCGGGCGTGGTGGCGGGCGCCTGTAATCCCAGCTACTCAGGAGGCTGAGGCGGGAGAACGGCGTGAACCCGGGAGGCGGAGCTTGCAGTGAGCCGAGATCGCGCCACTGCACTCCAGCCTGGGCGACAGAGCCAGACTCGGTCTCAAAAAAAAAAAAACAAAACAAAACTTAGCCGGGTGTGGTGGTATGCACCTGTAGTCCCAGCTACTTGGGAGGCTCAGATAGGAGGATATCGCTTCAGCCCAGGAATTCCAGGCTTCAGTCAGCTATGATCATGCCACTGCACTCCAGCCTGGGAAAGGGAGAGAGACCTTGTCTCTAAAAAACAAACAAAAAGACCAGAGTGGCTGCACCATTTTGCATTTCACCAGCAGTGAATGAGAGTTCCTGTTGCTGCACATCCTCTCCAGGTCATAAGTCTGTGCTCTGGATTTGGGCCATCCTAATTGGCGATGTTGATAGAGTTAAACTTTGATGATGTCTCTGAAAAGCAACCTGACTCAGACTAGATAAAGGCTGGTAGAAACCTCAGAAAAGACTGAGGGGATCCCACAGCTCAGGGAGCCCAGAGCTCCTCAGGGCACAAGGGTAGTACAGAGGCCGTGGTAGGGTGAGGCTCCCGAGCATGTGGCCCGAGCAACCTCGTGCTGTCCTGCACACCCTGCATGCCATGGGGAGAGCGCCTGAAGGAGCCTGGGCCCCATGAAAGGCACGTGGAGGTGGCTGAGAGAGGGGCCTTACGATAGGGACAAGAAGGACTCAGAAAACAGACACTTGGCCAGAGCCCATGGTGGAGCTGGGCTTCCTCTGCTAGGGGCTAGGAACAGAACAGTGAGCAAGACTTAACTCAGGGCTCATGCCTTCTGGTCACAGGGCTGGCTGACCTCCTCAGAAGACATCAAACAAGTAGACAATTGTCATCGGGTGAAAAGCGCTACGCTAGGGAAGTTCAAAGTGTTGGGTTGGGGGAGGGGAACACCAGGGCAGCTTCATGGAATAAATGATTCTACATCGAGACTTAAAGGATAAATAGAGATTGCTGGGGGAAGGTGTGCAGGGCTGGCCTTCAGACAGAGTTGAATATACGTGCAAAGGACAGAGGATGGAATGCTTAGGGGGCTGGCTACAGAGGAGACTTGAGGAGACTTGGGGTTGGCGAGTGAGCAGGAGCCAGTTATAAAGAACATAGGAAGTCCCAGTAAGAAAGTTGTATGTTATCCCGAGGGCACCAGGAAGCCCTTGAGGGATTTATCTATCATCTATTTTTTAAAGTTTCCTGGTTTATTACTTAAACCTACAATGAAACTGCCAATGAAAATTGTAAGATATAAACTAACTGTAAAAACGTGGGCCAGGCGCAGTGGCTCACGCCTGTAATCCCAGCACTTTGGGAGGCCAAGACCGGCAGATCACCTGAGGTCAGGAGTTCAAGACCAGCCTGACCAACATGGTGAAACCCCCATCTCTACTAAAAATACAAAATTAGCTGGGCATGGTGGCACATGCCTCTAATCCCAGCTACTGGGGAGGCTAAGGCAGGAGAATCGCTTGAACCCGGGAGGCAGAAGTTGCAGTGAGCTGAGATCGCGCCACTGCACTCCAGCCTGGGCAACAAGAGTGAAACTCCATCTCAAAATAAATAAATAAATAAAAATTTGCTATATCAAACACCATCAGTTTTTTTGTTTTGTTTTCTCCTTTTTTTTTTTTGTAGAGATAGAGTGTCTCACTATGTTGCCGGGGCTGGTCTTGCACTCCTTGCTGAGCTCAAGCAATCCTCCCATCTCGGCCTACCAAATTGCAGTGAGCCACTATGCCCAGCCAACAGCCACTTTGGAAGACAGTTGATGGTTTCTTAGAAAACTAAACATACTGTTACTATACAATCCAGCATTTGTGCTTCTTTGTATTTACCAAAATAAATTGAAAACTTACATCCACAGAAAAACCTGCACATGGAATACAGCAGCTTTATTCACAACTGCCAAAACTTGGAAGCAACCAAGATGTCCTTCTGTAGATGAATGGATAAACTGTGGTTCATCCAGACAATGGGATGTTATTCAGTGTTAGAATGAACTGAGCTATTAAACCATAAAAAACATGGAGGAACCTCAAATGTATATTGTTAAGTGAAAGCAGCCAGTCTGCAAAGGCAACATACTGTATGATTCCAACTCTGACAACCTGGAAAAGCCAAAACTATGACTCACACAGAAAAGGTCTGTAAAAAATACACAAGAAAGAGGAATCTGAGTCCCATCAACAGGGATGGAGAAAGGAGGCGAAGCTTTACCTTCTTCCCCTCTGTATTATTTGAGTTGCTTTTTACAATGGGCATGTAATGTCTTTTTCCTGTTTTAATTAAAATTAAATTAAAAATTACATTTGTAAGCTGATTTATTGCTTACAACCTATTGTGGACATATGCATTTGTAATGGGAGCAGGGTATTTCATCCCAAGGATGTACCAAAAATATTAACTTAGACTCCATTTGATTTGTCTCTAATTTTAAAAATTTCAAATAAGATGGGAGAAGTATTCTTTTTTTTTTTGAGACAGAGTCTTGCTCTTTCGTCCAGGCTGGAATGAAGTGGTGTGATCTTGGGTCACTGCAATCTTTGTCCCCCTGGGTTCAAGTGATCCTCCTGCCTCAGCCTCCCAAGTAGCTGGGATTACAGGCATGCACCATCATGCCTGGCTAATTTTTGTATTTTTAGTAGAGACGGGGTTTCACCATGTTGGCCAGGCTGGTCTTGAACTCCTGACCTCAGATGATCCACCCACCTAGGCCTCCCAGAGTGCTGGGATTACAGGTGTGAGCCACCATGCCCAGCCTGAGAAGTATTCTTTTACATAATCTCTGCATACTGAAACCTTGGTTCTTATCATGGACATTTTCAAATATATGCAAGAATAGAGAGAATAGTACTATGACCCCGCAGGTACCTCATCTGGCTTCAACAAGTATCAAGTAGGGGTATGTCCTGGTTCATTTCTACCCCACCTACTTTCCCAATCCCAGATTATTTTGAAGAAATCCCAGAAATAATATGCTTTTATCCATAAATATTTCAGTGTCACTAAAAGATAGGATTCTTCTAAAAACATAACCAAAATGCCATTATTATACATAATTTTTTAAAACATTAATCCCTTGAGATTATCAAATTGGAAATCAGTGTTTAAATGTCCAATTGTCTCATAAAACTTTTTTAGTACATTTTTTTTTTCTAATCAGGATCCAAATAAGAGCCCTATGAGTCCTGGTTGATAAGCTTCTTAATTAGTTTTTTTGTAGCAGCTTGATTGAAGCATCATTTCTATTCCATAAAAGTCACCCGACTTAATTTTCTTTTAATCCATAAATTCGCCCTCCATCTCTTTTTTTCCTTGCAAATTTTCAGATGAAGAAGCCAGGTTGTTTGTCCTGTGGAGTTTTTCGGCTCCTGGACTTTACCAATGGCAGCCTCACTTCAGTGCATCACTTAGCAAGTTCCCTACATCTCCCAGAAATTGATTGAGATGCTGCGTCAGATTTAAATTTAAAACTTTTACAAAAACACTTCAGCAGTGGTGGTGTGCACTTTCACACAGAACATCTGCTCGGTTTTGTGTGCTTTGTGTGTGTGTGCCATTGGGTAGATCTCACACAAGGGCGGCATGTGGTGGTACTCTCATTTTTCTGTTCTTCATTAATCAGCTGGATTACTTTGTAAATAGGAGCTGCCCCTCTGTCAGCTCTCTGGTTACCCAGTAGTACAGTTCATATTGGAAGCACAGAATAAATACTTACTGCTTTCCTTTTATTTGCCGGTTTTCAAAATTAAACGTTGGTTCCTAGCATTCTTCAAGGGTGAGCAACGAAGTTGTGGTCATCATTGTTTTTAGTCTCTTTTTGAATTCATAGATTTAGAAATTTTCAAGTGTTTCCTTAGCCAGTGGCACTTTCAACTCCATCCAGGGACTCACTGACATGGGCCTGTCAGTGTCTGATGGCTTCCCTGCTGCTTGGCACAAGGAGTTGTTCCAGGCTCATTTACACCCACTCACTCTGAACCCCAATGTGTCACAGACTAAAGAAGGCAGAGGGAAGCTAATAAATAAAATTAAAAAAAAAAACAAAACAAACACAGCAGCTTAATTGGAAAAAGCACTGGAGCAGGAGTCAGAATTTCTAGGTTTAAGTCCCGACTCTGTAACCTGTTAGGTATTTCATTTTAGACAATTGGTAAACTCTCTTCCTTTTTACTTTTTTCCCATTTGTACTGTTCCAACAGCAGAAACAACAACAGCAGTAATAATGGTGACACCAGCCACAGTGGGGTTTTGTTGTTGTTGTTTTGTTTGTTTGTTTGTTTGAGACAGCGTCTTGCTCTGTCGCCCAGGCTGGAGTGCAATGGCGTGATCTCAGCTCACTGCAACCTCTGCCTCCCGGGTTCAAGTGATTTTCCTGCCTCAGCCTCCTGAGTAGCTGGGATTACAGGCGTGTGCCACCACACCCGGCTAATTTTTATATTTTTAGTAGAAACAGGGTTTCACCATCTTGGCCAGGCTAGTCTTGAACTCCTGACCTCAAGTGATTCGATTGTCTCGGCCTCCCAAAGTGCTGGGATTACAGGCATGAGCCACTGTGCCCGGCCCCAAATCTCCTTTTTTTTTTTTTTTTTTTTTTGAAGCGGAGTCTCGCTCTGTCCCCCAGGCTAGGTGCAGTGGCGCGATCTCAGCTCACTGCAAGCCCCGCCTCCTGAGTTCCTGCCATTCTCCTGCCTCAGCCTCCCGAGTAGCTGGGACTACAGGCGCCCGCCACCACGTCCAGCTAACTTTTTTATTTTTAGTAGAGACAGGGTTTCACCGTGTTAGCCAGGATGGTCCGGATCTCCTGACCTCATGATCCGTCCGCCTTGGCCTCCCAAAGTTTTGGGATTACAGGCGTGAGCCACTGCGCCCCGCCCAAATCTCCTTTTTAAACTATATTGGCTAGTGCCAGTGAAAATAAGACTGGTGAAGATGGATTTCTGGACATAGCACTAGAAAGCATGTAGGGAAACAAACACACCCACAGAGTGCCGTGTGGAGGGCAAATCAGCATGACCTTCTGGAAGGTCACTAGACAATGTAGCAAACTTTAAAAATGTACATTCTGGGCCGGGCGCTGTGGTTCATGCCTGCTTCCTCTCTCTTCCTCGCACTTAAGCTACCTGGTGTGTTTGTGGATTGACTGTACTCTGTTGCCTGACTCCTCAAAGCCGAGGCCTCTGTTTGCTGCACTGCCCCTTCCTGGCCTCCAGCGGGGCACCTGCTCCATCAGAGATTTGCTGAATGGGCAAATGAGTGCACAGAGGAGTAAGTCTCTTGGTGGCAGCACCGGTGATGTTCCTTTTCTTCCTTCTAGAAGGAAGTGTGTGCTCCAGTGTGAATGTTTGTGTCACCCCAGCCCCATTCACGTGTTGAAATCCTAACCCTCAGTGTGATGGTAGCAGGAGGTGGGACCTGTGGAAGGTGATTAGGTCATGAGGGTGGAGCCTCCATGAATAGGATTTGTGCCCTTATAAAAGAAGCCCCAAAGGGCCACAGCTTGCGAGTCGCAGCGGCAGGGTCGAGTGGGTGGCGGCAGCTGACAGGCACTCCTCTCCCGATGGCAGCGGCTGGTGCCCAGCGAGGCGGGCAGTCACCAGCTCGCGTTCCCGCGTCCCAGCCCGCGAGGCGCCAGGGCTGCGCCAGGGCATGGAAGAGGGGCTAATGGACGCGAATTAATGAGGGTACCTACCACACGTGCAGCGCTGTGTCTCGCTGAGTTTTCTGAAGTTTCCTCCAAATAGGAAGAAGACCTCGGAAGAGATATTTCAGCACCTGCAGCACATGGTGGACTTCGGCAAAAATGTCATGAAGGAGTTTTTGGGGGAGAACTATGTTCGTTGTGGGGAAGTTGTTCAGCCACCTTTAGAGTTTGTGAAACAGCTTCGTTTAAAGATACAATCTGGGCCGGGCGCGGTGGCTCATGCCTGTAATCCCAGCATTTTGGGAGGCTGAGGTGGGCGGATCACGAGGTCAGGAGTTCGAGAACAGCCTGGCCAATATGGTGAACCCCCCGCCTGTACTAAAAATATAGAAGTTAGCCGGGCGTGGTGGTGTGTGCCTGTAGTCCCAGCTACTCGGGAGGCTGAGGCAGAAGAATCGCTTGAACCCGGGAGGCAGAGATTGCAGTGAGCCGAGATTGCGCCACTGCACTCCAGCCTGGGCGACACAGTGAGACTCCATCTCAAAAAAAATTAAAAAATAAAAACAAAATAAAGATACAATCTGAAAGACCAGAGTCTCACTGTGACAAGGACCTGGACACTCTCAGTGGTTACACTATGTGCCTTCTCCATTTAACCAGACTTCAGACCTACCACTTTGCAGAGCACCATCAGCCGATTCTGTGTGTAGAGATTAAGCCAAAACGTGGGTTTATTCCTTTCTCGAGTGATGTCACGCATGACTGTCTGTCGTTACTGTGACAGACCTTTTTTTTTGAAACCGAGTTTCGTTCTTGTTGCCCAGGCTGGAGTGAAGGCTGGAGTGCAATGGCATAATCTCGGCTCACTGCAAGCTCCGCCTCCCCAGTTCAAGCCATTCTTCTGCCTCAGCCTCCCAAGTAGCTGGGATTACAGGCACCTGCCACCATGCCCAGGTAATTTTTGTATTTTTAGTAGAGATGGGGTTTCACCATGTTGGCCAGGCTGGTCTCGAACTCCTGACCTCAAGTGATCCGCCCTCCTCGGCCTCAAGGTGCAGCAGTACTGCATCGCCATGACTGCCAAGGACTGATCCATCATGATCGCACTCTCCCCGTGTCTGCAGGATGCCAGATCTGATCAAAGGCCTGTCATCCCTTCATCGAGGCCCAGGTTTGCTTTCTCCATGTCTGTGGTGGACCTTGACCTCAAGCCCTACGAGAGCATTCCCTATCAGTATAAACTGGATGGCAAGAATCAGTATAAACTGGATGGCAAGATCATCAACTACTATTCAAAGACTGTACGTGCCAAAGACAACACCATGATGTCGACTCGGTTCAAGGAAAGTGAAGATTGCACATTAATTCTCCACAAGATCTAACTTTTTCCCTGCAGTGTCTTTGAAACTTGAACATAGAATGTGAAGGTTGAATGATAGAGCTATTTTCTGTTGGGTTGGGTGACCTTTGGTTGTGAATGTTTTTGCTTTTAACCCCTGTTGAGGTGGGATTGCCTCTTGGAGACATGCAATTGAAGAGCGCTAGAAACATCTTCCTGGAAAAGAAATGTAGGACATGAGTGCTGTGTCCCAGGAAGCTGCTCTCATTCTTAAAATGGAAGTGTCCATTAAGCCCTGGGAAGACCTTCTGGGTAGTTCTTCCTTCCCAACCAGTGCTCGTCTGTGATTATCTAATGCGAAAAGCCTTATTCTAAGACCTAAGGTTTGATCTGCTACCACCAGACTCCTAACATAGAAAACTTGACTTGTCACATACATTTTACAGTTTGGACTTTTAAGAAAACATGGATACTACTGGAACTTTCCCCAGCTGAGTTACATGGTCACTTTTTCAGTGCAAGCCACATATCAACACAGGTTTTTAGGTGGTACCCTGCTGCAGAGCACGACCTCACAGTCATGCAGATGCCAGTTCTGAGCAATGTAGACTCAGGGTCCCTGTGGAGGTGCTGAAGCCCACGGCTCCAGGTGGGGCAGCAGGGAGTGCGAGACTCAGGTCAGGATGGACACCACTCACGCGAGCATTGACCAATTTTTTTGCTTTACGATTTTATCTTTCACATGAGGGGGAGATGAGGTGTTCTTTCCCACTGGAAATTGCTGCTGTAGAAGCTGGAGGTGGAGCTGTGACTGGCTGAGCTGCTGTGTCCGGGCTGGACAGTGTGCCCTGACAGCTCACTGCTTTCCTGACACTCCGGTGTTTGGGGTGGTTGAGGAGCTAGTTTTCTCTTCCTCCCAGACCAAGTTCCTCCCTCAGGTTTGCCTTGAAACAAGTGGCGTTTTTGGGCCCCATGGCCTCTCCCTGTCAGGCTGCCACAGGCCCTGCTTCCGGAAGGTGAACAGCTCCTGTCTGCTGCCGAGAGGTTTCTCGTTGGGGTCACCAAAGTGTGCCCGGCTGCTATGAAAAACGTTGGGAATCTTTGGTTTCAGTTTTTTACTCTAGGCTAGGTTGTACAGACTGATTATTTATATCATCGTTTTGAGGGACTAGTGGAGGCTTATTGTAACATATAATATTAGTGAAACCATGGAATTATATGAAAATGATACATGAGAAATAAGGAAGGTATTTTGCTGATTGTAAATTTGGGGGGGGGAAATTTTGTGATAACTTGAGAATTATACTTGTTTGAATAAATAAAAAAAAAAGAGGCCCCCAGAGACCCTCACTTCTTTGGCCATGTGAGGACACAGTGAGGAGAGGGCTGTCTAGGAACCAAGAAGTGGACCCTCACCAGGCACGGAATCTGCCAATCAATGCCTTGCTCTTGGACTTCCCAGCCTCCAGTAATGCCAGAAATAATTTTCTTGTGTTTATTTTGTTATAACAACCAAATGGACAAACACATACTTTCCTTCATTTTCCGAAATGTTTTACAATGATTATATATTACCATTATAATAATTTTTTCAAGACGGAATAAAGGTACTGTTTGCCTGGGCTGTGAGAACAAAGTGCCATTGTACACGAGGTAGCTTAAACAACGTTTATTTCCCCCACAGTTCTGGAGGCTGGAAGTCCAAGATCAAAGTATGGGCAGGGTTGACTCCTGGGGCTGGGAGGGGAATCCATTCTAGGCTTCTCCCCCAGCTTCTGGTGGTTGCTGGTAACCTTCGGTGTTGCTCAGCTTGTACAAACATCACCCTGTCTCTGCCTATCTTTGTCCAAATAGCCTTTTTTTTTTTTTTTGGTTGTTGTTGTTGTTTGAGTCAGAGTCTCACTCTGTTGCCCAGGCTGGAGTGCAGTGGGGTGATCTCGGCTCACTGCAACCTCCACCCCGGGGCTCAAGCAATTCTCGTGTCTCAGCCTGCCAAGTGCGCCACCATGCCTGGCTAATTTTTTTGTATTTTTAATAGAGATGGAGTTTCACCATGTTGGTCAGGCTGGTCTCGAACTCCTGACCTCAGGTGATCCGCCTGCCTCAGCCTCCCACAGTGCTGGGATTACAGGTGTGAGCCACCGTGCCCGGCCCAAATATCCCCTTCTTATAAGGACACCAGTCATATTGGATTGACCTCATTTTTTCTGGATTACCTCTGCAAAGACCCCATTTCCAAAAGAGGTCACATTCTGAACTTAGTGGACGTTAGAACTCCAACCTTTTTGGGAACACAGTTGAATCTCTAACAAAGATATTTCCTTAAATTGAGAAAAAATGATAGATTTCTGACATTTAATTGTCAGAAATGTGTGGAATTTTAACCTGTGCATGAAAATAAGACATTTCCCTGGAAACATGAACAAGTTTTCTTAAGACTGATCCTTTCACTAATGTCTAAAGCTGTCTGAGAAGATTTGGGTCACAAATTCAGGACAGCATGACAGGAAAGCACATCTTTTCAGAAGACGCTTTTCCATTTGCTTTAATTCTCCACCACTGAAGCATCCCGTGCCTGCGGGATGGGCCTCGCTTCCTCTGAGAAGAGCTGAGCCAGGTCACCACCAGAAGGGCCGTCCTGTGCCGTGGGGGCATCAAGGTGTCCAGGAAGCTGGGAGTCCTCAGCAGTCAGTACTTGTCCCTGCACCGCAGCGAGGAGAGGCTTGCTCTGGAAGAGCTGCTTGACCTTATTAATGCTTTCCCAGCTAGGGCTGCTGGGAAAACTTTTCTTTTTTCCTTTAGAAGATGCTTTCATTTTCAAGAAAATGTCCTTAATATTACATATATATAGACACAGGCACACATGCCGGTATCTATCTTGAAGTTATCAATACATGCATATTATCTATTTATTTATTTTTTAGAGATGGAGTCTTCCTCTGTCACCCAGGCTGGAGTGCAGTGCCACAGTCACGACACACTGTGGCTTCCAACTCCGGGGCTCAAGATCCTCCCACCTCAGCCTCCCAAGTAGCTGGGACTACTGGCATGCACCACCACGCTGGGCTTATCTTTTATTTTTATTTTTTAGACACGCGGTCTTACTTTGTTGCCAGGCTGGTCTCAAACTCTTGGCCTCAAGCAGTTCTCCCACCTCAGCCTCTCAAAGAGTTGGGTTTACAGGTATGAGCCACCGCTCGGCCTTAAATGTATAATTTTATATAATAAATAACATACATATATAACCTTTTCTACAAATATAGAGTGAAACTAACTTTTGGTAATCTCCTTTTTAAAAAACTTTTCTTTTCTTTTCTTTTTTTTTGAAACGGAGTTTCGTTTTGTTGCCCAGGCTAGAGTGCAGGCTGGAGTGCAATGGCATAATCTCGGCTCACTGCAAGCTCTGCCTCCCCAGTTCAAGCCATTCTCCTGCCTCAACCTCCCAAGTAGCTGGGATTACAGGTGCCTGCCACCGTGCCCAGGTAATTTTTGTATTTTTAGTAGAGATGGGGTTTCACCATGTTGGCCAGACTGGTCTTGAACTCCTGACCTCAAGTGATCTGCCCTCCTCGGCCTCCCAAAGTGCTGGGATTACAGGTGTGATTAAAACAACTTTTCATTAGAGTATAACATACTACAAAAATAAAAATAAAAAATAAACATAGTAACCTCCTTTTTACACAATATATAAAAAACATTTTGGGGGTTTTGTTTGTTTGTGTGTGTGTTTGTTTATTTGTTTCTTTTGTTTTGTTTCAGACAGGGTCTCACTCTCACCCAGGCTGGAGTACAGTGGCACGATCTCAGCTCACTGCAACCTCCGCCTCCCACCTCAGCCTCTGGAGTAGCTGGTACCACAGGCATGCACCACCACGCCAGACTAATTTTTTGTGTCTTTAGTAGAGACGGGTTTCACCATGTTGCCCAGTCTGGTATCGAACTCCTGAGCTCAAGCAATCTGCCCAACTTGGCCTCCCAAAGTGCTGGGATTACAGGCGTAAGCCACCGCACCCCTCCTAACAAGCATATTGACATGTCATTAAATCTGCTATAGCATGATGTTTTATAATTCTGTACTATTCCACTTTGTGCACATACCACCTCTCTAGGCTTCTTCAATTGCCTAAGGTCAAACAACTTTCTGAACAGCTGCCATGAATTTCATTTCATCAGTTGGACCTGTGGCTGAAGGTCCAGTATCTTCTTCCACACCAGTGTATCCAAATTTGTGGTTCTTAGGACTACCTGTATCAGGATCACCTGGAACTCTAAACAAGCATGTAGATTTTTGGGGTTCCCACCTGAGCCTTATTGAACAAGCATGCCAGGGTTTGGGACCCAAAAATCTTTATTATAAGCAAATGTGTCTTGGAAATTCTTATGAGCATCAAAGTCCACTGGCCTTTTGGCATTTTCATGTGAGCATTCCTCCTTGGGGTCTCACCATCCGAAATGATTGAGGTGGTGTCCCACTTGCTTTCATGTTCCTCAGCAGCACCTAGATTGAAGGGTCTCTCTGTCTAATGGGAGGTTGTGTGGGAAGAGAAGCCAGGCTGTAACACCTACTGAGCATCCTTGAGCAAGCCACTTTCACGCCACAGAGCCTTAATTTTCTTATGGCAAAACCATGATGGTGAAAATAATGATCTTACAGCAATACTACAAAGACCACAGGAGAAATGTCTATGAAAGTCTCTCTGCACAACAAAACTTGCTCTAAAATATTATTCTTGTTGTTATTGTTATTACTCACAGCCCAACCCTTTCCCCTCTCCACTAAGGGGGTCCTGGTTAATGGTTGCTTCTAGACCGATGAAGTCTCATATGATAGCCACTAGCCACGTGCCACACGTGGCGTTTGTTTGCTTAAAATGTGGCTAGTCTGGATTTTATTATAGATGTGCTATAGGTTAAAATATATATCAGACTTTGAAGACTTAATACAAAAAACAGGAAGTAAATTAATACTTTTTTGGATATTGATTACATGTTGAAATGATAATTTAGGTTAAATAAAGTATATCCCTAAAATTAATCTCACTCTTTTTCTCCTTTTCAAAAAATGGCTTAATGGGCCGGGCGCAGTGGCTCACGCCTGTAATCCCAGCACTTTGGGAGGTCGAGGTGGGTGGATCACCTGAGGTCAGGAGTTCGTGACCAGCCTGGCCAACATAGTGAAACCCCATCTCTACTAAAAATACAAAAATTTGGCCGGGCGCGGTGGCTCATGCCTGTAATCCCAGCACTTTGGGAGGCTGAGGCGAGTGGATCATTTGAGGTCAGGAGTTCGAGACCAGCCTGACCAACATGGTGAAACTCCGTCTCTACTAAAAATACAAAAATTAGCTGGGCATGGTGGCGGGCGCCTGTAATCCCAGCTACTCGGGAGGCTGAGGCAGGAGAATGGCTTGAACCTGGGAGGCGGAGGTTGCAGTGAGCTGAGGTCACGCCACTGCACTCCAGCCTGGGTGACAGAGCAAGACTCCATCTCAAAAAAAAAAAAAAAGGGAGAAGGAGAAATGTGTTGACTTGAAGGAGAAATTGGTTCAAGAGAAGGAGAAATTGGTCCAAGAGAAAGGGTAATGTTATGATTACATGGGGAGTTTACCTAAATTTCAGGCAGCATGGCTGGCAACCCATGGAATTATAGAAAGCATTTGCCCCAAGAGTTACTAGGAGAGGGTGGAGAGAGTATACAGAGCGCCAGGCTGCATTAAGTCATTTTAAGGAAATCACAGGCTGCAGAGTAGCAAACATCACCAGGGAGCAGGGAAGGTGAGAGGCAGGCTGTGACTAAGGCCAGAGTCCAGCACATGGGCATTATCATGCCAACAGGTGTGAAGATAGCTGTAATTTACTTCATTCATTCATTCATTCATTCATTCAAGGCAGAGTTTCACTCTTTTGCCCAGGCTGGAGTGCAGTGGCATGATCACAGCTCACTGAAGCCTTGACCTCCTAGGTTCAAGTTATTCTCCCACCTCAGCCTCCTGAGTAGCTGGGACTACAGGCATGTACCACCGTGCCTAGCTAATGTTTAAAAAATGTTTTATGGAGATGGGTCTCACTATGTTGCCCAGGATGGTCTCGAACATTTCTCCTGCCTTGGCCTCCCAAAGTGCTGGGATTATAGGAGCAAGCCACCATACCTGGCCTTGTAATTTACTTTAAAATATTTCAGTTGTCCAGGCATGGTGGCTTACTGCTGTAACCTCAACACTTTGGGAAGCTGACGAGGGAGGATCACTTGAGCCCATGAGTTTGAGGTTACAATGAGCTATGATTGTGCTACTGCCCTCCAGCCTGGGCAACATAGCGAGACCCTGTCTTAAAAAAAAAAAAGAGGCTGGGCACGGTGGCTTATGCCTACATTCTCAGCACTTTGGGAGGCTGAGGCAGGAGGATCGCTTGAGGCAGAAGTTCAAACCTGCCATAAAGAGGTCTCTAGTATCAAAATATTTTAAAAATAAAAAACAAAATAAATACTTCAGTCAACCTTGTGATATCATGTGTGTGCCAATCGGATTCAAATTTAATTATCAGAAGTTCTAGCTAATAGCATGCTATCAGCATAAAAGGAATGAACTACAGATACACACAGTAACATGCATGAATCTCAAAATGCAGTACGCTAAGTGAAAGAAGCTAGACTCAAAAAGCTACATGCTGTATGATTTCATTAGTATGACATTCAGGGAAAGGCAAAACTATAAAGGTAGAAAACAGATCAGTGGTTGTCAAGGGCTGAAAGTTGGGGCAGTTATTTACTACAAAGTGGCGTGATGGAACATTTTATTTATAAAGCTGTAACATTTAAATATTCTGATGACAAATGGCTTCCAGAAAGGTAGTCCAAACCTTCAGGACTAACATATGAGAGTGGCAGCCTCATTTGCCAGCATTAAATGTTCTTCCTTGTTTACAAAAATTACTATATTTTGTTAAATGATTCTTTTTTTTTTTTTTTTTTTTTGAGACAGGGTCTTGTTCTGTCATCCAGGCTAGAGTACAGTGGCACTATCTTGTCTCACTGCAAGCTCTGCCTCCCAAGCTCAATCGAGTTTCCCACCTCAGCCTTCCAAGTAGCTGGGACTACAGGTGGGCATTACCACACCAGGCTGATTTCTGTATTTTTTGTAGAGACAGGGTTTCACTGTGTTGCCCAGGCTGGTCTCAAACTCCTGGGCCCAAGTGATCTGCCCACCTCGGCCTCACAAAGTACTAGGATTATAGGCATGGGACATTTTTTATCAAGGGAAATGCTGTGTGTCTTGATTTTGGTGCCTAACTGTATGTATTTGCCAAAACTCATAGAATTATATGCAAAAAAAGTGAATTTTACCATATGTAAATTATATTTCAATAAACTTTAGAAAAAGACTGCACAGTCCACTGTTAACAGATAACTTTTGGCACATTTAAATTTTAGAGTTTATTTGAGCATTCATCAATTCATGAACTGGACAGCATGAAACCATAAGCGGCTTAGCATTTCCCTGGGAGGGGTGGCAGAGGAAACCTCTATAAAGTGTTCCAGGAAGCAAGACAAAGAAAGCATATCTGATTGGTTAAAGTGTAAAGGCCCTAGTTAGAGGTTAGTTGGTGGTTTCTGATTGGTTAAGTCTCTAGTTCTCTTTCACTCTTTACATTGGGCTTCTGTTTGCTTAGTAGGAACTTAAACTGCTAAGACCCCTCCCCCTCACAATCTAATGGCCTCCCAATTAGAACATTTTTAATACCACATTTCACTGTAGGTAAATTTTACCCCAAAAAAAATCCTGGCTGGGCGCGGTGGCTCACGTCTGTAATCCCAGCACTTTGGGAGGCCGAGGCAGGTGGATCACGAGGTCAGGAGTTCAAGACCAGCCTGGCCACATGGTGAAACCCTGTCTCTACTAAAAATACAAAAATTAGCAGGGCATGATGGCGCATGCCTGTAATCCCAGCTACTCGGGAGGCTGAGGCAGGAGAA
This sequence comes from Gorilla gorilla gorilla, assembly GCF_029281585.2. Classification (NCBI taxonomy): domain Eukaryota; kingdom Metazoa; phylum Chordata; class Mammalia; order Primates; family Hominidae; genus Gorilla; species Gorilla gorilla. The sequence continues at coordinate 35,389,133 of NC_073238.2, read as the reverse complement.
TCGCTTGAACCTGGAAGGCAGAGATTGCAGTGAGCCGAGATTGCGCCACTGCACTCCAGCCTGGGCGACAAAGCAAGACTCCATCAAAAAAGAAAAAAAGACTGATGAATGGGTGGATGGAGGGATTAGTGGATAGATGTGAGATGATATAAATACAGCAAAACCAGAACCAAGGTCTGCGGTTCTCAAAGTGATGTGCAGGAACCAACAGCATCGGTATCACCTAGAAACTTACTAGAAATGCACTCTTTCCCTGCCGCTGCCGAGTCAAGCGGAGGCGGAGGCTTGGGTGAGATCAAGATTGGGCTTCACCAGTAACCCAACGCCATGGCCAAGGAAGGCATTGCTGCTGGAGGTGTAATGGACGTTAATACTGCTTTACAAGAGGTGCTGAAGACCGCCCTCATCCACCATGGCCTAGCACGTGGAATTCACGAAGCTGCCAAACCCTTAGACAAGCGCCAAGCCCATCTTTATGTGCTTGCATCCAACCGTGATGAGACTGTGTATGTCAAGTTGGTGGAAGCCATTTGTGCTAAACACCAAATCAACTTCATTAAGGTTGATGACAACAAGAAACTAGGGGAATGGGTAGGTCTCTGTAAAACTGACAGAGCGGGGAAACCCCGTAAAGTGGTTGGTTGCAGTTGTGTAGTAGTTAAGGACTATGGCAAGGAATCTCAGGCCAAGGATGTCCCTCGAAGAGTACTTCAAATGCAAGAAATGAAGAAATAAATCTTTGGCTCAGAAAGAAAGAAAGAAAGAAAGAAGGAAGGAAGGAAGCTAACTAACTTACTAGAAATGCACATTTTGCCGCGTGCGGTGGCTCATGCCTCTAATCCCAGCACTCTGGGAGGCTGAGGTAGGCGGATCACTTGATCTCAGGACTTTGAAAGCAGTCTGGGCAACATGGCGAGACCCTGTCTCTACCAAAAATACAAAAAATTAGCTGGGCATGGTGGTGCAGGCCTGTGGTACCAACTACTCAGGAGGCTGAGGTGGGAGGATGGCTTGAGCCTGGGGAAGCAGAGGGTGCAGGAGCCAAGATGGTGCCACTGCACTCCGGCCTGGGTGGCAGAGTGAAACTCCATCTATCTCAAAATAATAGTAGCAATAATAATAATAAAACTTCAAACAAAAATGCACATTTTCAGGTCAGACCCACTGAATCAGAGACTCTGGGGGAGGCCCAGCAATCTGTGTTTTGACCAGCTTTCCAGGTGATTCTGGTACTAGTTAAAATTTGAGAACTCTTGATGTAGCTGGTGGCATATTGGTGTTCATTGTCAAGTTTGCTGTTGAATTTTTGTAATAAAATGTTGGGGCAGAGAGAAGAATGCATAGTGCAGGAGTGGTCAGCTAGCATCACATCAGAGGGAAGATCCTTTTCAGGTGGTTATGACTGGTCCCTCTGTTCTCTGTCTCCATCAGCAACCTCAACTTCTCTAACAAGCATACTAGGTATCAAAAATGGGCTTTTATTGACGAAAATAGTGTCTTGTTATTTGGCAAGATAAATGATAAAAATAGGGCACCATTTGGTGAAATTAAAGACATTTGAGTATGGATTGGTCTCTTGCAAAGAGTGGAGAGGCCTGCAAACTGTACTTTTGGGGTCTGGCCTGAGTTGTGAGGGTTACTAAGCCCAGGGGCCAACCTTTGCATCCTAGGAATGTTGTTGCAACTACCACAGCAAGGGTCTGGACAGAGCAACAAAAAGGAGAGAGTGCTAGAACTTCTTTAAGCTTATAGAATAGGTTTTATGAACTGCTTTGTGCTTGCTTTGCTAATAAATGTCTGTCTAATAACTATCTGTGTGTGTGTGTCTGAATTTGGGCTGAGACTTGCTTTCCTTATAAGCTGGTAGTGAGATATGGGAGAATAGGTAATCCTAATCACTTCAGAATTCTTTGGCAGTTACCATTACCTACCAAAATGAATCTAAGAGTTCTAGGATCTAGATAAGTCAATTATAACAGTAGAAAACAGATTATTTGTTATCCAATTAGTTTTGGAAAATTCTTGTGGTTGCTTCACCAGAAGTTCAGCTGTTTACTGCTACTACTTTTGAAATCCGTTTGTTGTTGTTGTTGTTGTTGTTGTTGTTTTTGACACAGGGTCTCGCTCTGTCACCCAGGCTGGAGGGCAGTGGCACAATCTCAGCTCACTGCAACCTCCACCTCCTAGGCAATTCTCCTGCCTCGGCCTCCCAAGTAACTGGGATTACAGGCACCCACCACCATGCCCGGCTAATTTTTGTATTTTTAATAGAGACAGGGTCTCGCTATGTTGGCCAGGCTGGTCTCGAACTGGCCTCAAGTGATCTGCCCGCCTTGGCCTCCCAAAGTGCTGGGATTACAGGCATAAGCCACTGTGCCTGTCCTAAAATCCCTTTTTAAGCATTGACTGCAAAAATATATGGCTTTGGGGGTTTTCTGTTTTTGTTTTTTTTTTTAATCTGGTTAGGATTTATTAAAGCTGTCTTTTGTTAGCCAGACTTCTCCTTTTTTCCAAATTTTTGAAAAATGTTTACTGATTACTCCAGAAATGTCATTGCATTTGGAAGGAAACCAAATGACCTGCCATATATTGTAATCATGCCTAATATTTACTTCTACATTAAGCCTTTTACCATGCTGCCCCTTCATGAAAGGGACACAAGTCTAGGGATTTCTAGCTGAAATTCAGCATTCTCTTTTGTTATGAATGTAGGCAGCACATTCAAGTATATTAGCATACCTGTCACTTTGTCTCCCAGAGAAATCGTAGATATTTTCATATGAAATTATAATTGTTGTAGTTATTCTTCAAATACCATTTATGGTTAATCTTACTTCAAAACTATGGAAGTTGCTAGATCTCCCATCAGATCCTAATGCATGAATAAAGAAATACACACACACACATATCACTACATAACCAGATTTTTATAATGTATGAAGATATGGTTTGGCTGTGTCTGCACCCAAATCTCATCTTGAATTGTAGTTCCCATAATCTCCATGTGTCCTGGGAGGGACCAAGTGGAGGTAATTGAATCATGGGGGTGGTTTCCCTCAATCTATTCTTGCGATAGTGAGTTCTCACGAGATCTGATGGTTTATAAGGGGCCTCCCCCTTCGCTGGAACTCATTCTCCTTCCTGCCACCCTGTGAAGAAGGACGTTTTTTCCCCCTTTCACCAAGGTTGTAAGTTTCCTGAGGCCTCCCCTGTCATGCTGAACTGTGAGTTAATTAAAACTCTTTCTTTTTTAAATTACCCAGCCTCAGGTATGTCTTTATTGGCAGCAGGAGAATGGACTAATACACATGGTCGTGGTTATTTCAATAACATTGGTTTCCTTTGTAATCATATGTATTTTATTTTATGCATTAGAAAATCTTCTGAGAAGCGTCCACAGACTTCCCTGGACTGTCAAAGGGGTTCATGGCTCAGAAAAGATTCAGAATCCCTGCCTAGCCAGACTGAGAGGTGTTTTGCTGAAATTTATTTCAGAAGCATGTAAAGATTGGAAACTCCTCTTAAAGATCTGCCAGACAGACTTCAGCAATTATTCTGAATTCAGAGGAGTTGGATGAAGGGACGATGGCAAAGTGCAGGACAATGGAAAACAACAGTTGCTCAAGAAACCAGACCAGAAGAGGAGACATCTGCCTCAGTTCTTTTCTGTCACCTCCTTCAATGTTCCACGGTGCCTCCCATCTGGACCTGGTGATTTGCTAGTATTTCGTTGTTACAGTAATGTCCTTTTCTATTAAAAGAGAATAATCCTCAAATTCCTCACTTTTGGTATGAGCCTCAGTATTTTTGTGGTACCAAAACAAGAGTAGATTTTCCACTAATGTATTGCATAGTTTTCACTGAAGTTCACCTTAGCCGATCACACAGAAATGCATGATAAACTGCTCCTGGGCTAGGCAAGGTGGCTCATGCCTATAATCCCAGGTATGGGCTTTGGAAGGCTGAAGCAGGAGGGCTGCTTAAGCCCAGGAGTTCCAGACCAGCTTGGGCAACATAGTGAGACCCCCATCCCATTTAATAAATAAATAAATAAATAAACCCTGCTTCTCCTTTGCTGGCTGTACAACCTAACTGGAAGCTTTTCCACGCTCAAGATGAACATAATGTGTGTAATAAAAGGAAGGAGAGGGGAGGAAGAAGAGGAGAAGAAGAAGAAGGAAAGAAAAAGAGGCCGGGCGCAGTGGCTCACGCCTGTAATTCCAGCACTTTGGGAGGCCAAGGTGGGTGGATCACTTGAGATCAGGAGTTCGAGACCAGCCTGGCCAACATGGTGAAACCCCCGACTCTACTAAAAATACAAAAATTAGTTGGACGTGGTGGTGGCGCCTGCAATCCCAGCTACACGGGAGGCTGAGGCAGGAGAATTGCTTGAACCTGGGAGGCAGAGGTTGCAGTGAGTCGAGATTCTGCCACTGCACTCCAGCCTGGCCGACAGAGTGAGACTCCATCTCAAAAAAAAAAAAAAAAAAAAAAAAGGGCCGGGTGCAGTGGCTCACGCCTGTAATCCCAGCACTTTGGGAAGCCGAGGCGGGCAGATCACAAGGTCAGGAGTTCAAGACCAGCCTGGCCAAGAAACCAGCCTGGCCAATATGGTGAAACTTTGTCTCTACTAAAAATACAAAAAGTAGCCAGGAGTGGTGGTGGGCGCCTGTAATCCCAGCTACGCGGGGGGCTGAGGCAGAATTGTTTGAACTCAGGAGGCAGAGGTTGCAGTGAGTGGAGATCGCGCCATTGCACTTCAGCCTGGGTGACAGAGCGAGATTCCAACAAAAGAAAAGAAAAGAAAAGAGAGAGAGAAAGAAAGAAAGAAAGAAGAAAGAAAGAAAAAAAGAAAGAAAGAAAGTCCTGTTAACTTTATTAAATGCATTTTAAATTAAAGGTGCTTGCTGATTGACACCCTCTGATTAACTTTTATTTACTATAGTAAGAACATTTAACATGAGCTGTACTCTTAGCAGATTTGCAAGCATGCAATACAGTATTGTTAACCACAGGCACAATGTTGTACAGCAGATCTCTAGAACTCAGTCATCCTGCATAACTGAAACTTTATACCCTTCGAAGGGCAACTCCACATCTCCTCCTCCTGCAGCTCCTGGCAACCACCATTCTACTCTCCACTGCTTTTTTTTTTTTTTTTTTGAGATGAAGTCTTGCTCTGTCACCCAGGCTGGAGTGCAGTGGCACAATCTCGCCTCACTGCAACCTCCGCCTCCTGGGTTCAAGCCATTCTCCTGCCTCAGCCTCCCGAGTAGCTGGGATTACAGGCGCCCGCCACCGGGCCTGGCTAATTTTTATATTGTTAGTAGAGACAGGGTTTCACCATGTTGGCCAGGCTGGTCTTGAACTCCTGACCTCAGGCAATCCGCCTGCCTCCGGCTCCCAAAGTGCTGGGATTACAGGCGTGAGCCACCGTGCCCACCCCTCTACCCTCCACTTCTACAAGTTTGACCATTTTAGATCCCTCATGTTGTAGAATCATGCCACATTTATCCTTCTGTGACCGGCTTGTTTCTCTTAGCTTCATGTCCTCAAGCTTCATCCATATTGTCATACATTGCAGGATTTCCTTCTTTTTAAAGGCTGAGTGATATTGCATTGTATGTGTGGATCATACTTTATTTATCCATCCATTCATTGATGGACATCAGGTTGTTTCCATATCATTTTGTTGTTGTTGTTTGTTTTGTTGGTTGTTTTATTTTTGAGAGAGGGGTATTGCTATATTGCCAAGGCTGTTCTCGTCCTACTGGGTTCAAGCAATTCTCCGGTCTCAGTCTCCCGAGTAGCTGGGATGACAGGCACTGGCCACCATGCCCGGCTCTTTCTCCATCTTGGCTTTTGTGAATAGAGCTGCCATAACGTAAGAGAGCAAATATTTCTTCAAGATCCTAATTTTAACTCTTTAGGATAAATATCCAAAAGTGGAACTGCTGAGTTATCTGGTGGTTCTATTTTTAATTTTTTGAGAAACTCCATATGATTTTCCATAGTGGCTACACTATTTTCCATTCCCACCAACAGTGTGGAACAGTTCCAATTTCTCCACATCCTTGCTAATACTTTTATCTTTTAAAAAATAGACATTTTTAGCCAAGTGCTGAGGCTCAAGCCTGTAATCCCATCATTTTGCGAGGCCAAAGGAAGAGGATAGCTTGAGATCAGGAGTTCAAGATCAGCCCTGGCAACATAGTAAGACCCTGGTCTATACAAAACAAAAGAAATTAGCTGGGTGTGGTTGAGGCTGCAGTGAGCCAAGACTGCACTACTGCACTCTAGCCTGGGCAACAGAGTGAGACCCTGTCTCAAAAATTAACATAAATAAATAAATAAATAAATAATAAAATAGCCATTCTAACAGCTGCCAGGTGATATCTTACTGTAATTTTGGTTTTCATTTCCCTGATGATTAGTGATGTTGAGCATCTTTTTATGCACCTGTTGGCCATTTGTATGTCTTCTTTGGAGAAATGTCTATTCAAGTTTTTTTGGCCATTTGAAAATTAGGTTATTTGTTTTTTTGTTATTGTGTTGAAGATGTTTCTTAAATACTTTTTATATTAACTCCTTATCAAATATGTGGTTTGCAAATATTTTCTCCTACTCCATAGGTTGACTTTTCACTGTGTTGTTGTTTCCTTTGCTGCATAGAGGCTTTTTAGTTCAATGTAGTTCACTTATTTAATGTTGCCTTTTTTGCCTGTGCTTTTGGTGTCATATCTAAGAAATTATTGCCAAGACCAATGTCATGAAGGTTTTCCCTGTGTTTTCTTCTAGAAGTTTTACAGTTTCAGGTCTAATGCTTAGTTATTTAATCCACTTTGAGTTAATATTTGTGTATGATATAAGTTAAGGGTTCAGTTTCATTCTTTTGCATGAGGATATCCAGTTTTTATAGTATCATTTATTGAAGAGACTATTATTTCCCCATTGTGTATTTTTGGCATCCTTGTTGAGAATCAGTTGATCCTATAAGGGTGGGTTTGTTTACAGGCTCTCTATTCTGTTCCATTATACTATATTTATGTCACTATGCTAATACCATGCTATTTTAATAATTGTTTATTTAAAATATATTTTGAAACCAGGGAATGTGATGCCTCCAGCTTTTTTCTTTCTCAAGATTGTTTTGTCTATTCCAGATCCCTTGTGGTTTCATAGGAATTTTAGGATTTTTTTTTTCTAATTCTGTGAAAAACACTATTGGGATTTTGATAAGGATTGCATTGAATCTGTAGATTGCTTTGGGTAGTATGGACATTTTAACAATATTAAGTCTTCTAATCCATGGTCATGAGATTTTTTTCCCATTTATTTATGTATCCTTTAATTTCTTTCATCAATGTTTTATAGTTTTCAGTACACAAATCTTCCATCTCTTTAGTTTATTTCTATTTTATTATTTTTGATGCTATTGTAAATGGCATTGTTTTCTTAATTTCCTCTTAAAATACATCATTGTTAGTGTATAGAAATGCAATTGATGGCCGGGTGTGGTGGCTCACGCCTATAATCCCAGCATTTTGGGAGGCCAAGGCAGGCAGATTACTTCAGGTCAGGAGTTCGAGACCAGTCTGACCAATATGGTGAAACCCCATCTCTACAAAAATACAAAAATTAGGCTGGGCATGGTGGTGTGCACCTGTAATTCCAGCTGCTCAGGAGGCTGACGCAGGACAATCTCTTGAACTCGGCAGGCGGAGGTTGCAGTGAGCCAAGATCATGCCACTGCACTCCAGCCTGGGTGACAGAGCAAGACTATCTCAAAAAAAAAAAAACGCAATTGATTCTTGTATGTCTATTTTTTATCCTTCATCTTTATAGAATTTATTAGTTCTACAGTTTTCTGTGTGTGTGTGTGTGTGTGTTGTGGGTGGGGGGGGGGGCCTTTAGTGTTTTCTACATATAAGATTATGTCATCTGTAAACAGAGATAATTTTACCTCTTCTTTTCTAATGTGGATGCCTTTTATTTCTTTTGTCAAGTCCTAATTGCTCTGGCTAGGACTTCCAGTACTATGTTGAATAAGAGTGAGGAGAGTAGGTGTCCTTGCCTTGTGAATTTGATGTTCACTGTGGGCTTTTCATGTATGGCCATTATTATATTGAGGTAATTTCTTTTGTTCTTAATTTGTTGAAAGTGTTTATCACGAAAGGTGCTGAATTGTGGCAAATGCTTTTTCTGCCTCTGTCAAGATGACATGTGGTTTTTACTCTTCCCTCTTTTATTGTGGTATATCACATTAATTGATTTTCATGTGCTGAACTATCCTTGCATCCTAGAGACCAATTCCACTTGGTCATGGTGTATGGTCCTTTTAATGTATTGCTGTATTCAGTTTGCTAGCATTTTGTGGAGGATTTTTGCATCCCTACTCATTAGCAATATTGGTCTGTAGTTTTCTGTTTTTGTAGTATCTTTGTCTGGCTTTGGTATCAGGGTAATGCTGTCCTTACAAAATGAAATTGGAAGTATTCCTTTCTCTTCAATTTTTTGGAAGAGTTTGAGAAGGTGTTTATTCTTCTTTAAATATTTGCTAGAATTCACCAGTGAAGCCATCTGATCCAGGGCTTTACTTTGATTCCGATTCACTCTCCTTACTAGTTATAGGTCTGATCAGATTTTCTGTTTCTTCATGGTTCAGTCTTGGTAGGTTGTATGTTTCTAGAAAATTCTCCACTTCTAGATTATCTAATTTGTTGGCATATAATTTTTCATAGTAGTCTCTTATGATTCTTTTCATTTCTGTGGCATCGGTTGTAATGCCTCCTCTTTCATTTCTGATTTTGAGTGTTCTCTCTTTTTTTCTAATTTAGTTTAGCTAAACATTTGTCAGTTTTGTTTACCTCTTCAAAAACCAGTTCTTAACTCTGTTATTTTTTCCATTGTTTTAAATTCTCTATTTCATTTATTTCTGTGCTATTCTTTATTTTTGCTCCGCTTCTGACTTTGGATAGCTCTTTTTCTATTTCTTTGAGGTATAAAGTTACGTTGTTTATTTGAGATAGTTCTTCCTTTTAACATAGGCATTTATTACTAAAAACATCCCCGTTAGTACTGCTTTTGCTACATCATAAGTTTTGGTATGTTGTGTTTTCATTTTCTTTCTTTTTTTTTTTTTTTTTTGAGACAGAGTCTCGCCCTGTTGCCCAGGCTGGGGTGCAATGGCAGGATCTCAGCTCACTGCAACCTCTGTCTCCCGGATTCAAATGATTCTTCTGCCTCAGCCTCCCGAGTAGCTGGGATTACAGGCAGGTGCCACCATGCCCAGCTACATTTTTTTTTGTATTTTTAGTAGAGACAGGGTTTCACCATGTTGGCCAGGCTGGTCTCGAACTCCTGACCTCATGATCCTCCCTCCTCGGCCTCCCAAAGTGCTGGGATTATAGGCGTGAGCACCACACTGGGCCTCATTTTTATTTGTCTCAAGATTCACTTGTTAACTTTATGTGTCTCAAGATTAATTTTCTAATTTCCCTTTTGATTTCTTCTCTGATCCATTGGTTGTTCAGTAGTATGTTTTTGAATTTTCATATATTCGTGAATTTTCCAGTTTTCCTTTTGCTATTGATCAATAAATCATTGTGGCTGGAAAAGATACTTGGTTTTCTTTCTTTCTTTCTTTCTCTTTTTCTTTCTTTCTTTCTTTCTCTTTCTTCTTCCTTCCTTCCTTTTTTCTTTTCTTTTCTTTTTTTGCAAGGGTCTTGCTCTGTCTCCCAGGCTGGTGTGCAGTGGTACAATCTTGACTCACTGCAACCTCTGCCTTCCCCGCTCAAGCCATCCTCCCACCTCTGCCTCCTGAGTGGCTGGGACTACAGGTGTGTGCCACCAGGCCCATCTAATTTTTTTGTATTTTTCATAGAGATGGGGTTTCACCATATTGATCAGGCTGGTCTTGAACTCAGGTCATCCACCCACCTCGGCCCCCCAAAGTGCTGGGATTACAGGCATGAGCCACCATATCCAGTCTTATTGCTATTTTTATACACTTTTTCTATACATGTTTACTCAGATCTTTATTTATATTTTAATTGGGTTATTTGTCTTTTTATTGTTGAGTTGTAAGATTTCTTATATATTCTGAGGACTAATCCTTACTAAATATATGATTTGCAAATATTTTCTTCTATTCTGTGCTGTCTTTGTGCTGTCTTGACACTCCTTTGATGTACAAAAGATTTGAATTTTGATGAAGTCTAATTTATCTATGTTTTCTTTTGTTGCTTGTGCTCTTACTGTCATATCTAAGAAACATTACCAAATCCAAGGTCACAAATATTCAGCCTTATGTTTTCTTCTAAGGAATTTTATACCTTGTGATGGTGAGTACTGAGTGCCAACTTGATTGGATTGAAGGATGAAAAGTATTGTTCCTGGGTGTGTCTGTGAAGGTGTTGCCAAAGAAGATTAACATTTGTGTCAGTGGACTGGGAAAGGCAGACCCACCCTCAATCTGGGTGGGCACAATCTAATCAGCTGCCAGCAAGGCCGGAATAAAAACAAGCAGAAGAACGTGAAAAGACTAGACTGGCTTAGCCTCCCAGCCTACATCTTTCTCCCATGATGGATGCTTCCTGCCCTCGAACATTGGACTCCCAGTTCTTCGGCTTTGGAACTCAGACTGGCTTCCTTGCTCCTCAGCTTGTAGACAGCCTATTGTGAGGCCTTGTGATCATGTGAGTTAATATTCCTTAATAAACTCCCCTGTATGTATACATTTATCCTATTAGTTCTGTCCCTCTAGAGAACTCTAATACATAGCTTTAGCTCTTATGTTTAGGTCTTTGATCCATTTTGAGTTAATTTTTGTACATAATATCAAGTAAGGATCTAACTCCATTTTTTTGCGTGTGGATATGCAGCTGTCCTGGCACCATTTGTTGAAATGACTATTTTTTTCTCCAGTGAATTGTCTAGGTGCCCTTATGAAAAATCAATTGGTTGTCCAGGCACGGTGGCTCACGCCTGTAATTCCAGCACTTTGGGAGGCTGAGGCGGGCAGATCACAAAGTCAGGAGATAGAGATCATCCTGGCCAACACAGTGAAACCCCGTCTCTACTAAAAATACACAAAATTAGCCAGGCGTGGTGGCACGCTGTAGTCCCAGCTACTCGGGAGGCTGAGGCAGGAGAACTGCTTGACCCCGGGAGGCAGAGGTTGCAGTGAGCCAAGATCACGCCACTGCACTCCAGCCTGGGCAATAGAGCAAGACTCTGTCTCAAAAAAAAGAAAAATCAATTGGCAATAGATGTATGGATTTATTTGTGGACTCTTAATTTGATTCCATTGATTCTATTCTTTGTTTGTTTGTTTTTTGTTTGTTTGTTTTTTGAGACGGAGTCTTGCTCTGTTGCCCAGGCTGGAGTACAGTGGCTTGATCTCGGCTCACTGCAACCTCCATCTCCTGGGTTCAACCGATTCTCCTGCCTCAGCCTCCCGAGTAGCTGGGATTACAGGCAGGTGCCACCACACCCGGCTAATTTTTTGTATTTTTAGCAGAGACGGGGTTTCACCATGTTAGCCAGGATGGTCTTGATCTCCTGACCTCGTGATCTGCCCACCTCGGCCTCCCAGAGTGATGGGATTACAGGCGTGAGCCACCGCGCCTGGCTCATTGATTCTATTCTTATGCCAGTATCATACTATCTTGATTACTGTAGTTTCGTAGTAGAGTTTGAAATTAATAATTCAACTTTTTTTCTTCAAGATTGTTTTAGCTATTCTGGTCCCTTGTAATTCCATATGAATTTTAAGGCCAGCTTATCCATTTCCATAATTAAAAATTTGGAATTTTGATTGGGTTGCATTGAATCTGTAGATCAATTTTGGAATTACTTTCATTGTAACAATATTAAATTATTCAATCCATGAACAAAGATGTCCATTTATTTAGGTCTATGTACTTTAATTTCTTTCAAAAACGTTTTGCAGTTTTCAGTGTACAAGTCTCATGCCTCTTGCTTTAATTTATCCCTAAGTATTTTATTCTTTTTGATGTTATCATGTGGATTTTTTTATTAATTTTATTTTCAGATTTGCTATGGTTTGGATGTGGTTTGTCCCTGCCAAAATTCATGTTGAAATTTGATTCCCAATGTGGCGATGTTGGGAAGTGGGGCCTAGTGCAAAGTGTTTAAATAATGGGGGAAGATCCCTCAGGAATAGTCTAAGGCCAGCTTATGGGAGTGAGGGAGTTCTTGCTTTCTCAGGAATGGATTCGTTCTTATGAGACCAGGTTGTTATAAAATGAGGTTTCTTCTCCTGTTTGGTCCCTTTTCCATACAAACCTCCTCTCCCTTTGACTTTCTACCATGTTACGGTGCAGCAGAAAAGTCATCATGAGAAGCCAGTGCCATACCCCTGAACTTTCCAGCCTGCAGAATCATAAGCTAAATAAACCTCTTTTCTTTATAAATTACCCAGTCTCAGTTATTCTGATATAGCAACATAAAATGGACTAAGACGAGATTGCTCCATTGCTAGTGTATAGAAATACCATTGATTTTTACTTATTGCCTTTCTATCCTGCTACTGGACTCATTTATTAGGTCTAATAGTGTTGTGTGTGTACATGTGTATTATTTAGGTTTTCTATGGAGAAGATCATGTCACATGAAATCAATATAATTTTACTTCTTCCTTTCTAATCTGGATACCTTTTATTTTTTAATGTCATTTTTTAGAAATAAATACTGAAATACAGACAAAAATGATATCTGAGATTTGCTTCAGAATAATGGGGTAGTGGAGGCAGGCAAGAATCATCAGTTGTTAATTGTTGAAGCAGGGTGATGGGCATGTGGGTTCATAATATTAATCTCTTTACTTTTGTGAATGCTTTAAATTTTCCACTAAAGGCCAGGTGTGGTAGCTCATGCCTGTAATTCCAGCACTTTGGGAGGCTGAGGCGGGCGGATGCCCTGAGGTCAGGAGTTCATGACCAGCCTGGCCAACGTGGCAAAATCCCGTCTCTACTTAAAAATACAAAAAATTAGCCGGGCGCGGTGGTGTGCACCTGTAGTCCCAGCTACTCAGGAGGCTGAGTTAGGAGAATTGCTTGAAGCTGGGAGGCGGAGGTTGCAGTGAGCCAAGATTGCATGGCTGCACTCCAGCCTGGGCAACAGACTGAGACTCCGTCTCAAAATAAAATAAAATAAAATAAAATAAAATTTTCACTAAAAATGAAATGGACATGTCTGGAGCCATCACATTTTTTTTTTTTTTTGAGATGGAGTCTCACTCTGTCACCCAGGCTGGAGTGCAGTGGCACAATCTCGGCTCACTGCAAGCTCCACCTCCCGGGTTCACGCCATTCTCCTGCCTCAGCCTCCCCAGTAGCTGGGACTACAGGCGCCTGCCACCAGGCCCAGCTAATTTTTTGTATTTTTAGTAGAGACGGGGTTTCACCGTGTTAGCCAGGATGGTCTTGATCTATTGACCTCATGATCTGCCCACCTGGGCCTCCCAAAGTGCTGGGATTACAGGCATGAGCCACCACGCCTGGCCCGAGCCATCGCAGATTTTGTACTCAGAATCTCTGAGATAAGTGATTAAGGAATCTGCTTTTTTAACAAGCTCCTCCGACTATGCCTACAGACAATACCGTTTGAAGATTCCAGCCCCAGTCTGTGAATTACAAATGAACAGAGTTTCTCTTATCCCAGTCTAGGATACAATCCAGGTTTTCACCACCCTGGTGAAAGGTGTCTTTGCTGTCTCATTTGTCGGCTCCCTTTGGTGAACCCAGACCTGTGTTCAGGAAGTGATGATGAAGCCTTTCCCTTCACCTTCACAAAAAGCTGTGATTTGGCACAGTGTTATTTATATATTAACCTATTGTATATTTTGTTTGCTGGGAATGGTAAATTTTATTAATTTACCAGTCAATAATTAGACCACTTCTACAAACAAACAAACAAGGCTGTGAGGTCAAGCATAAATTGTTGAATTGATTTTTAAATTCATATTCCACTTGTTCATACCTTCTGTCTTATCACTATCAAATACCACAACCTTAAGTGGTAATTTGTCTTCAAACCAAATATCAGTTAACTGTGCAGTCACACAAACTGATTTTTTTTTCTTCTTACCAATAGCAGTTTAACAAAAGCATATTTTTCTTTTTAGAATTCAATAAGAAAAAATATTTATTTCTGCCTTCCAGATTTTGGGGGTGAAATAGCTAGCTCTCTGAAGCTAATTTTTGGGTTGCTATTTTAAAATTATGTTTCCAAGCCCAGGAACCACGCAGACTGTCCACCAGAGCTGCCCCTGAGTTCCTCGTTTGTGATTTCTGTACGGCTGGCCCCATTTGAACTTTAGATTCCAATGGAGCTCTGGATTTCTATATGATATCCTCTGAGCACTTAAGCCCTTGCTTTGTCAGCGTATTACATTGAGTTTATTGTTGTTCTGTTGCTCTATAAAAAGCATCCTGTCATTACCTCTCTCCTATGGGGGGGCTCTCTCCATCAGTCTATTCTGCTCGTTCACTTCATAGTACAAAAGTGCTCAGTAGTCTCCCTCTCCCTCTCCCTCTCCCTCTCCCCACGGTCTCCCTCTCCCTCTCTTTCCACGGTCTCCCTCTGAGGCCGAGCCGAAGCTGGACTGTACTGCTGCCATCTCGGCTCACTGAAACCTCCCTGCCTGATTCTCCTGCCTCAGCCTGCCGAGTGCCTGTGATTGCAGGCGCGCGCCGCCACGCCTGACTGGTTTTCGTATTTTTTTGGTGGAGACGGGGTTTCACCGTGTTGGCCGGGCTGGTCTCCAGCTCCTAACCGCGAGTGATCTGCCAGCCTCGGCCTCCCGAGGTGCCGGGATTGCAGACGGAGTCTCGTTCACTCAGTGCTCAATGGTGCCCAGGCTGGAGTGCAGCGGCGTGATCTCGGCTCGCTACAACCTCCACCTCCCAGCCGCCTGCCTTGGCCTCCCAAAGTGCCGAGATTGCAGCCTCTGCCCCGCCGCCACCCCGTCTGGGAAGTGAGGAGCGTCTCTGCCTGGCCGCCCATCGTCTGGGATGTGAGGAGCCCCTCTGCCTGGCTGCCCAGTCTGGAAAGTGAGGAGCGCCTCTTCCCGGCCGCCATCCCATCTAGGAAGTGAGGAGCGTCTCTGCCCGGCCGCCCATCATCTGAGATATGGGGAGCGCCTCTGCCCTCCCGCCCCGTCTGGGATGTGAGGAGCGTCTCTGCCCGGCTGCCCCATCTGAGAAGTGAGGAGACCCTCTGCCTGGCAACCGCCCCGTCTGAGAAGTGAGGAGACCCTCTGCCTGGCAACCGCCCCGTCTGAGAAGTGAGGAGCCCCTCCGCCCGGCAGCCACCCGGTCTGGGAAGTGAGGAGTGTCTCTGCCCGGCAGCCGCCCCCTCTGGGAGGGAGGTGGGGGGGTCAGCCCCCTGCCCGGCCAGCCGCCCCGTCCGGGAGGTGAGGGGCGCCTCTGCCCGGCCGCCCCTACTGGGAAGTGAGGAGCCCCTCTGCCCGGCCACCACCCCGTCTGGGAGGTGTACCCAACAGCTCATTGAGAACAGGCCATGATGACAATGGCGGTTTTGTGGAATAGAAAGGGGGGAAAGGTGGGGAAAAGATTGAGAAATCGGATGGTTGCGGTGTCTGTGTAGAAAGAAGTAGACATGGGAGACTTTTCATTTTGTTCTGTACTAAGAAAAATTCTTCTGCCTTGGGATCCTGTTGATCTGTGACCTTACCCCCAACCCTGTGCTCTCTGAAACATGTGCTGTGTCCACTCAGGGTTAAATGGATTAAGGGGGGTGCAAGATGTGCTTTGTTAAACAGATGCTTGAAGGCAGCATGCTCGTTAAGAGTCATCACCACTCCCTAATCTCAAGTACCCAGGGACACAAACACTGAGGAAGGCCACACGGTCCTCTGCCTAGGAAAACCAGAGACCTTTGTTCACTTGTTTATCTGCTGACCTTCCCTCCACTATTGTCCTATGACCCTGCCAAATCCCCCTCTGCGAGAAACACCCAAGAATGATCAATAAAAATAAATAAATAAATTAAAAAAAAAAAGTGCTCAGTAGATGCTATTGGCTGACATCCAGTCCTAGACAATCTTATTAACTGGCACACCTACAGAAACTAAGTATTATATTATTATGGGATCTTGAAGGCATTTTAAAGAACACAGTAACTATATGCCGAAGAGGCTAGGAGAGCTTTCACCCAAATGGCTGTTTTATTACCCCTGCGTTGCCCAGATTTATGCTCAGCATTTAGCATAGAGCAATGAACGCAACTTTAAATACGAGATTTGTTTTCAGCTGAGCAGACAAGTGTTTGTTTTTTACACAAATGAAAGCCCGTACGTCAGTGTTTTGTCATTTGTGCTTTTTTGTAGAACTCACATGTGATGACTTCATTGCAGATTAACGTCCAGCACTGCCAGGGAATTTTCGAGGGGCTGAGCCCCTCGAACTGGCATTTGTCCTGGGTCAGCCCACTGGCATTTGTGATAATGCCCATTAGATAGGAGGACTGTTTCCTGAAGTGAAAGAGCAAATTCCTCTGAGCATTCTCCGTGGTGTGAGGAATTGCTTCTCAAGGAAGGAATTGAAATCATTTGACCATTTCTCCTCACCCATAGTCTCAGTTTCCTGACATTCTGAGTTTTGCAGTGACACATTCTTTTGGGTATGTGAACTGACCAAACGGGATGTTGCCTCACAGAGCATGTTGCAGGGAGCTGCCTGCCTGAACCACTCTCACCTCTAATTTCCAGTGGAGAGAGAGGCCGTCGTGCACACACACACGTGTGTGTGTGTGTGTGTAGGTCTTCTCTTGACAAAGGATAGCATGAATTTGATCAATTCAGTTAATTACGTGATGGATGTAAAAACAAACCTCCAAAAAGGGTGAAGTGGTAACATAATACATGGGATACCAGCAAGTTCAAAGTCATCTTCTCGTATTTTCCAGTCTAACCTATAAATCCTATGTTTCTTCTCTTTGTATGATAGCGTTAAAGAAAAACTAGGATTATCCCTGAACCAGAACCCTGAATTTCAGAGATCCTCCATAATACATTGCTCTACTCTCACCAAACAAAACACTTTCAGGCCCTAGAATGGCTTAGAATTAATTCCACAGTTGGCAGTGGTGATGTTCAAGTTGTGGTGTTCCTTCCTAAGGTTAGGGAAATTCCATTCAAAGTCCCCAAATTCTTTTAGATTTCTGGCATGTACAGCATGCAGAATTTAATATAGCTAAGTAGTTTTATTTTAAAAACTATTCAATATCAACGGGATGTGTGTCACAACTATGCCTTACTTAAGATCATCATAAATGCCTTTTTTTAGATGTTCTGTTCACAATCCTAGGAACGCACAGCTATGGGCTTTAATTGGCAGCATATGGTGCCATTACTTTCTGTAGAAATGCATTTCCCTCCCCAAATTTGATGTTAATAATTTGATTCACTAGACTTAAAATTCACAGAAAGGTTATTGGCTTTATCTTTCCTTCTAAAATATTCTTTTCACTCTGTTGATACTTGGTAAGCTCCAGCTCTTCCCAATTTTTCTTTGGATAAAAGGTTTATTTATTCAATGAACACCTACCACATGCCAGGGACTTCACATGTACTACCTCATTTGATCCTCATATCACTAAGAAACAGATATAAATACCTGCTTTACAAATGAGAAAAACAAGGCTTTGACGTTTTAAGAAACTTGGTTAAGATCTCACAACCAGCGAAATGTGTTGGCTCCAAAGCCCGGGTCTTTCCCAGATGTTCAGCTGCCTCCCAGACCAGAGGCCATATGCTTGCAATATAAGATCAGGAAAGGCTTCCTGAAGGAAGTGGCAGGATTGGGAGGAGTTTTAAGACAAGAGCAATGGGAGCTTTCAGAGCAATAAGTGGGAAAACTATTAAGAATCAAAACCATCTGGAAAATAAACAGAAACACATACACAGCATTCCTGGGCAGCTGAAGGAACCATGAGTTCACGTCACTTGCCTGGTTGGTTCTTTAGAAAGTCATTAATTTCAATTGTTCTGTCACATTTATTGATCACCTCCTACTTGCCAGGCCCTTTTCTAGGTGCTGGGATGGAACCAAGACTAAAATAATCCCTGCCATAGAGCTGTTGTCAAGTAGGAGGTAAGGCCCTCCGTCCCTCCCTCGCTTCCTTCCCTCCCTCTTTCCTTCCTTCCTTCCTTCCGTCCTCCCTCCCTCCTTCCCTCCCTCCCTTCCTCACCTTCACTTATTAATTCACGTAGACTCCCTTTTTCAGTAACCGCAGAAGAGCGTCCTGGAGAGAAGGTTCCAGAGAAGCCTGGCGCAGGTTCCGGCCTGGCGGAGGCTCCCCGGGGTCGTGGAGCTGCGCGTGGGCATCACCACCTGGCTGTCTGTGTCTGCAGCCTGGGTCCAAGATGTGTGGGCCGGGCTTGCAGGCAGAGGTCCAGAGAGGCTGTTGGGAGTTGACCATTTCCATCTGAAGGGCTTCGTAGTCTCTGAGGTACCTTTGCTTTCTCATTTGTCGGCTCCCTTTGTTCAGAGTCCGGTTGGCCCTGGGCCTCCGCCTGATGCTGGGCTCGCACGGAAAGCGCCAGCTCGTGTGTTGGTCCCCACCACTAAACCTATGCAGAGAGCACCGCACGCGAGAGGCTGGCTTACTCCTCTCCTGCGGCTGCACACAGGCCGGGGTGCAGGAGGGCTGGATCTGGTTTGAGGGAGAAGGGAGAGCTGGGCCTGGGAACCAAAGGAGGGGATGGCTAGAGAAAGTGCCAAGGCTGCATCCGGAAGACATTCCAGGAATGTGGGGCCAGGTGCGGTGGCGCGCACCTGAGATCCCAGCACTCAGGAGGCTGAGTTGGGAGGATCACTTGAGGCCAGGAGATAGAGGCTGCAGTGAGCCGAGATTGGGCCACTACACTCCAGCCTGGGCAACAGAGCAAGACTCTGTCGAAAGAGAGAGGGAGAGAAAAGAAAAAGGAAGGAAAGGAAAGAAAGGAGAAAGTTACAGGGAGAAGACAGCAACCAGCCAGCCAGGTAATGCCTGAGATGACCAGGAGACGTCAAGCTAGGAGAAAGGCCTGAAACAGATCCTCCCTCGGCCTCACAGGAGCCCAGCCTACCCACACCTTGGTTCCGGATTTCCAGCCCCCATGAGTGTGAGAGGAGTGAACTCCTGTTGTTTAGGATCCCGATGTTGGCAGAGCTTTCCCTAGCTGACTACCAGGGCCTGCCCTGAGAAGCCCTCACCCTCGGTGCTCAGCTGCCATGGGACCTCTCGGCTCTGTCTACTTCCACTTGCCTCTTCCCCACAACTGCTGCTCCCACTCAGTAGCCAGAGTGCGGTTTTGGGGTTTTTTTTGGTGTTTTTTTTTTTTCTTTTTACAGGTTCTGGTTCTGTCGCCCAAGCTGGAGGGCAGAGCGGCAATCTCGGCTCACTGCAGCCTCAACCTCCCAGGCTCAAGCAATCCTCCAGCCTCAG
Source organism: Gorilla gorilla gorilla (assembly GCF_029281585.2). NCBI lineage: Eukaryota > Metazoa > Chordata > Mammalia > Primates > Hominidae > Gorilla > Gorilla gorilla. Next base: position 35,369,657 of record NC_073238.2, on the reverse strand, counting down.
TCTCCCAAGTAGCTGGGACCGGAGGCCCGCACCATCATGCCCGGGGAATTTTTGTATTTTTTGTAGAGATGGGGTCTTGCTATGTTGCCCAGGCTGGTCTGAAATGCCTGGCCTCAAGCGATCTGCCCTCCACTGCCTCCCAAAGTTCTGGGATTATGGATGTGAGCCCTGCCTCAGCGTGCTCTTTATTTTATTTATTATTAATTTATTTTTGAGGAGCTTTGCTCTTGTTGCCCAGGCTGGAGTGCAATGGCGTGATCTCGGCTCACCGCAACCTCCGCCTCCCGGGTTCAAGCGATTCTCCTGCCTGAGCCTCCTGAGTAGCTGGGATTACAGGCATGAGCCACCCTGCCCGGCTAATTTTGTACTTTTAGTAGAGACGGGGTTTCTCCACGTTGGTCAGGCTGGTCTCGAACTCCCAACCTCACGTGATCACACCCCCTTGGCCTCCCAAAGCGTTGGGATTAAAGGCGTGAGCCACCGCTCCCGGCCACAGCGTGCTCTTTATAACATCAAGTTTCGCCCCCTTAAGCCTTCCAGTGACTTCCATCCTTCCCTTCTCACAGGGCCTGGCTGGGCCGCCCCCCCACCCCCGGGCCTCCCCTCTCCTCCCTGCAGCCTCAGCCACCGCCCCTCCGCCCCTGCACTGTGCGACGACTGCAGCCTCCACGTGCCCTTCCTCCTGAAGATGTAAGTGGTTTCATGACTTAGTGTATAAAGGCGAACATGACCCAGACTGGAGTTTTTATTATTATAGATTCAATGTTATCACATTCAACTATTTATTTTGATTTTAAAAGAAATGAAAATTAAAACGTTTCCCTGGGCCGCTAGAAGCAGCGCGGGACCAGCACTGGCCTATGGGGAAGCCGCCCGGGCAGGTCCCCACCCAGGGGCGAGGCGGAGGGGTGAGGGCGGAGAAGGGGTGTGGGGAGCAGGGGCCGGAGGGGTCGTGGGGGGGCGCGGAGGGGTGGGACAGGCGGGAGCCGGAGGGGTGAGGAGAGCGGGGGCGGGGGGAGGAAGGGTGAGAGGAGCGGGCGGGGCGGAGGGGTGAGGAGAGTGGGGGGCGGAGGGGTGAGGAGGGTGGGGGCCGGAGGGGTGAGAGGAGCGGGCGGGGCGGAGGGGTGAGGAGAGTGGGGGACGGGGGGTGGGGTGGGCGGGGGACGGAGGGGGGAGGCGAGCGGGGGGCGGAGGGGTGAGGAGAGTTGGGGACGGGCTGGGTCCTCAACTCGCCTCAGCCGCGCAGCCAAGCGGGCAGCCTTGGGGAGAACGCCGCCGCCGGGTCTGCAAAGGCAGCTCGGGGCAAGTCCCCACTTCTCGTCCATCCTAATTGTGGCCCTAAATCACTCCTGCCAGAGCCACCCAGAGGGGGATTTTTGGGCTAAACTATGGGGAGCCGTCCAGCAAGAGCGGACTGGCTCAGGCGTCCACACCGCTTTTGTGAAGCTGGCGCAGGCTCCGCGCCCTGGACACCAACAGCGCGCCCCGCCCGGAGTCGCCGCACCGGCCCTCCCTACGCGCGGGGGTCTTCCGCCACAAGGCCAGTCTCTCTGCTAGGGGAATCAGACTGCGGGGCACTTCCTACTGCTTCGCAGCACATATTCGTTTCTGTGATTATTTTATTAGTCTGTCTTCTTTAAACTTGAAGTTTTGTGACGACAGGGTCGTGTCTGCGTTGCCCACCACTATGGTCTCCATGGCTAGCGCTATGCCCGGAATTCAAAACATACGTATTGAATGAATGAATGAAGAAAGGAAAAAAAAATACTTATAATTCCAGAAATTGCACCGGAAGAGATTCAGTCCTTTAAACCTTAAAGGCTTTACGTCTCCTGAGGTTCCCTGAAAAATACAAATACTCAGCGGTTATAGTTAAGAGAGAAAATGTTGCCCAGGATGCGGTGGGGACGTAGGAGGAAGGAGGGCTCGATCACTGTTTCCTGCGGATACCATGCCGGGCCAGCCCTGTACTGGGGATGTGGTGACATGGCCTTACCTTCCGTGAAATGATGCCAGGACACACAGGGTACCCCCCAGTCCCTGCTCTTACTTTTGACTCCTCTTGGGGACCACAAATAAAAAAGGAACTGTGCTTGGGAGACTGTGATCTTACTCTATTTTTAACTGTACTCAGTTATTAAAAAATTAAACTGGAGAAGGAAATTGAGAAATCTATTGCCAAGAACCATTCTACAGTAGCAGGGTGGGCGCCCAAAACCTACAGGCCTCTCGTCGCAGGAGCCTCCATGTTCTTTGGTTTCTTCCCCTGCTGGGAGCTCAGCGCTCTCTGCCAGCCCGTTCTGACTCCTGCTCCAGCTGTACGTCTTGGCTTAGCCCTGATTTCCTGCTTCTTCTTCCCTTCCCAGCCAGACTTCTCCAGATTTCTCCAACTAAGTTGTGTTCAACATTTGAATAGTTGCACAGTCATTAGGGAGATCTTCAACTCATACACATTTTGAAAAATAATTAGTACACGATTTGTCAGATGGAAGGGCCATCTGCGAGTGTGATGTGGATACTTAGAAGACAGGCTGGGAAAAACATCTATCATGTCCGATCTCCCCTTAGAAAACGAGCCTGTTAGTTTCACTCTGAGTTGTGATTTTTAGTGTAGTTTCAGCTGTTTAAAATGTTTAACAAATATTTTCTTTTTGTCTTGACATCTTAAAGTTCTTTTTTTTTGAGACAGGGTCTCACTCTGTTGCCCAAGTTGAAGCTCACTGCAGCCTCGACTTTCTGGGCTCAAGCAATCCTCCCACCTCAGCCTCTATCCTCCCCGCACCCCATCCTCTCCAGTAGCTGGGACTACAGATGTAGGCCACCATGCCCAGTTTTTTTTTGTTTTTGTTTTTGTTTTTTTTAGTAGAGATGCGGTTTCACCATGTTGGGCAGGTTGGTCTTGACTTCCTGCCTCAAGTGATCTGCCCGCGTCTGCCTCCCAAAGTGCTGGGATGACAGGCGTGAAACACGCACCCTGCCATTCTATTTATTTTATTTTTTGAGATGGGGTCTCACTCTGTTCCCAGGCTGGAGTGCAGTGGTGCCATCTTGGCTCACTACAACCTCCGCCTCTCGGGTTCAAGTGATTCTTGTGCTTCAGCCTCCTGAGTAGCTGGGATTACAGGCACCTGCCACCACAGCTGGCTAATTTTTCTATTTGTATTAGAGATGGGGTTTCACCATGTTGGCCAGGCTGGTCTCAAACTCCTGACCTCAAATGATCCACCCACCTCGGCCTCCCAAAGTGCTGGGATAAAGGTGTGAGCCGCCATGCCCAGCTGCAGGCATTCTTTTTTTTTTTTTGAGACAGAGTCTCGCTCTGTCACCCAGGTTGGAGTGCAATGGCTCAAACTCGGCTCACTGCAACTTCTGCCTCCCAAGTTCAAGCAATTCTCCTGCCTTAGCCTCCTGAGTAGCTGGGATTACAGGTGTGCGCCACCACGCCCGGCTAATTTTTGTATTTTTAGTAGAGATGGGGTTTCATCATGTTGGCCATGCTGGTCTCGAACTCCTGACCTCAGGTGATCCATCCGCCTCGGCCTCCTAAAGTGCTGGGATTACAAGCGTGAGCCACTGCGCCCGGCCAAGCAGGCATTCTTATTTATTATTAATTCCTTAAAGTTCTAAGGTCCTTTTCTTTGGAAACACATGAAATATAACTATGTGACAAGAATAACATTTCTTGTTAACAGGAAGTACTCAAATAATTTTGGGGCCACAGACAATAGATAGTAAAGAAATGGCTTCTAATTTCAGAGATAAAATAATAACTAACCTGTGGGAAAAGAGAAGAGAAAGGTTGTACCAACTACAGTTATTTTGTTTCTGCCGTGTTTATGGAGGCTTCCATTTGTCCACTTTTTTATGTAAAACACAATTTGTTGAGTGGCTTCTATGTACTAGGCAAGGAGTTGGATACTGTGGCAGCTACCATACCTGCCTACATCCTAACCTCTTACCTCAAAAAGCTAAAACTCTAATAATATGAGACAGGTCTACAAGGAATCATGACACCAGACCATTTCTCAGGGGGCAGAAGTCCCACAGAGCTCCTGGGAATTCAGGAAAAAGCAAAGGGGGCTGTTCCTGGCTGAGACCAAGAACAACTTCTCAGAGACACTGAGTGAGAAGCCGGCCATGAAGGATGGTGTAGTTGTTTCCTGTTGCTGCCGTAACAAATACAGTTTTCCTTCCTTATCTGCAGGGGATACGTTCATCCCCCTGTGGATGCCTGAAACTGCAGATAGCCCTGAACCCTATATAAACTATGTTTTTCCTATACATACATACCTATGATAATTTATAAATTAGGCACAGTAAGAGATTAACAACAATAACTGGCCGGGTGCGGTGACTCACGCCCTGTAATCCCAGCACTTTGGGAGGCCAAGATGGGCGGATCACTTGAGGTCAGGAGTTTGAGACCAGCCTGGCCAACATGGTGAAACCCCGTCTCTACTAAAAATACAAAAATTAGCTGGGCGTGGTGGCGTGCACCTGTAGTCCCAGCTACTCGGGAGGCTGAGGCAAGAGAATCATTTGAACCCAGGAGGCGGAGGCTGCAGTGAACTGAGATCGTGCCACTGGACTCTAGTCTGTGCAACAGAGGGAGACTCCACCTCAGAAAAAAAAAAAAAGAAAAGAGAAAAAACTAAAAATAAAATAGAACCATTAAACCATTATAACAATATACTGTAATAAAAGTTATGTGAATTTGGTTTCTCTCTCCCAAAATATCTTACTGTATTGTACTCACCTATTTTCTGACTTTGGTTGACAGTAGGTAACTGAATCTGTGAAAAGCAAAGTCACAGGTAAGGGGGGAACTACTGAACCACAAACTTAGTGGCTGAAAGCAACATAACTTAATTATCTCATAGTCCTGTAGGTCAGAAGCCCAGTGTGGATCTTGTTGGACTAAAACCAAGGAGTTGGAGAGCTGCATCCCTTCCTGGAGGCTCTAGCAAAGGGGCTGTTCCTGCTAGTTGGGCTTTTAGCCTAATTCAGGTCTTTGTGGTTTTAGGACTGGGGAGTGTTTCTTGCTGGCTGTTCTCAGCTTCTGGAAGCTGCTGCATCCCTTGGCTTGTGGCCTCCATCTTCAAAACTAGCAGCAGGGTCAAGTCCTTCTTTTGCTGTTGCATCTTTCTAGCCTCCCCTTCTGCCTTCTACTGCTTTTAAGGACCCATTTGACTACGCTGAGCCCCACCTGAATAATCCAGCATAGTCTCCCCGGTTTAAGGTTTGTAACCACAACCACATCTACAGCTCCCCGTTTGCCAAGTCAGGTAACACAGTCACAGGTTTCAGTCATTAAGGCATGGACATCTTTGGGGGTGGCTATTATTCTGCCTACTGCAAATGAGAAGGATTTCAACCAAAAGAGAAACTGGGGAGGGGACATCCAGGCCTGGAAAGGCACAAGCAGGGTATGGGGACAGATCCTATGCAGGAAATAGCCATTTCATTGGACATGGGCTCAAGTGATCCTCCTGCCTCAGCCTCCCAAGTAGCTGGGACTACAGGCATGTGCCACCACGCTGGGCTCTCCGAAATAATTTTTACAGCTTACTCACCAAGTATTCGTTTGACTGTACATAATCGCAGAGCTGTGCCATCTCATCTGTCTACTTCTTTGTTTACTTCATTTCCCTATTTCTCTAACACCCTCCCTACTCTCTCAGAAGTCCATTATCTGCATGCCTCAAATACCAGGCTTTCTCTGTGACTTTGTTCTGTCCTTTTCTCCTTCCAAGTATCTTTACCTCAAACATTAGTTCTTCCTCCCACCAATGTCTTTCTGAAGGCTATTAGCTCTAGGACATTTTTCGAGTTCCAACCTCAAACCCAAGAACTCTTTTTGGCCTGGGGTTACCAACTATCAAATACAATCTGCAGAGACTGCATCCTGATTTGTGTAGATTTCCCTTTGCTCTCTGAAATTTGGCAGCCTCTTGGTTACTGGCCGGCTTCCACTTCTGCAGGTGAATCAGCTTATCATAATCTCATCATGGTTTTCATTATCAAACCCATTTATCAAGCAGGCAAAGATAACTCACTCGGTTTTTATTTATCAGCTCTGGTTGATAAAGCAAAATACTGAGGGTTTTTTTTTTTTTTTTTTAGGAGACGAGTCTCACTCTGTCGCCCAGGCTGGAGTGCAGTGGCATGATCTTGGCTTACTGCAGCCTCGGCCTCCCGGGTTCAGCAGTTCTCCTGCCTCAGCCTCCGGAGTAGCTGGGACTATAGGCACACACCACCACACCCGGCTAATTTTTTTTTTTTTTTTTTTTTTTTTGTATTTTAGTAGAGACAGGTTTCACCATGTTGCCCAGGCTGGTCTCGAACTCCTGAGCTCAGACAGTCCTCCCACCTCGGCCTCCCAAAGTGCTAGGATTACAGGCGTGAGCCACCTCGCCCGGCTGATAAAGCAAAATACTGGTCTTAAGGTCAGGCATGGTGGCTCACACCTGTAATCTCAGCACTTTGGGAGGCCGAGGCAGGATCACAAGGTCAGGAGATCAAGAACATCCTGGCTAACACAGTGAAACCCCGTTCTCTACTAAAAATACAAAAAAAAATTAGCTGGGCGTGGTAGCGGGTGCCTGTAGTCCTAGCTACTCGGGAGGCTGAGGCAGGAGAATGGCGTGAACCTGGGAGGCAGAGCTTGCAGTGAGCTGAGATCGCACCACTGCGTTCCAGCCTGGGCAACAGAGCGAGACTCCATCTCAAAAAAAAAAAAAAAAATACTGGTCTTAAAAGGAGCTGTAAAATAACAACCAAAACAACATTTAGTAGTTAATTTTAAATTCAAAGTTTAAAAACATATCATGAAAATGTTTCCTTTATAGTTACACAATTAAATATGTATTGTCAATTTAGATTAACTCAGATGACTTTGAAAATATTAATTTTGTTACGGAAATGGATTTTTGTTGAGATGAGAGTTTGGGCCTTACCCTGTTGCTCCTAAAGCAAGTTTTATCAATGTTTACCACAAACGTTTGATAAAAAATTTAAATGGAAGGTTTTGGAGCATATAGAGTTAAAACTTCACCTTTTCAATGGGATGTTTCTTTTAATTATAGACAAAGCAGCATTCTGCTCAGGTCTGCAAATGAAATGGAAGTTGCAGCCAACTGTAAACGTAATGAGAAATAAGTAAATAGTTGATGTTGCTGTCAGCTCACTCAGCAGAAAGAGTAAGCTTTCGGGGGACGTGGTAAGAAAAAAAATTGTTTTAGCAATTCTTCTCTTACTAACGTAAGTGTCAACACAAGAATTCTTTAAATGCATAATGTGATTTGTATCTTCATAGTGTATCTTTGAGCTTTTCTGGGAATGAATCTTCTCAAATTATTGAGCAATTCTGACTTACGCAACCACATACTTTATTACTCATCTGAGAAGCAGAGTGGCTATTTGGAGAATGAAGCTACACTTGGAGTCTCTGGAGGTGGCTGGAAAGGGAGGTCTGCGGGGACTGGTCAGGTGGTTGCCCTGGAAAGTTGCTGGAACCCTGGGCCTTCCCTAACTATGCATTAGAGGCTGTTGCTGTATTTTCCCGGAGATTCAGTTTTCCAAAATAGCTAAAAGCAAAGCAATTAGAAATAAATTAAAATCAGAGGAAAATGTACAGTCTCATGATTTTAATATTGGAAAACATGAATAAGAATTGAAATTTAATACTGAAGATTTTCTCCCCTGGCACCCAAATTGTTTTCATAATTGTACAAAATGAGAATTTGTAATGGTTACAATGGTTAAAATGGTAAGTTTTATGTAATGTATATTTTACCACAAATTTAAAAATACGATTTAAATTAAGAAAGAAAACTAGTGGCAAAACCTATTAAATAAAGGCTTTTTAAAAATACAAAATAGGCCAGGTGCGGTGTCTCACACCTGTAATCCCAGCAATTTGGGAAGCCAAGGCGGGTGGATCACTTTGAGCTCAGAAGTTCAAGACTAACCTGGCCAACATGGCGTAACCCTGTCTTTACTAAAAATACAAAAATTAGCCGGACGTAATGGCGCAGGCCTGTGGTCCCAGCTACTCAGTAGGCTGAGGCAGGAGAATCACTTGAACATGGGAGGCAGAGGTTGCAGTGAGCTGAGATTGCACCACTACACTCCAGCCTAGGTGACAGAGTGAGATTCTGTCTCAAACAAACAATAATAATAATAATACTCACTGGGCAAGGTGGCTCATGCCTGTAATCCTAACACCTCGAGAGGCAGAAATCACCTGAGCCCAGGAGTTCGGGACCAGCCTGGACAACATAGCAAAACACAGTGTCTACAAAAAATACAAAAATTAGCCAGGCGTGGTAGCATGCGTCTGTAGTCCCAGCTGCTGGGGAGACTGAGGTAGGAGGATCCCTTGAGCCTGGGAGGTCGAGGCTGCAGTGAGCCGTTATCGTGCCACTGCACTCCAGCCTGGGTGACAGACCCAGACTCTGTCTCAAAAAAGCAAAAACAAACAAAACAGTAATACTCCACTTTTCCCTAAATCTGACGTCCAATATTATAAACTCTGTGGAAAATGTCTAGGAAATGAGGGAGCAAAAGGTCTTTTGATAGTTGAAATAGCTGTCAGAAAGTTCTGGTTCTCTGCATAGAAAAAAAGCTTTTAAGGGTAAGAAGTTCTATTAGTTTTTACTTTACATATAATTTTAATAAGCTAAGCAATGTTTCTTTGCTAACAGATTAAAAGTTGAAAATTAATAAGGTATGATATATTACTAAAGACTGGATTCTTAATAGCAGAGAAAAAAATAGCTGATTACCTAACAGAGACAAAACAACTCTAAAGAAAAAACCAACTGAGGCAAAAGTTTTTCCTTCTACATTCACATTCAACACTCAACACACTTCTGGTCACCAAAACGTGTGGGTTTTTCCCATCACACACCAACTGGGTGTCCTAGAATAATTCAGTTCAATTCTGACACTATCTACCTGGAGTTAGTGCAGACCCCATAGGTTAAGGGCTCAGTCCTAGAAAACTGCCCCCATTTGGGATGCCAATAGTAGGTTGTCACCTAAACTGGTAATCAACTGGCTGTAAATCACTTTTCACTGCCCCTTCTCAGGTTTTATTAGTTTGCTAGGATGGCTTATAAAACTCATGGAGGCCGGGTGCAGTGGCTCATGCCTTTGGGAGGCCGAGGCTGGCAGATCACTTGAGGTCAGGAATTTGAGACAGCCTGGCCAACATGGTGAAACCCCATCTCTACTGAAAAAAAATTAAAAAACAACAAAAATTACCCAGGCATGGTGCTGCACGCCTGTAATTCCAGCTACTCGGGAGGCTGAGGCAGGAGAATCACTTGAACCCGGGAGGTGGAGTTTGCAGTGAGCTGAGATCATGCCATTGCTCTCCAGCCTGGGCGACAGAGTGAGACTCTGTCTCAAAATAAATAAATAAGTAAAAATAATAAAACTCATGGAAACACCCGCATTTACAGGTTAATGACAGATACTATAAAGGATACAGATGAACAGAAGAGATACATAGGTTGAGGTCTGGAAGAGTCCTGAGTGCTGGGCTTTCTGTCCCCATGGAGCTGGAGTGTGCCACCCTCCCAGCATGCAGATATATTCATCATCCCAGAAGCTCCTGAACACTGCAGTTTATGGAGGCTTTATGATGTTGGCATGATTATTAACTCAATCACCAGCCCCTCTCCCCTTCCTGGAGGATGGGAGATAGGGCTGAAAGTTCCAAGAGTCTAATCATGACTTGGTCTTTCTGGCAACCAGTCTCCATCCAGGAGCCACCAACAGTCACCTGATTGGAAGAAAGATGCTCCTATCGCCCAGGAAATTCTGAGGGATTCAGGAGCTCTGTGTCAGGAATTGGGGTCAAAGACTAAATATTAGAACAGAAGATTCTCCTAGCGCCCCTACATACAAGGATATTAAGAGCTCTGTCTCAGGAACTGGAGGCACAGACTAATAGATATACATTTCATAATAACTAACCACCACAACAACAATTCCTCAAAACACAGACAAAGCCTGGTGTGGTGGCTCATGCCTATAATCCCAACACTCAAGACCAGCCTGGGCAACATGGCAGAATAACAGCTCTACAAAAAATACAAAAAAATTAGCCTGGTGGGATGGCATACGCCTATGTTCTCCCCCACCCAACAAAAACGAAAAACAAAAAAAAAGACCAAAAAAAAAAACAAAACCCAAAACTGTTAAATTGAATGTATTAAGTGCAATTTTTTTTTTTTTGAGACAGGGCCTCTGTCACCTAGACTGGAGTGCAGTGGGAGCAATCATGGCTCACTGCAGCCTCAGCCTCCTAAATAGCTGGGACCACAGGCATGTGCCACTATGCCCGGCTAATTTTTTTTGTATTTTTATGTAGAGACAATGTTTTGCCATGTTGCCCAGGCTGGTCTTGAACTCCTGGACTCAAGTGATCCTCCCACCTCAGCCTCTCATAGTGCTGGGATTACAGGTGTGAACCACCACACCTGGCGTTGAATTTTACCATTAAAATGTTCTTTACATATGGTTTTTGGGGGAGAATATCTTCTCTGTTCTTAAGGAATGTATAATTTAGTTAAGGACATAAACTACTGTATATGGATATAAAACAACTCTAAAACAAATGAAACAAGTCGATGTTCCATTTTCTTCTCGGTTGTCTGGGTCTTGCATGATCTGATCCTATTCTATTTTTATGCTACTGCCCATAGAGAACATTCTTCTGTAGTTAGGCAGGTTTTATTTTATTTTATTTTATTTTGAGATAGAGTCTGGCTCTGTCGCCCAGGCTGGAGTGCAGTGGCGCCATTTCGGCTCACTGCAACCTCCACCTCCTGGGCTCAAGCGATTCTCGTGCCTCAGTCTCCTGAGTAGCTGGGATTACAGGCATGTACTCCCATGCCTGGTTAATTTTTGTATTTTTAGTAGAGAAAGGGTTCCGCTACGTTGGCCAGGCTGGTCTAGAACTCCTGGCCTCAAGGGATCCGCCCGCCTCGGCCTCCCAAAGTGCTGGGATTACAGGTGTGAGCCACCGTACCCAGCCATAGGTGATATTCTATAGGAGCCTCAGGGAGAGAACCCCTACACTATCCTGGCTTCACAACTGCAGAGGCCTCACAAGCAAGTGGATTCTCTGTGTCTGCTAGGCCTGGAATCGTTCTCTGCTTTGGTTGAGGCTGGAGACACAAGTCTTTGAGTTCCCCTCTTCCTCACTCCACAAAGTCCATTCCTCTTTCAGAGGAAGTATAAGGGAGTAATTTGTTTTCAGTTTCCTTACTTATGAGCATGTTGTAATCATGTGCCTTTTTTTTTTTTTTTTTTTTTTTTTTTGAGATGAAGTCTTGCTCTGTTGTCCAGGCTAGGGTGCAGTGGCTTGGTCTCCACTCACTGCAACCTCCACCTTCTGGGTTCAAGCAATTCTCCTACCTCAGCCTCCTGAGTAGCTGGGATTACAGGTGCCTGCCACCACGCCCAGCTAATTTTTGTATTTTTAGTAGAGACAGGGTTTCACCATTTTGGCCAGGCTAGTCCCGAACTCCTGACCTCATGATCCACCAGCCTCAGCTTCCCAAAGTGCTGGGATTACAGGCGTGAGCCACCATGCCCAGCCTCATGACTTCTTGAGATTATCTAGAGAGGGCATTATAATTCAGTGTTTCCAATCTCTGGAGTTAGATCTATGAAGGTCTGAATCTCCGCTCTTTGATCTTGGACAAGTTACTTGAGCCGTCTGCACTTCAGGATCCTTTTTTATAAAATGGGTTGAATAACATGGTCGTTTTGAGAATTAAATGATATAATATACAAATTTAGAGCAATACTTGGTATAGAATAAGGACACACACATACACATATGTATATACTATGTCAGTTAATTTATACACTCCAATTTTGTTACTACTGTCCGCTCTATGCTCAGCTGGTCTTGTGTTGTCTCTTTTTCTCCTCTTCTCAGCTAGATACATTATGTAGATGTGCTTATTTAACTGATTAACTTTAAAACATTTTCTGGACCAGGCATGGTGGCTGAAGGCTGTAATCCCAGCACTTTGTGAGGCCAAGGCAGGCAGATCACCTGAGGTCAGGATTTCGAGACCAGCCTGGCCAACATGGTGAAACCCCATCTCTATTAAAAATACAAAAATTAGCCGTGCATGGTGGAGCATGCCTATAATCTCAGCTACTCCAGAGGATGAGGCAGGAGAATTGCTTGAACTCGGGAGATGGAGGTTGCAAGGTTGCAGTGAGCTGAGATCTCACCATTGCATTCCAGCCTGGGTGACAGAGCAAGACTCCATCTCAAAAAAAAAAAAAAAAGAAAAAAATAAAAAAAATTATGTTAACTATCCTACTATAGAAGTTTCAGGTTATAAGACAAAACCATTCAGAATCACTACACTACATCCAGAGACTACCACTTTTAACATTTGGCTGTGTAATTTTCTGGGCTTTAAAAATAGTTTAAAAAATATATATGTGTACATAGTTTATTGTATATACATATAAAATAAACTTATATTGTTGCTGTTTTTCCTTTCTTTTTTTTGTTTTTAGTAGAGATGGGATCTTACTCTGTTGGCTAGGCTGGTCTCGAACTCCTGGCCTCAAGTGATCCACCCATCTCAGCTTCCCAAAGTGCTGGGATTACAGGCATGAGCCACCATGCCCAGCATGTGTTTTTCTTGAACACCTCTACCACACTATAAACCCCATCAGGGGATAAATCTTATGGTTTTGCTTACCATGTTATCCCAAGTATGATTTATTTTAGCACATGGCTCATAGCAGGTACCAATAACAAAACAAAACAGAAAACAAAACAAAAACCCAAACATGGGTTTTTTAATTTTAGCACATGGTTCATAGCAGGTACCAATAACAAAACAGAAAACAAAACAAAAACCCAAACATACAACAACAAACAAAAATGAGAAGGAATGAATGACTCCATGTTAATAAACACAAATGGTTAATCACAGCATTCTTCCATGTGAGCGTGTCAGCTTTCCCAACCAAGCCCCTATCTTGGAAACTTGTTTCCAATTTGTCTGTATTCATATATATATATAAAATTTAAAAATTTTAATGTTTTTTAAAAAAGGCACAAAGAATAGTATAGCACACATTATTGAACCCAACCTCCCAGAACCAACAACTTTTAAGATTTTGAGTTTTATTTCCATTTTTTAAATAAAAGAAAGCATTGTAAAGTTGAAGTCTTCATTTTTTTTCTCTGCTCAATTTCCCTCCTTCCCTCTAATATAAACAACAGCTGTCATGAATTTGGTGTGTGTGATATTGCATTCTATGTCTATACTTATATAAAGTATGTGATCATTTTAGGTTCTGTGGGATTTTGATTATTTATAAATATGGTATCACAGTGTATATATAGTTCTGCAACTTGCTTTTTTTCACTCCACACTGCTTTTGAATTCTTTCTACCATCATTTATCCTTTACAACTACAGAGCTAGTTCATTAACTTAGCTACTGTGTATATTCCATCATTTGGATATCTACCTTTTATTTTCCTACCCCTTGACTGGACATTTGGGGTTTTTCTCAATTTTTCACTACTGCAAACAATGCTGAAATGATCATTGTAACTGCAACATTTTTATTAGGTATTTTATGCACAAATTTTAAGGTCCATTAAATCTATTTTATAATATTTTTCATTCCACAAGTGTTTTAAAAATTATTTTTACATCTTTGAAGGCAGAGCAGGAGCAGGATCTTTAAACACACAACAAAAAAAGATTAGCAGCCATGTGGCTTGGGGTTGGGGTGGAGAAAGTGTAGTCAGCTTAAGAGTGAAAAGAAGGCCAAGCATGGTGGTGTGCGTCTGTATTCCCAGCTACCCTAGAGGCTGAGGCAGGAGGATGGCTTGAGCTCAGGAGTTCAAGGCTGATGTGGGCTGCAGTAAGTTATGATTGTGCCACTGCACTCCAGCGTGGGCAATGGAGTGAGACTCTGTCTCTAAGAAAAAAAGGAAAAAATGTGGAAAAGTACATAGGTAATGCCAGTAGGGCTCAATTGCTGAATATTGGCTGGAGACTTATTTTGCTCCCAGTACTGTGCAAGATATCTGGGTAGCATACAGGATACTATCAAAAAATTAAATTGAATTCTAAGCTACACGATGATGGTTTCTTTTTTTGTTTTTTTTGTTTTTTTTTTTTTTTTTGCACACTTCTGCTGGCAGGAAGAGATTACGGTTTGATTATCAGAGCCCAAAGAAGAGAGAAAACAGAGATCTGAGAAGATTCCCTGGAAGAGCTGAGGCCTTAAGAGATTGAAAGAGAGGAAGGAGGGGAGGAGGATGAACCAGGGACTGAAGGCTGGGTGAGACTGTCAAAATAGTGCACAGATAATGACCTTTACTACTGTTTCCCATGAGAGTAAAATTTAAAAATTTCACAAGAGTTTGTCAATTAAAGAGGAAATCGAGTTGACTTTAAACACTATGTTGACCCTCAGCATCACTTGCCACAGATATAGGTGGTAGGAAGTATGATGTTAGGAGAGCCAGAAGTAGCCTGAGGATTTGGCTTCCAGTCTATTATTTCTACTGTGAATCTTTGCACCATCCCTGCTTCTGTCCCTGTACCAGATCCACAGTCCTCAAATGGATAGTGAAGCTGTTCAAAACCCACGACCTCACTTGCTGGTATATACGGTACTATACTATTCCCTACACCATAAAATACTTCTCAGAAACAAAATATATATGGGGAGGGGAGGTTGATTAAATTAAATCAGGTTAAATTTGGGTGTGCATCAGACGTTCTTTTTTTTTTTTTTTTGAGACGAAGTTTTGCTCTTGTTGCCTAGGCTGGAGTGTAATGATGCGATCTCAGGTAACCGCAACCTCCGCCTCCCTGGTTCCAGTGATTCTCTTGCCTCAGCCTCCCGAAGAGCTGGGATTACAGGCATGAGCCACCACGCCTGGCTAATTTTGTATTTTTAATAGAGACGGGGGTTTCTCCATGTTGGTCAGGCTGGTCTCGAACTCCCGACCTCAGGTGATCCACTGGCCTAGACCTCTCAAAGTGCTGGGATTACAGGCGTGAGCCACCGCTTCTGGCAAACGTTCTTCTTAATTGTTTGATTCCACTGTCCCAATAGCCGTCTGTCCTTTTCTGCCCCTATTTTTAGTGTCCAGCCACTAGTTGGTAACTTGGTGGCTCCTTCAGGCCTGCTAACTTTTTTTTTTTCTTCCACCAAGACTGGTATGAGATACTTAAGAATAGTGGCTTTAACGACAGTTACCAACTTTTAATACAAATGCAGTCGAGAGGGCAAATACTCAAGTTTGGGGGCAGATAGCAGCCAGTCAAATAGGTTCGAGAGGCCCCTGGCGAGCTACCGCAGGCCAGCAGGGAGGCGGTGGGCAGGTGGCGGTCGAGGCCGGAGGCAGGAAGCGCGGCCGGGCGGGGCTGGGCGGAGCGGCCGCGGAGGAGCAGGGGCCGCAGGCGCCCCGCCCGGACTGGTATGCGGCCGAGAGTGACGCGGGAGGCGGGGTCACGTGACGCCCGTGGAATGCCAACAATGTAGCGAATGTCCCACTTGGGTCTGCGCTTTGGAACCGCGGCGTGAGCGCCCCGGGAAGATGGAGCAGTCGCCGTCCACGCCACCGCCGCCGCCCGGGGCTCCCCCGTCCCTGCGGGGCCAGCAGCAGCTCCAGCCACCAGTGCCCGGTCTCCCGGCGCGAGAGGCCCGGGAGCCGCTGGCCAGGACGCCCCCGAGGGTGTAGACCGCGCCCCTGGAGGTGAGGGGGCTGGGAGCTGGGGTCGGGGCGGCAGCTGGGAGGGTGGCGAGAGTTTCCGCGAAGCGGTCGAGCCCTGCGGCTCCGCGCACCTACCGTGGTGCCGAGGCTCCGGGAAGGGCGCCCGGCGGGGCGGCCGAGGAAGTTTGTCCGGACGGAGCCCTGCGCCCTGCCCCCACGGTCCGCGCCCGCCCGGAGCCGCCCCCGCCCGGCGGCTCGTAGTCCAGGCCGTACGGAGCCCGCGGAGCCGGTTCCAGAGGAGCCGGGGAAGTTGGAGGCCGGCGTCGGGCGGGGGCAGCGGGGTTGCGCCGCTTTGTTGTGCGGCGACCGGGGCGGCCGGGATCCCGGCGGGGCAGGGGCGGCGCGGGCGGGGGGCGGTGTCCTAGACCCGAAAGGCCGTAGCGCCGGGCGCGCCTCTGCTTCCGCTGTCTCCCGGGGCTCGGCTTTCCGCTAGACGCCCGGCTGGGCGCCCCTGACAGCCTCGGGACCCCCCGTCCGGCGGCGCAGCGGTCCCACGGATCCGGGGCCGTCCTCCCGGTCGCGCCATCGTCCCACGGGCCAATTAGTCTTTCGGAGCCCGCCCTGTTGGCCCCCGCCGGCCGCCCCGTCGTCCCGCGAGCCGACGGACCCACGGCCGTGCCGCAGTCGAGGCCGCGCCGCCCCTCAGCCCCCGGTGGCTGCGCCGCCTCACCCACCGCCGCGCGGTTCCCACCCCGTCCCCCGCGGCCGCGCCGCCGGCTCACGGGCCAGTCAGCTCCTCAGAGGCCACCGGACCCTGGGGGCGCCGTTCCTCCCGGGCTGCGGGCGGCCAGGCCCTGCTCGGCGTCTCCCGGCCGGCTGCCGCGCCAACTCTGCGAGTTTGCTCACGGTCTTGGCGGGACGCGGCCCGAGCCGCAGGAGCGCTTTCGTGGCCACGCGAGCGGCGGCCGTTGCATAACACGCCATTCCCTTGCCCTAGTTTAGCGACGTGTGGGGGGCTTGGCTTTCTCTTCTGATGTAAGCTCACCTGCGCTTAGCTCCCCAGCCGGACTCTGGAGACGGGGATTCTGACATCATTCACATCTTGCCATCACATCTTTCAGCCCAACTCCAGAACTTCTGGGGAGCTTTCCCTCGGGGATGGAGTGCGGCCTGGAGCAAACCCGTTTGTGAAATCCAAGTCTCCAGTGTCCCGAGGGTTGGGAACGGGGGGCGAGGCGAGGAATGGACCCTGAAGAAGGTAAAACCCACCCGACCAGGGCGCCAAGCAGCCGGTAACAGGGTCCCGAGTTAGCTCGGCGGCTGGCGGCTGTTCTGAGGCCTTTGGATGAGAAATGCTATTTTGCGAGGATCATCATGAAAGAACTTAACTTGCAGATTTTGTTGACAAAAATGTTGTTGTTATTTTAAGACAAGATCTCGCTCTGTCTCCCAGGCTGGAAGGGAGTGGCGCGATCTCGGCTCACTGCAACCTCCGTCTCCCAGGTTCGAGCGATTCTCCTGCCTTAGCCTCCCACGTAGCTGGGATTACAGGCCCGCGCCACCAGCCCAGCTAATTTTGTATTTTTTAGTAGAGACGGGTTTCGCCGTGTTGGCCAGGCTGGCTCACGAACTCCTGACCTCAGGTGATCCACCTGCCTCGGTCTCCCAGAGTGCTGGGATTACAGGCGTGAGCCACCGCGCCCCACCTGACAAGAATTTTGAACAAGAACTTTTACGTTTTCACGCTTCTCTAGGATGGATATAAGAGTGTTTGTTGTTGTTGTTGTTGTTTTTTGAGACGTTGTCTTGCTCTGTCGCCCAGGCTGGAGTGCAGTGGCACGATCTCGGCTTACTGCAACCTCGCCTCCTGGGTTCAAGCGATCTCCTACCTCAGTCTCCCGAGTAGCTGGAATTACAGGCGTGTGCCACCACGCCCGGCTAATATTTTGTATTTTTAGTAGAGACGGGGTTTCGCCGTGTTAGCCAGGATGGTCTCAATCTCCTGACCTTGTGATCCGCCCGCCTCAGCCTTCCAAACTGCTGGGATTACAGGCGTAAGCCACCGCACCCAGCCAAGAGTGTTTTTAATGTAATAGCATTAAAAAAATTATTTCACCTTAACTACTAAGCCATAGAGTATACATTTGGCCGGTAAATAATTCAAATTAATAGCTGAACAGCTCTTTTCACAAAGTATTCAACAAATACGTACATTTTTAAAGGAAAGTTTGCCCGTATTTTAATAAGAAACAAATATACTGAAATTTGAATGGGAAATCACAAAAATGTGTGTGATCTTGCACAAGTGTTCTGCTTAAAATTTTAACTTAGAAGATGAGGGGCCTTCCCTTAATCATGGAAAAAGTAACTCATGGCTGATTATTAGGAAATTTGTGCTAAATCTTGTTGTATATTTTTGGTAAGCTGCTTTGTATGTTTTTTTTTTTTCTGTAACAACCGTTGTAATAAGGTAGTAACAGAAAAAATATTCCAAAATGAGAACGTATAAACTGTTTATGACGTCTATTTAACTGTAATTAACAAGTCAGTGTCTCACAAAGTTTTGTCTCATGCAGGTATAGAAGGCACTGAATATAATAATAGTGTAATGAATATACCAGCATTCCTTTGAATATAAGTTGGTGAACATTTAATAACTTTACAAATCTCAGGCAGTTTAAGGTATTTGAGCAGAGGCTAGCCTGTCTTCCAAAATTACCAAGGTGAATTACTAGAATCATTGAATTATAGAACTGGAAGGGATTCTTCTGGCTTCTCCATCGAGTTTGAAATAGTTTAAGTGTAAATTGGAGCTGTACGTGTTCCTTAGCAAATCACAGGGTTGGTGGGAGGGGCTTTCTTTTGGTGGGAGGGGAATGATTTTACAATAAGATTCCTTGTTATTTTAAATGCTATGTTGTAAATAGCCAGCCTTGGGCTCCTAAACTCCACCGAGGGGTGGGGTAGGGTTGGGGATTGAAGCTGGTAAATTGACCATAAACAGAGGAAGGATTTCGGGAAGCTGGGGTTAGGGGAGAGGTGTTCTTTTTTGTATTAGAAAAACCATACCAACACCATTTTCGAAAAGCTGCTTTTGTATTTTATTTTGTAGTTAAAATCATGTGAAACTTCTGAACAGTATTTCTTACTGACTTTTTAAAAACAGTTGGCGTGAGGAAATACAGAAGGTAAATTCAGATGCATTGACTCTGTCTTGACTAAATCTGTTCTAAAAAGTACCGAAATATTCTGATGATCAGAAAGAAGGGAAAGGCTTGATTGAAGTGACTGACTTCTAGCTCTAAACATTCTCTGAATCTTCTTCCTTTTAAAAAGTCTATTGCTTAGTAATTCCTCCAGAAGGAATTGGCCTTCAAATTACACAAGTCCAGGGGCATCGTTCCCATTGTATGCTAGGTCACTGCTGCTCTCTGTAATGGGCTTTATTACATAGAGTGCCCTGTGATGGCCCCAGTGTGAGGGCAGCCCTGCTTGGGATGTTCATTTCACTGTTAGCTGTTCTCTCAGTATTTTAAGGCTAATGTTACGTAATGTTACGTGATTATTATTTTTTATTTTTTTTTATTTTTGAGATGGAGTCTCGCTCTGTCACCCAGGCTGGAGTGCAGTGGCACAATCTCGGCTCACTGCAAGCTCCTCCTCCTGGGTTCACACCATTCTCCTGCCTCAGCCTCCTGAGTAGCTGGGACTACAGGCCCCCCGCCACCATGCCCAGCTAATTTTTTTTTTTACTTTTAGTAGAGACGGGGTTTCACCGTGGTAGCCAGGATGGTCTCTATCTCCCGACCTCGTGATCCACCCGCCTACAGGCATGAGCCACCGCGCCCGGCCTGTTAGGTGATTATTAGTTTTATTTTGAAAGTATGAAAACAGCAAGGTAATATTGGAAATAAAGACATTGGTTATGATGTTAAAATTAGAACGGAAATTTGGCATTGTTTAATGTTTGCCGTTCACCCTGGGAAGACTTCGTTGGTTATCATCTAGATCATGTCAAGTTAATTGTGACAAGTGTTTTAAGTTAATTCACAAATACTTTTTGTTTGTGTGACAATATTTGACATACATGGGAATTTTTCTGGGATAAAAATGAAAAAATCCCATATTTTGTAGCCATGGTTTGTGTTTCTTGTTAACACTGATTATTAGAATCTTGTAGTGTAGTTTAGATCCTATAGACCCTTGATCGGTTAGGATGGTAAGGATCTTAAGAATGTAAGCTGGATTTTGAAAGGCGTGGGCCTCTGTTTGGAATAGTGAGCCTCCCTGCCTCTAGGCAGTTATCTTGAGCAGGAATGCTAAGGGCCAACATGGTTCATTACTAGTTAACTCCATTCCTACTCGGGAGTCTCACTCATTTTTCTCATTAAATGTACCCGGACGACACCTGCACCCTCCCCAACATTTTTTGGCTGTTTTGTTCATCTTTCTCTCCCACGTTTGAGCCTTTTCATTGGAAGTTCCAGGCTCCAAGAATAGCTTTGCACTTCCTCTATCAAATCATAGCCCTTCAGCCTTTCTAATTTTGGTGAAACATCCCTTTGTCTAAGATACCTTCTCCAAATAATCTCAACACCTTCCTGAAGAATTGTGCTCCTCCATGGAAGTAGGCAGGGATTCTTTGGACAGTCACAGTATTTATTACTTCAGTCCATAGCAGTGATTCTCAAATGGGAGGGGTGTTCTAACTCCCTAGCTGGAGCGTATCCAAAACTTGGAGGGGTGCAGAGGAGGCAAGGCTTTCTTAACGATTGAGAACCGCTGCTGGGCTATGAAATTGAGTATAAGATGGCCCATCCTGTTGGGTCACTTGCTATTACGAAAGGTGCAAAGAACTAATAATGTATCTGCAACTTGGTCACTCTGTTGCGATATCTTGAGTACACACTTCTGTAGCTCAATTTTTTTTATGCCATTTATATTTGCATAATGTATATCATAAAAATATAATGTACAAAGCTGTCTAATAGAGAATGTGATGGTGTCTTTTTCCCCGAGACTGTAAGCTTATGTAGAAGTGATACGCTGGCTGGGCATGGTGGCTCATGCCCGTAATTCCAGCACTTTGGGAGGCCGAGGCGAGGGGATCACTCGAGTCCAGGAATTCGAGACGAGCTTGGGTGACATGGCGAAACCCCATCTCATGGCGAAACTCCCCCTCAGATCTTGCCACTGCACTCCAGCCTGGGCAACCAAAGTGAGACCCTGCCCCCCCCCTCAAAAAAAAGACCCAATTCTACCTAGGTGAGACCTTATAGTGTCCAGCACAATGCTCAGTACACATATGGCAATGCCAAGTTCTCTGAGGCCTTGTGATGATGCTGCTATTGGAGAGTGGGAATTCTTCTAAAGTGTGTTTTCCTGGATCCCCAGAGGAATGCAATCACTGCCTTCCTCAAAGACCCTCATTATGAGAGGTAGCCCTTGGCCTGTGGCTTCCTGGCCTGACAGTGCTGGAGTGGTACATCCACATAGTGGTTTATGATTCTGACATTTAGCATCTGGCTGGAGGCCTGGCCCGTCTGCCTGATTTAGTTTCAGCTTTGCTAGTTAATTATAGTAGGGATATGATTTAAATAATAGCTGGAATTTTAGGTTCAAGAAATCGTGCTTCAGAAAATGCCAACGTGTGTCATTAGTGCAGGTCCCATGAGACATTGGTTTGGTTGGTTCCTTGGTTGGTGCTTGATGTGTGTTTGGCAGCCAGTGTGGGTTTGTGAAGCACTAGGATAAATTAGAATAAAAATTCTTGAACATCTGATAGCATTTTCCAGGATTGGATTGAGGGTTGGAATTGGGTTTGGTAGGACCAAATTAAAGGCATGCTTAAAATTTTGCTCTCACATTGTTTACACAGGCCACCTATATTAAGCATGGGATTTAGTAGTTGTCTCAGCTCTGGATTTAGAGAATGAGGTGTTTTTGTTTTGTGAGTTGTTATGGTTTTAAAATTCCAGTGTTTGTAGTTTCTTACTTAAAATGTGTGTAAATCAATTGGTGATGCCAAAGAAATTTCCAAAGTTAGATTTACTTTGCTTGATATCCCCATTTTTTTAAAGTCCACATCCATGAGGGTCATATTTATAAAACTCTTGATGAAAGAAAAATTTCCCATATGTGAAGTCTGATTAAAATGGTATAGTAATATGTCAGAGTTGTTCATTTCCAGCTGCAGTCTTGACTGATGAGTATTCTCATGAAAATTCTTTCAAAAGTTCATAATTTGGCCATGAAATCAACTGTCTTCAAACTAAAGCTTAAAATACACTGTCTGAAGCTGAAAAAACGCTTTCATTCTTTATGAAACTGAAGGAACGTTTCATCCTTTCTAAAGTACTCAGGCAAGAACACAGTTTATCCATAGGTACTATTTTTTACATATTCACTTAAGACAGGGACAGCCCTTGTGGTATCCCTAGACTAGTGCCTCACTATGGTGGGAGATGGAGAAAAAATCAGAACAGCTTGTGGGGTCCTCCCCCTCCCTCCGTACCAAACAAAACCAGGTGGTAGGTTTAGGGATGTCACTGAATAATCCTCTCAACCCTTTCGTATGTTTGAAATTTTTCATAAGCAAATGTTGAGGGGGGAATGGAAAAAGAAAGAAAAACCAGGACTCCTGATCTGGCTTCTGTTTAAGGACACAGCCACTTAGTATTTCTTTGCTCAGGTATAAACAGACATCGACATAGAAATGTCCAGACTCGACTACCCTGGTTGATTTTACTATTTGAATGTTTGTGGCACCCACAGATGCTTAACACCCCAAGTGTCTCTAGGAGCGTGGCTCTGCTGTGAGTCAGTGTCTGTGTGGTGGAGGGCCAGTGGGGTGGGGAGGTGTAGCTGCCCTAGGGTTTGGACTTCACGTGGAGACTTTACCCTGCTATATCCTACCCAGTCCCTAGGTCCAGTCTTCTCATTGTGTAGCTATGTTTATTTATTTATTTATTTTTGAGGTGGAGACTTGCTCTGTTGCCTAGGCTGGAGTGCAGTGGAATGACCTCGGCTCACAGCAGCCCCCGCCTCCCAGGTTCAAGCGATTTCCAGCTAATTTTTGCATTTTTAGTAGAGACAGGGTTTTGCCATGTTGGCCAGGCTGGTCTTGAACTCCTGACCACAGGTGATCTTCCTGCCTTCCTGCCTCCGGCTCCCAAAGTGCTAAGATTACAGGCATGAGCCACTGCACCCAGCCGTGTAGCTATGTTTAAAAAGGGAGCCGTTGTTCAAACACAAATTTGCTAAATAGGAATAGTTAGGAGACTTTTTTCCCCATTTTTAAAAATTGAGGAAAAATATACATATTTATCCTTTTAACCATTCTTAAGTATACAGTTCAGTTAAGTGGCGTTAAGTGGCATTAAATGCACCATTACTGCAAACATCACCACTGTCTATACATAAGACTTTTTCATCATCCCAAACAAAAACTGTACCCCTTAAATAAAAATTCCCTGTTCCCCTTTCTTCTGGTAATCTCTCTTCTTTCTGTCTCTATGAATTTGCCTGCTGGAGGTAACTCACATAACTGGAATCATACAATATTTCCTTTTTGTGTTTGGCTTATTTCACTTAGCATAATGTTCTTGAGGTACATCTTTATTGTTGCATATGACAGGATTTCCTTCCTTTTTATAGCTGAATAATATGCCATAGTCCTGCGACTTTTGTTCTATGTGAACCTCCCTTGGGCACGTTTCATTTAGACCTGCATGTTAAACTTCAGAGAAGGTGCTGCTGTTGACTGAGGCTTCGTTCTCCTTTATCACCTTAGACCTTTGGGGTAGCACTGGCAGGCTTTGTCCTCAGTGTGGAACTGAGGACGCAGATTCGGTGCTGAGTGACTACCTGTGTCTTTCAACGATGTTGCGTGGGCCTGTGTGCACATGCCTGGGAGTAGATGGGGGTAAACCAAACAGGATGCTCCTGCCCTCGTGGTGCTATCAGGTTCTTCAAGAGGAAGCACACCAGCCAGTGATGGTGCTGTGGGAAGGGCTGGGAGTGAACATGTATGGTCCCTTAGATTGGGGAGGTCAGGAAGGTCCTTCTGTGGGAGGGGTTCTAGGCTGAGGTTTTAGGAGTAGGAGTGAGCCAGGCAGGTGGGGTTGGGTTGGGCTTTTTTTTTTTTTTTTTTTTGAGACAGAGTCTCACTCTGTCGCCAAGCTGGAGTGCAGTGGCGTGATCTCAGCTCGCTGCATCCTCCGCCTCCCGGGTTCAAGCGATTCTCCTGCCTCAGCCTCCCTAGTAGCTGGGACTATAGGTGCGTGCCACCACACTCAGCTAATTTTTGTATATTTGGTGGACACAGGGTTTCACCATGTTGGCCAGGATGATCTCGATCTCCTGACCTCGTGATCTGCCCGCCTCAGCCTCCCAAAGTGCTGGGATTACAGGCGTGAGCCACCGTGCCCGGCCCAGGGTTGGGTTTTTCTAGCTGAGAGAAAGGTTTTGCAGGTTGGGGAGGACAGGAAGCATCGGTGCCTTTGACATACACAGGATCACAGTCAACCCAGACCTGCTGTTTGAGCCGCAGTCAGCATCTTGAGGCTCATATGCTGCTCAGAACTGACCAACCAGGCACGTTTCAGAGAGGAAAGGCTTAAGCTTTTCTTCTCTGTGCTTTTCTGTCTTTACAGTTAAAAGAAAGCTACTTTAACTTTCTAAGCATCATTCTCAAACACTGATTTAAAGAGGAGTCACTCGGCTGGGCATGGTATCCCGCGCCTGTTGTCCCAGCTCTTTGGGAGGCTGAGGCAGGTGGATCACTTGAGATGAGGAGTTCGAGACCAGCCTAGGCAACAGGGTGAAACCCCCATCTCTGCTAAAAATACAAAAATTAACGGAGTGTGGTGGTGCACACCTGTAATCTCAGTTACTCGGGTGGCTGAGGCACAAGAATCACTTGAATCTACAAGGTGGAGGTTGCAGTGAGCTGAGATTGAGCCACTGCACTCCAGTCTAGGTGACAGAGTGAGACTCTACCAAATAAATAAATAAAAAATAAAGAGGAGTCACTTGGAACGAGCAACCTGTTTCTGTGTTCAATTTGGTAATTTTTCCGTGGTCTTATCTCCTGGCCTCATTAAGCCTTTTTTGCCTAACTTATTATAAATCTTGAATTAGTAATGGTGATAATTGATCAGTATATCATGCATTACAGATTGAGCCTGCTGTCACACACAGCACCACCGTGATCCTCAAGGCAAGCCTGTCAGGTAGACAGTAGCGGGTGTTAGACCCTTGGTACCGTGCAGGAGCTTGAAACTCAGCAAGGTTAAGTGACAGGCTCAGACCACACGCTCAGTGCCAGAGCTGGGGAAGGACCCAGGCCTCCCACCTCCAGCCACTTTAGCACTGCACACCCAGTTTTCAGTGAGCTTCCCCGCCCTGTGCTTTTTAAACAGGGTCTTGCTCTGACTCCCAGGCTGGAGTGCAGTAGTGTGACCTTGACTCACTGCAGCCTCTACTTCTTGGGTTTAAGTGATTCTCCCACCTCAGCCTCCTGAGTAGCTGGGACCATAGGTGTGCCTCCACACCTGGTTAATTATTTAATTACTTTTAGAAACGCCGTCTCCCTCTGTTGCCCAGGTTGGTCTTCAGCTCCTGGGCTCAAGCAGTCCTCCCACCTTGGCCTCCCAAAGTGCCAGGATTACATGTGTGAGCCACTGGACCCAGCCTGCCCTGTGCTTTTTCATCTTTGGTCACTGTCTTCCTCCTCCACCACTGACACTGCTCTCCTGGTGGGCCGCATTGCCCAGACAGGTGAGGTTTCCTGGCTCAGAGAATGGCACCACCACTGGCCCCATTTTTCCAACCAGAAACTTGGGCTCATCTTTCATATCAGTCCTTTCCAGTGAACATTACTTACTCCTATGGGTTCTACCTCTTAGTGCTATTGAGTGCACCCACTTTTCTCTGTCCTATAACTGCTCTCTATTTCAGATCCCTATAATTCTTTGGGCAAACTTTCATTGTGACACATACCCTATAGTGTATTTAAATAATTGATTTTCTCCTCTGCCTTCCCATCTTGAGCTATGAGCTCCTTAAAGTCAGAGGCAAATCAGTCTTTCTGCATCCTCAGGACCAAGTAACAGGGTCACCTTGTGTGGGTGTTCAGGTTGTGCACTGCTCAAGGGCCCTACATATAAGAGGGCTTGTCTCACATCACATGTATACACATTTATATGAGGGCATGTGCAGTCTGCTTGGAGACTTTTAGCCACTCACAGAAGACCTGGGTGGCAGTAGAGACTCACCTCCCCTGACACGGCGTATGTGTCACACATCTTCTAGAGGGCAGACATGATCACCCTTCTCTGTGACTTGCACTAAGACCATTTTTTTCTCTCCTATGCCTCAGAGGTCCCGTTCACGCCTTCCATTTGACTCAGCCTTTTCCCGCCCCCCGTCACGTGGCTGTGGTATCATGGCATGTCTATGCGTGGGCCAGGGCCTCTTGCCCACAGGGCCCCGGAAAGCTCCCCAGGGAGAGTTGTTGGTGCTGTACAATAATATAGAAACAAAAAACTTCTTGAGGAAGGGGTGCCTTTTTACAGTCTCTCCAGGGGCTCTGCCAGTCGCTCTTCAGCAAGTATTTTTACTGGGAAGTATTTGGCACGGCGGTGGTAAGCAAGGCCTTGAGCCGAGCACCCACGCTGCAGCTCCTCACAGCTCTGGGCCTGGAGCCATGGCAACCTGAATGGCAGTGGTGCCATTTGTAATAGCCCAGACCAGGAGCAACCTAAACGTCCATTAGGTAGAATGGATGCATAAGTTATGGTGTATTCATACGAGGGGATATTACTCAGCAATGACAACTGACAGGCTTCTGCTATATATATACTACGTGTATGAATCTGCAAATATAGTGTTGAACGAAATGTGCTAAACTACAGAGTAGAGATTGCATAATTCCTTGGATATACAGTTCAAAAACTGGTCAGACTAATCCTTGGTGTTAGATGACATGAAGGTGGTTCCCCTTGGTCTGCGGGGGCCTGGAGGCTTCTGGGGTTGTGATAATGATACACTTCTTGATTTGGATGCTATTTACAAGTGTGTGTTCCTTGGTGAACATTTGTCAATCTTACAATCTGTGCAGTTTAAAAAATATATGTTAAATAAGTGGATTGCCCCTACCCCCTCCACCCCCAAAAGCCTTACTGTTCCTCCTGGCTTTCAGCAGCTTTCCATCTGTCTGTCTGTCTGTCTGGTCTGATCTATGAGACAGAGTCTCCCTCTGTCGCCTAGGCTGGAGTGCAGTGGCACAATCTCAGCTCACTGCAAACTGCACCTCCTGGATTCAAGGGATTCTCCTGCCTCAGCCTTCCGAGTAGCTGGACTACAGGGGTGTGCTGTCACACCTGGCTAATTTTTGTATTTTTAGTAGAGACAGCATTTCACTGTGTTGGCCAGGCTGGTCTCAAACTCCTGGCCTCAAGTGATCTGCCTGCCTCGGCATCCGAAAGAGCTGGGATTATAGGCGTGAGCCACAGTGCCCAGCCAGCTTCCCTTCTTTAGAGCAGATTCCAGAGAGAGCTTTCCAGCCTCAGAGTCAACCAGGACCTCCTTCAGCCACCCCCAACTCCCTTTGCTCTGCTCATGTGATGGGGGAGAGGACATCCCTGCATCCTGGCTTTAACATGGAACTTTCTCATGGTTCTTTTTCTTCAGTCTGCAGTGTCTCTTGTGGCTCTTGCCCTTTCATAGCTGAGTGAAAAGCAGCTTGCCCCTTCTGTGCCCTGCTAAAGTCACTGCTGGTAAAAAGAGACATATCACAGGTGGCTGCTCCTGTAAGGAATGTGAGTGAGCCAGGAGGGCCTCAGCCATCCACTCACCTGGTAGCTCCATTTCATGGCTGAGCAGGCAGGCCTCTGGCTGGGCAAATGTCCCATATGCAGATGCCAGCACCCCTCCCCACCATCCCCCATCTGTGCCTTTCATTCCAGACCTGAAACCCCTTCCCCTTGCTCCCCGGGGCTGCTGCTCCTCACCCAGAAGTGTTGCACTTGTCCCTTCTAAGCCCACCTTCCACTCAGGCCATGTCACTCCTTAGCTGAACCATAGGCAGTGACTGCCCATCCTCTGCACTGAGTCCAGACTCAACATGGCTGGGAATTGAGCCTCTGGATACCTCCATGGTTTCATCCCACGAGACACCCCCACCACCCCCGAGTCCTTTGACCTCCTATGTCTCCAGGAAGAGCCTGCATTGCACAGACCTGAATGTGGTGGGTGGAGCCTAAAGGCTTTTTTGCATATGCTGTTCCCTCTAGCTGGAATTCCATTCCTCCTGACACTCAGGTCTAATTATTTCTAGAGCTCTTTCTTTTTTATTCTCCAGGCATCTCTCTTTTTTCGAAGCTGTTTATTTGCCTGCCTCACCCCAGCTTTCACTTGACTGTAAACTTGCTGAAGCCAAGATTTTGTTTTCATTTATCCTGTCAGTGCCTGAGATTCAGTAGGTGTTTTTTATTTTTATTTTTTATTTTTTATTTTTTGAGACGGAGTTTCGCTCTTGTTGCCCAGGCTGGAGTGCGATGGTGCGATCTCGGCTCACTGCAACCCCCACCTCCCTGGTTCAAGTGATTCTCCTGCCTCAGCCTCCCAAGTAGCTGGGATTATAGGCACCCGCCACCATGCCTGGCTAATTTTTTATTTTTAGTTAGTAGAGACAGGGTTTCACTATATGTTAGCCAGGCTGGTCTCGAACTCCTGACCTCAGGTGATCCGCCTGCCTTGGCCTCCCAAAGTGGCTGGGATTACAGGCGTGAGCCACCACGTCCAGCCTTGAGTAGGTATTTAATAAATGTTTGTATGGTAGGTAGAGGGTGGATGGGCTAGATGAGTAGATGGCCAAGTGAATGTATTTTGAGCATGAAGAAACTCTCTGCATATTGTCAGGCCCTCCCTTGCATTGATTGTTCTTGTGAGGATAGTATGGCTGTGTTTTCTGTATTTTAGTTTTCAAAGAAAGGGAAGAAAACTTAAGATTGGAAACAAAGTGATTTGTGTGAATTCCTATAGGAAAAGAAAGAACTCTACTGCCTCTTCCCAGACATACCGAGTCACTCCTAGGATCCTCCATACTGCTTGGCATCACCTTGAGAACCTCTCCGTTTTTGTCGGAATGTGAAGTTACAGTTTTACAAAGTTAGGTATTTCAAAACAGATGCTTAGAGCACAAAGTCACTGAAGTGAGTGTGGCTGCAATATGCCCCATTTTACACCAATTAAGCAGAGCTCTAGGCTTCTGGTATGTGGCCAGTACAGGCCCCAGGGGATCTGGGCTGTCCCTGGATCTAATAGCTCGATATCTGCACAGTCTTAACACAGTCATTTCAGTGACTTTACTATATGATATTGTGTATTAAAATAGGGATTTCATGTTGAGAAATTTATTTAGTCTCTCTTTTACCTTCTAAATGGAATCTTCTCACAATTACATTGAGAAAGGGGATAGTTAAAACGCTTACAATCCCTTTCCCATCTAAGCAAGGACTAGGAATTCAAATGTCATCTCTTAGTGTTTGCTATTGCATATGGTTGTGCAATAGATCTATGTAAATTAACTCTTTGAACTGCACCTGACACATAGTAAGGCTGGGTGAATATTAGCTATCCTTTTTTTTTTTTTATCCACTTGAAAAAGTCTGTGAAGCAGGGTCGCAGTTTACAGTTATAAAAGTTCCTTACGGAAGCTAAACATCCAGATCCCTCTGCCCATCCCCGTTTAGAGGGTACTCTTTTTGGATCAGTTGTTCTTCGTTTATTAAAACTCAAAATGATTATCCTTCGAAATCTGCTCATTGAGTTCTGTGGAGTAAGGGGGAGTGGGCGAGGGAAGGGGCAGCCACTAAGGGCTTTGGCACGGTGTGGGGTGCTGGCCCTGCCTTTCCCACCAGCGGGCACCTTGCCTGGGTTAGAGCAGCTGGTTATATAAACATTCATCACGGGGTGAAGAATAGGGAGGATGTTGTGTGTTCCAAGTACTGCAGGGCCTGGCACCCTTGTCATCTGACCCAGTGCTCACCACTGTCCTAAGCATCCGTCTCTATTACATAGCAGGGAGTGGGGCTGAGGGAGGCGAAGTGACTGGTCCAGGGTCACCCAGCCTTGTGACAAGTGACCTGTGCTGGCTGCTGAGGGCGGTGTCGACTTGGACTGGGTTTTCCTTTCTGAATCAAAGAACAGCAGAGTAGGCCGTGAACTAAGCCTGGGGTAGGTAGAATTTACTATTGGAAAGTGCCTTTGTGACATCGCGTTCCATGTAACAAGGCCATTTCCATGCTGCAGTTGTAGTTCTGTAGTAATAACTCTTACCCACATGATCATTTGATGTTCACGTGGCCATGGTGCACTCTGAGAAGTTGCCTGCATGCTGTTACCAGTCCCCTTCCACGTCAGTATCAATTGCTACAAGAAAGATATTTTAATTTTACTATTTAGGTCAAAATGCTGGTAAGTGGTCACCTTGTAAAAAACGAAGGAAGTAGTTACCTTCAAAGTCTCATGATGTGTGTGTGGAAACTGCAATTGAAACATTTGCAACATGGGACAGTTTTAATGTGACAGGCTTTGTGGTGTCTTTTAGGAAAATTGGGAGGGTTTTATAAGGAAAAGTTCAGAAAGTTTTCTAAAGATATGGAAAGACCACATCTCATGTGAGAGGGGAGAGGTTAGTAAAGCCATGGGGATGAAGGACAAGGAGTGGATTGGTTATTAGGAACAAGCCAGAAATCCAAGATCCCATGTAGAAAATTTAAATACTCCTCAAGCTGTGGGTTTCAAAATAAAATTTTATTATAATGAAGTATTTTAAATGAGCTGTCAGTTGTTAATACTACTGTTCTTGCCCTGAGTTGAATATTTATAGCAATTTACTTTATTGCAGATTACGTATTACAGGAAACATTTTGGGACAGCCGTAGATGTCATGTGCTCTAACCATGGTTGAACAGTATTTTTGTCATTTCTGAGAGGTGATGCGTTCTTTCTTTTCTTTCCAAGCGGTATATTTCCACGATCACTGTTTATTTCTGAAAAGTAGCATTAACGTTGCGTGAAAATGACAAATGAACATTTCTCTCCCATTTATTTTCTTTTTCAGAGAGTGATAATCTTCAAAATGAAGACTTTGGAAAATTTTAGGTTCTCTATAGGAACTACAAAAATGGAAGGAAGGAACATTTTCAAAAGGAAATTATTTTGAAAGTATGTTTACAACAAACTGATACTATTGACAGTTTTTTTTTTTTTAAATAATAAAACACTTTAAGAAGATTGTATTTATGGTAAAAGGAAACTGGACTAACAATGAGGCCAAAGACTTTTCCTGCCACGACTTATTCTGGAAATAGCCGGCAGCGACTGCAAGAGATTCGTGAGGGGTTAAAGCAGCCATCCAAGTCTTCGGTTCAGGGGCTACCCGCAGGACCAAACAGTGACACTTCCCTGGATGCCAAAGTCCTGGGGAGCAAAGATGCTACCAGGCAGCAGCAGCAGATGAGAGCCACCCCAAAGTTCGGACCTTATCAGAAAGCCTTGAGGGAAATCAGATATTCCTTGTTGCCTTTTGCTAATGAATCGGGCACCTCTGCAGCTGCAGAAGTGAACCGGCAAATGCTGCAGGAACTGGTGAATGCAGGATGCGACCAGGTGGGTACAGACCTCTGCAGGGCCATGTGCAGAGGCAGCTATGGGACAGCTGGGGCAGTCAGAATGGTTTGGCAACTACTTGAAGGCTTTGAATTGGTTACTACTTATACAAGTGTTTCTAGGTTAAAAACCCAAGGCCCTTTTAACACATAATTGAACTCACAATTGAAGGTTCTCTACCTTCTCTCTAAAATGGTCTTTTGAGCTGCTTTTCCTTTTCAGGCAAGTTCCAGAAGTTGCTGAGGTCTCCTGAAATTGTAATGTGTATTTTCTGATCTGTTCTTGTGGAGATGAAAAGGGCTTTCGTGCTTAGCCCCTTTTTTTGGTGTTTATTCGGGTTATTCTGAGCTATCGTGGAAGGAGACTGGCTTCCCTTTTCTTGTTTTGGTTTGTGCATTTTTTTTTTCTAGAAATGGGAGGGTTGAGCAACATGCATTGGCTATTCTCTGACTCGGTTTTCTCCTATTTAAAAATTAGTGTATATGCTGTTACAGGGGGTGTAACTATTA
The DNA here is from genome assembly GCF_029281585.2 of Gorilla gorilla gorilla. NCBI lineage: Eukaryota > Metazoa > Chordata > Mammalia > Primates > Hominidae > Gorilla > Gorilla gorilla. The sequence continues at coordinate 35,337,735 of NC_073238.2, read as the reverse complement.
ACATGTTCAGGAAATGGGAAAAACTAGAAAGAAAAAGCTTGAGAAATCGTCAAAATTGTGGCAACACAGTCTCACTTTTCAGTTGTTTAGGATTAAAGGATACATTAGTGGAGGTGGCACCAGTTATACATTAATACACAGCTTACAGAGATGAGTGTGGTGGCTCATGCCTGTAATCCCAGCACTTTGGGAGGCCAGGCAAGAAGATCACTTGAGGCCAGGAGTTTGAGATCAGCCTGGACAACATAGCGAGACTCCCCATCTCTACAAAAAATAAAAAGCTGGATGTGGTGGTGTGCACCTGTAGTCCCAACTACATGGGATGCTGAGGCAGGAGGGATCGCTTGAGCCTAGGAGTTTGAGGCTGCAGTGAGCTATGATAGCCACTGCACTCCAAGCCTGGTTAGCTGAGCGAGACCCTATCTCTATTGAAAACACAGACACACACACACCCCTACACCTCATAGCCATACATTTATGATCTCTTAGCAATTCGTATACCTGAACACAATCCAAATTGAGGGACAGGACCATATAAAATGGAACTAGTGTCCAACCAGGTAAAAATGTAATTAGTGAAATGTAACAAGTAAAACATAATTGCATTATGAAATAATTCATGAAAGCCAGTGCTTTATTACAATCTGTCATCTTAAAAATTACAGTTGCATGAAGCGGAAATAAGCTAAGTATTTTTGGTACCTTGGAAAAGTAGTAAGATTTCATGCTCAAAGCACATCAGAATGGTCCGAGCACTTCTGGTTTCTTAGAAATAACCTAATTACATACTCCTGGTGTTGCAGTCATAGGAAAAGGCTAACAGTGTTATTTGTTATTTCCAAAACCACTCTCAATCCTCTTGTAGTTTATTACCATAGACCTTAAATAGAGAATTTACATTTCTAAGAGGAGATGTTTGTGAAATGAATCCTGCTGTTTTGTAGAGGGCTTCCTTGATAATTTGGGCCATACTGGGATTAACTTGTATATAGTGAGGATTGTTATGTCGAGCTGCTTTGATAAAGCACAGGGTTGTGAGTAATGTGGTGCAGTGTTTCAGCAGTGAAGCTGACAGCAAAGGCACAGCCATTCTCATTGTGAAAGCATGAAGTTAAATATGCTGCCAAGCATTATCCCTTGACGTACAGAACCCAGCAGTTTTGAAAGTAGGGAAGGAGCAGTCCTGGGGAAATCTGGAGTAAGACTGCAGAGAAACTTTCAGGCCAACAGCAGAGCTTAAAATCTTGTCCTGTAAATCACTTGCAGACAAAGGAGGCAAGCCAAGCCCCTGTGTTCTTTGCAGTTGTGTTTCAGCTGTGAGAAAAAGAAACAAGTCAAGCAAATAATCCCAAATACAGGTGGGATCTTATTAGGGTAAAATCCATTAGTGATAATTATAGTGCAAGAAGTAATAAAGCCAGTGCTGTTTCCAATACAGAAACACACAAATACAATAAAAGTAAGGATCATGACACCGATGAAGTTTCCATCAGCATTTAATTTATGTTAATTGCTAGCAGAAAGGCCTCCATTTACCATATTTAATGCCCTTGAAATAATTCATTCAGTTTGGTGTGTGGTGTTACTTTATAACTTAAAACAGCTGTGCCTCCACCTTTCCCCTCCAACTCACACTTTTCTTGGCCTAGATAAAAAATGCATTTGCTTTCAGAAAATTCAGGTAGGAAAGTCATTATGTGAACCCAAATAATAAGAGAGAAAAAGATAACAGTACCTTTAGAGTTGTATGCATCAGTTTGTTAAAAAGATGATTTGAATTCAGTATAATAGAGTTCTTTTCTTTTTTTAGACGGTGTCTTGCTCTGTTGCCCAGGCTGGAGTGTGGTGGCGTCATCTTGGCTCACTGCAACCTGGGCTCCTGGGTTCAAGCGATTCTCCTGCCTCAGCCTCCCATGTAGCTGCGATTACAGGCACGCAACACCACGCCTGGCTAATTTTTGTATTTTTAGCAGAGACGGGGTTTCACTATGTTGGCTAGGCTGGTCTCAAACTCCTGACCTCAAGTGATCTGCCTGCTTCGTTGGGCCTCCCAAGGTGCTGGGATTACAGGCGTGCGTCACCACGTCTGTCCGAGAGTTCTTATTGTTGCAGCTTTACCCCTTTCACTCCTACTGTTTTTTGTTTTTTGTTTTTTTTTGAGACGGAGTCTCGCTGTGTGGCCCAGGCTGGAGTGCAGTGGCACGATCTCAGCTCACTGCAACTTCTGCCTCCCAGGTTCAAGCAATTCTCCTGCCTCAGCCTCCTGAGTAGCTGGGATTACAGGCACCCACCACCACGCCCGGCTAATTTTTTGTATTTTTAGTAGAGACGGGTTTCGTGTTAGCCAGGATGGACTCAATCTCCTGACCTTGTGATCCGCCCTCTTCGGCCTCCCAAAGTGCTGGGATTACAGGCGTGAGTTACCATGCCCAGCCACTCCTACTGTTTTGTCTGTTTAAGAGGGTTTTGCTCTGTTGTACAGTCTGGAGTGTGGTGGTGAGGTCAGTGCTCACTGCAGCCTCGACCTTCCAGGCTCAAGCAATCCTCCTACCTCAGCCTCCGAAGTAGCTGGGACTACAGGTGTGCCACCACGTCTGGCCAGTTTTCAAAATTTTTTCTAGAGATGGCATCTCACTATGTTACCCAGGCTGGACTGGAACTTCCGGACTCAAGCGGCCTTAACCTCCGAAAGTGCTGGAATCATAAGTTCAAGCCACCACACCCATCCTTAACTTTTAATTAAAGTAAAATTTACTTTAAAAGTGCACAATTTCTAAGCACACAGCATAGTGAATTTTTGCATATTAAACCCACCCATGTAACTAGCATGTTTGGGTATATTTTTAATTAAAATACTTCAAAATGGAAATTTCTGGAAAAAGTAAAAGACTTAAGGGTATTTTCTGTGTAAGGATATAATGTGTATGTCAAATGATATGTTTATTAGTCTTTTGCACATAAATTACTGAAAACTTACAAAAATTCCTGTAGAAAAAAACTAGGCCACTAGATTAATATTTCTTATGGGAGGAGCTGCTCTTTAAATATAGGTTTAAGGAATTGGAAAGGTAAGTTTTTTGGTTATGAGTATCATATTTTGAGCATTGGATAGTTATTGGCATAAGTGATCATTTAAGTTTGCATTTAAATATGCAAAATATTTCTGTTCTGCGGAAGCCTGGGACTTGTTTTCTCTCTGGTTGCAGTGGGTTATAGGGGGAACATCTGCATGGTGTGGGTAGGTGGGGGTGTCGTCAGCTCACTGCACTCACTGTTCTTAATTATAGCACTCAGGATGGTGCCTATGAGTCCTGTGAGAGTGAGGTTCCAATTCAGTGACTCCCAGGGGAGGCCCATGGCCCCTGGACCCCTTAGAATAGCAAAGCACTTTATCACATGGTGTCCCCTCTAGGAAGACTTATGTGAGAACTTTGTTTGGATGCGAGTGCTAGGAAAGGGTTCTGCTTTCCTTGAGAAACTGGCATGTGCTTTTTCTCTGTGGACGACCTGTATCCTGCCTGTCCATCCTCCCTCTGATCTGCTGAGGGGTGCCCAGTCTGTGGCTCAGCATTGATACATTTTCCTGGTCCTGAATATTGTGTCAGCTGTAATTTCCTAATCCTGATTAATCCAGTTCTTTCCCCCCACTTTATCATGTTTAAGTGATTTAAAACTTTAATGGAATGAGGGTAGGGAAGAAATGTAAATAAACAAACTGATAAACTGATTATGTTAGATCAGATAAGGAAGGGCATAAAGAAGACAGCCAGTGGTCAGGATGTGCACTGAGAGGCAGCCTTCCTGAGAACAGTGGCCACACCAGCCTCTCAGTGAATCAGGGGCCATCTGCTTAATAAGAAAAGGGAGTGGGCCAGGCGCGGTGGCTCACACCTGTAATCCCAGCACTTTGGGAGGCCGAGGCGGGCAGATCATGAGGTCAGGAGGTCGAGACCATTCCTGGCTAACATGGTGAAACCCTGTCTGTACTAAAAATACAAAAAATTAGCCGGGCGTGGTGGCAGGCGCCTGTAGTCCCAGCTACTCTGGAGGCTGAGGCAGGAGAATGGTGTGAACCCGGAAGGTGGAGCTTGCAGTGAGCCGAGATCGCGCCACTGTACTCCAGCCTGGGCAACAGAGGGAGACTCTGCCTCAGGAAAAAAAAAAGGTGAACACATGCCTCAAGGGGGAAGTAGAATGTGATCTCTCAGTTTAATGTCTCTCTGGGCCTAATAATTTAAAAGGACTCAGATTCCTCAGATAAGAATTCTTTTCTCATTTCCACCCTCATAGGGGTTGCTTCTCCTTTCCCTCATGTCTATGGGGCATGGAGTTTATCAGGGTCCCTCTCCCCTCCTCTCATTCCCTGGGCATCCATACATGGCTGCCCCCCACATCCCTGGCAGCTGGTCAGCCTGACTTCCACCTTGGCTCTGCTGCAGCTTCCGGGGCCTCCCAGACCCTGGTCTTATCCTCCCCACATGCTCCCCTCTACAGAGGAGCTCTCTGCAGTGTCTCAGCCACACAGCATGGCCTCCCAGACAGCTCTTCCCGCTTGCTTACTTTGGGTCTCCTTGCTTACAGAGAGACCTCTGACATATGATTTCGTTGGTTGGAAGTATCACCACCTATCTGGATTCTAGTATCTGCTGTGATTCCACTCAGATTCCTTTTTACACAGGCTCTTCCTGGTTCTTCCACCTAGATCGAGCTGTTCCTATTCAAACTTCCACAGCAAAGACATTTCTTTCTTTTTTTTTTTTTTTTTTGAGAGAAGGTCTGTCGCCCAGGCTGTAGTGCAGTGGTGCAATCTCGGCTCACTGTAGCCTTGACCTGGGCTCAAGCAATTCTCCGCCTCAACCTCCAAAGTAACTGAGACCACAGGTGCACATCACCATATCTGGCTAATTTTTCTATTTTTTGTAGAGACGGGGTTTCACCATGTTGCCCAGGGTGGTCTTGAACTCCTAGTCTGAAGCGATACGCCTGCCTCAGCCTCCCAAAGTGCTGGGATTACTGGTGTGGGCCACCATGCCTGGTCAGAAATTTCTTTTCTTTCTTTTTTTTTTTTTTTTTTGAGATGGAGTTTTGCTCTTATTGCCCAGGCTGGAATACAATGGCGCTATCTCGGCTTACTGCAACCTCCGCCTTCCGGATTCAAGTGATTCTCCTGCCTCAGCCTCCCAAGTAGCTGGGATTACAGGCATGCGCCACCACACCCAGCTAATTTTGTATTTTTAGTAGAGATGGGATTTCACTATGTTGGTCAGGTTGGTCTCGAACTCCTGACCTCAGGGGATCCACTCACCCTCAGCTTCCTAAAGTGCTGGGATTACAGGTGTGAGCTGCCTTGCCTGGCCTCAGAAATTTGTTTCTAACCCCAAGGATGCTCCATGCATTGGGCATTGTGTTGGCAGATTGTCATGTTCCCGTCTTGCTTTCCCTGTCTTAGGCGGTGTCTCTGGAGGCCTGGATCTTGGGAGTTTATCCCTCTGTGCCCACAAGGCCTCCCATGTTGCAGAGCATGTGCTCAATCAGTGCTTGCTCACCAGTGAAAGTTCTGTGTACTAGTCCAGCCAAAACCCTCACCTCAGTTGTCAGACACTGGAAAAGATGCTAACCAGAAATGCAGATCTCCTCGGGATATTTATTTGGCTTAATTCTAACAATATGCATCACCAAAAAAGCTATAGAGAAATGGTAACACTAATCTCCCAGCCCTTTGTCTTGGTGACAAGATCCTGCCACAGGATTGCTTCATTGTACTAAAGATATTTTGCTAATGAAAAAGATAAAAGGAATTTAGATAACATGTACATTTCCTCTTTCTCACTTCCTCTTGAAAGGGAACCACCGTTTGGTGTTACTGAACACTCGTGCTGAAATATTAATAAGAGGAGAAGGAAGAAAGAAACACTTAAGTTTAGGAATGTCGGTCATGTAACAGGAAATTGTATTACAATGGCTTTTGGGTGTAGCAGTTCCTTGTCTTTTCCCCTTTTTTTTTTCTTAATGGCTTTCAAATTAAATGTGGCTCTTCCAGAAGGCACAGCACATACCTTTTTAATGTAGGAATTTAAATTACTTTGACAAGACACAAGCAAAGCATACACCTCTGTGTCATAATCCCCTCACCCCTTAAGCCTTGCTCCTAGTTTTTGTTTTTGTTTTCTTGAGATGAAATCTCGCTCTGTGCCTAAGCTGGAGTGCAGTGGGGCGATCTCAGCTCATTGCAACCTCCGCCTCCCGGGTTCAAGCAATCCGCCATGCCTCAGCCTCCCGAGGAGCCAGGATTACAGGCATGCGCCACCACACCCGGCTAATTTTTTTGTATTTTTAATAGAGACGGGGTTTCTCCATGATGGTCAGGCTGGTCTGGAACTCCTGACCTCAGGTGATCCGCCTGCCTCGGCCGCCTGGTAAGACTGCTGTTAACATGTTGGTATAAAACTGCACAACTTTTTTCTAATTACAAAAATATATAAAGCTTTGCACAGTGGCAGTATCATAGCCAATGAGGTTTATATCCAAGGTGCGAGTATTGCTAATTTGAAACTTTCCAATACCCCACCATAACAACTTGAAATGTAGTCAGCACTGGCGATTTTTGACAGTCTCTACAGAGACTGAAAAGAAAAAGAGAGATAAAATAGGTGGGGTGCAGTGACTCACACCTGTAATCTCAACAGTCTGGTCGGCTGAGGCAGGAGGATTGCTTGAGCTTATAAGTTCAAGGCCAGCCTGGGCAACAGCAAGACCCTGTCTATTTTTTTAAATTAAAAAAAAAAAAGATGGAATTATATATTAAACTATATAATACATATACCACACACACACTTTTTATGTAACAGAATTGAGGTCCTGTGGCCCATCAGATCACCCCAGTCAGTTCTCCTCGGAAGCACCTCATGCACTGGCCTCTCCTGCCCCCGGTACAGGCTCCACCTTTGCTCCTGGGATCTTGGTGGCTCCTGGCTGCCCCTTCTGCGTCTTTCTCCGGCCTTCCCTGCACAGTACCCTCCTCAGTCTGATTTGTTTCGTTTTGGTTTTTGAGACAGGGTCTTGCTTTGTCACCCAGACTGGAGTGCAGTGGCATGATCATGGCTTACTGCAGCCTTGACCTCCTGGGCTCAAGCGGTCCACCCAAGTAGCTGGGACTACAAACGTGGGCCACCGTGTCTGGCCCCCCTCATTCTGAAAAGGGAAGATTCTGTCATTTCCCTTCTGGAAACTTTTTCTCTGGCCTCAGGATGGTGCCTGGGAGTTGGCGGACAGGACCCACCTGTAGCTGCAGGATCCCAGCTGCTGGCAGGCCCACCCTGGCCCTGACCACCCTGGCCCTGCCCACTCTGCCGGTCTCTCAGGCTGCCCAGTGCTGGCCCTGCTGCGGGACCAGGCCCACTTCTCCCTCAGGGCTCATCTTTGGGTCTGTGATTCAGAAAAGCCTTTTCTGAGCCCCCAGTCAAAATTAGGTCCCTCGTTCTCTCCCATGACACCATAATTTTCTCCCTCAGTGTTTATCAGAATCTGCTGTTAAGTAGTTTGTGCGTCTCCCTGTGTAGATTTTAAGGTCTGTGAGACAGTGGCTTTGTTCTAGTCGCGACTTTCTAAGACCCAGAACTGTGCAAGCTCTCAAAAACACCTAACAGAGAAGCACAGAGACAAGCATTACATCATAAACATTTTCATTCCATTGAATAGTCTTTTAAAATATGATTTTTAAAATTATTATTATTTTTGTGATGGAGTCTTGCTGTGTTGCCCAGGCTGGAATGCAATGGCATGATCTGGCTTACTGCAACCTCCCCCTCTGGGGTTCAAGGGATTCTCCCCCGTCAGCCTCCTGAGTAGCTGGAATTACAGGCACCCACCATCATGCCTGGCTAATTTTTGTATTTTTGTAGAGATGGGGTTTCACCATGTTGGCCAGGCTGGTCTTGAACTCCTGACCTCAGGTGATCCACCTGCCTTGGCCTCCCGGAGTGCTGAGATTACAGGCCTGAGCCACCACACCCGGTCCTAAAATATGATTTTTAACATCTGCATTGTATTCCATTGTTCAAATAGATGTCCCATAATTTATTGTAAAGAGCTGGTCATGAACATTCTTCTACACACCTTCTTATGGATATTACTGACTTCCTTAGAATACATTTTAGGAATGGAATTACTAGCGTAAATGTTGAGAGCATTTTTACCATTCTTATTTGTATTGCCAAGTGGGTTTTTAAAAATCATTCAATTGAATTTATACTTCCAACCCTGCTAACGATGAATATTATCACTACTACTACTAAAAACTAGAAGCAACTGTCAGTTTAATAGTTGGCTTTTTTGTTGTTGTTTTTTGTTGTTGTTGTTGTTTTGAGACGGAGTTTTGCTCTGTCGCCCAGGCTGGAGTGCAGTGGTGCCATCTTGGCTCACTGTAACCTCCGTGTCCCAGGTTCAAGCAATTCTCCTGCTTCAGCCTCCTGAGTAGCTGGGATTACAGGCACGCACCACCATGCCAGGCTAATTTTTGTATTTTTAGTAGAGACGGGGGTTTCACCATGTTGGCGAGTCTGGTCTTGAACTCCTGACCTCGTGATCTACCCACCTCGGCCTCCCAAACTGCTGGGATTAAAGGCGTGAGCCACCGCAAGGGCTGGGCTTTGTGTTCTTAATTGCAGTAATGGATGTGTGTGATAATAGAAAGTGGTAATAGTTCTCTACTTTTAAGTACTAGAAAGCTCTCATTTTGGCGGTGGGTGGGGAGGCTCTTATTAAGTGCCTGAGACTGGACCCACTTTCCTGTTAAAATGGGCTTTTGGCCAGGCACAGTGGCTCACACCTGTAATCCCAGCCCTTTGGGAGGTTGAGGTGGATGGATCTTGTAAGGTCAGGAGTTTGATAATAGCCTGGCCAACATGATGAAACCCTGTCTCTACTAAAAATAGAAAAATTAAGCCAGGTGCGGTGGCTCACGCCTGTAATCCCAGCACTTCGGGAGGCTGAGGGGGGTGGATCATCCGAGGTCGGGTGTTCGAGACCACTCTGGCCAACATGGTGAAACCCGTCTATTAAAAATACAAAAATTATCCAGGTGTGGTGGCACACGCTTGTAGTCCCAGCTCCTCAGGAGGCTGAGGCACGAGAATCACTTGAACCTGGGAAGCAGAGGATGCAGTGAGCCAAGATCGTGCCACTGCACTCCAGCCTGGGCGACAGAGCAAGACTCTGTTCCCCGAAAAAAGGGGGAGGGGGCTTTTGAGGAAATGCCTTTTCTCTGCTCCCTGAATGACTTACCTTTGTGAGTGGCGCAGGTCCTAGGTGGGCTCTAGGAATCACTGGCTACTTGTGTGCTGTGGTGTTGGTCCCTGCAGCCCTTTGGGAGCTGGGTCCCTCCACTGCGAGCAACCTGCTCTTCTATCCCAGTGTGCGGTACAGATATTAGCATTTTTTATGTGGGCTATAATGTCAAAAATATTGGAGATCATAAATAGCGTTCACTTAATGCCTGTTGTGTCACACCGAACGTTTACTGCTGAGATTATTTGCTGTCATGTGGTTGTAGAGATCTAGGCGGGAACTCGTGTACAGTCTAGATTGATGGTTTTTGTTGCCTGGAACCCCAATTTTGCCTGGCTTGATGGATGGGGCCCTGGGAGAGGGGCTCCGAGTTCTGGGTCTCCAGTCTGCATGCAATTCTGTGTGGGGGCTTCATTTAAACAGTTTCTGTCATTGCCAAACCATTTGTGGATGTAAATAGAGAAAACCAACAAGGATGTAAATAGGGGAAAAACCAACAAGGAAATAGAATGTTTTATGGCATTTAACAATGCTCTCTTTTAGAACTATTTTTAATAGGGTTATGATGAATTTCAAAATTTAAAAAAAAATGCCACATCCATTATCATAGTCACTACCCAGCTTCTCTTTATTTTGGCCTTAAAATTTACTTGCCAGAAATTCATAGCTCTTGAATTAAAGCCACATTCATCATGCAATTTTTTATATATTAGGTTTTACTCGTTTTAGATTTCTTTTCTTGCTTTTTTGTTTTGTTTTGGTTTTGTTTGGTTTGTTCTTGTCAATAGGGATGGAGTCTTGCTGTGTTTCTCGGGCTGGTCTGAAACTCCTGGCCTCAAGTGATCCTCCCGCCCCTGGCCTACCAAAGTGTTGGGATTACAGGCATGAACCACTGTGCTCAGCCCCATCTTAGATATATTTTGTAGTAGTGTATTTAGAAGGGAGATTTTTTTCATAGTTAAATTTTTACAATTTGTATTCTTCTATAATTGACTTATTTGTTAGCGGATGCCTTTTTTTTCCTAAGAGTTCCTGATGACTTTCCTGTACTGTGGGAAACGGCAGGAAATTCTTCTCCCCTCTGTATCCTCCCCCAGCAACGAGCCTAGCTGTGTAGGCTCAGCAGCGGCCCCAGGTGTCAGAAGCAGACAAGCACTAAATCAAGCTACAGGTAGCTGATCCCACTGCAGAGGCCTAACCCCCAGAGGCAGAGTAAGAAGGATGCTGAAGATGAGCAGGCTGTGGTGGCACGGCAGTCCACAGTGTCATCAGGAATAGGCACCTTCTCTCTCTCTCTGCCACCCTTAGCAAGTGACTCCGTCTTGGCGTGCACCAGACGGCACCTCTGCAGTGGTGTTCCAGGTCTGAGCCAGGGAAGGACGCGCCGGCTCTGGCTCTGGTTCTTTTGTCAAGGAGCTTCCCCAACACCTCCCCAGTCAGGACCCAGTTACTTGGTCATGGGGGTTTAAGCAGCCTTGGAAATGTGTACTTCAGCTGGGCACATGGCCACCCCAATGCAATTGGGCACTGTCAGTAAGGAAGAAAGGGAAGCTGGACCTTGGTTAGAAAGCCATAGTGTAGCCATGTGTCACCTTGGCTGTGTCAACCAGGGCATACCATGCACCTTCTGAGCCTCAGGAGTCCTCATCCACACACTTGGGATGATAATTGCCCCTATGTTATGAGTTGTCCCGCTGACCAGAAAGATTGTAAAGTAACTGGCCCGTGGTTGGTATGCAGAGGTGGCAGTCTGACCTCAATGCCATGTGTCATTAGTGCTCAGAAACTTGTGAAGTTGCTGGAGAGCTGGGCTTTCTGGTGCTGTGACGTGCTTTACTTAATAATAAGATCGTTGTCCTACCAGCCTGGGTGCGACTGGTCCCCTGTCCCACAGAAATCACATGGAGAAGATTTGCTCAAACTTGTGGAATGTGTGTGTCCTTGTGGTTTTGATATATATTTGGGTGGTTATGACATTAGAAGAATTATTAATCATGTAATAGAAATAAAGGTTGTTTTGTACAAAAGTAAATGATTAACAGTGACAAATTTCTCCAGCCAAGAAGTACACATTTAATGTAAATTGGAAGCAACTTCATTTGGCTTATAAAAGCTTTTAGTCAGCAGAGAGCTGTTGTAAAGCTAGTGGCATTTGGCATCTAGTAGGCCCAAGAATGTGGCCAAGTGTAGTGGAACAAATTGTACTCTGTGCCGGCTGTCAACCTTGGAGACACTTACAAGAGCCTTCAGCGATACCGTGTGTGTCTGTCACCTTCTCCATGCCAAGTGGCTTAATTCAACTCTCCTGCTTTGGTGTTTCCACTGTTTTTCTGGCATTTTAGGCTGGAACTGTTAGAGTAAGAAGCCCTACCCTGTGACTGGGTATTTCTGCATTGAACTCGGTGTGTTTGTTTCCAGTCTTCCCGTGCACATCTCTACCTCTCTGTCTGAGGTGACAGTAGAAAGAGAAACCAAGTCAGCAGGGACTCAGCTGACTCCTCCTTTCAGGATTTCCTTGGTAGTTTCCAAATTCTTTCCTCTACACCAGGAAGGTGTGTTCTCTCGCCCCTCTACCCCCTATTCTCTCCCATCCTCCCTGTTTCTCTTTCTTTCTCAACCAGGTCTGGTCTAACAAAGGTTCCTAGCTTACATTGTCTTTGGCTCTAGGCTCCACTTCCAGTCTTTCTGTTAATGAGTACTTTCTCCGGTGGCCTGCTATTTTTTTTTTTTTTTCTCTTAAGTGTCTTTGCTGCTAACACCCTGCTCTACTATACCTGGATTCTCCCTGACCCAGTAATTCCCCCGGTGGACTTTTCCTGAATGGCAAGTGTCTTGGTAACCACTGTCTTCACCATCCTCTTCCAATCTGATCTCCACTTATTTCTTGTACCGGCCCAGCCTCCCTGTTCTCGTTGGGTCTGCCCTCTGCACCTCCCCTGCCACCAGGCTATGAGGTTTTCTCCCACACTGGGTTTGCTCATGCTGTCGCCCCCTGAAGTGCATTCCCCAGCCAGCCGTGGTCCACCCTTCAAGTCCCACTTCCACGACCCATCCTTGTGGCCTTCTACGGCCATTCATCCCAGTGCCCGCTAAGTTCTTTATTTTCTGAATTCCCATTTGTGTCGGTACCATCCAGGGAACCATGGTAGGCCTCTCAGGGTCTTAGGGATTATTTAGGGGTGTCCGATCTTTTCCCTGGGCCACATTAGAAGAAGAATTGTCTTGGACCACACATAAAATACACTAATACTAATGATAGCTGATGGGCTTGAAAAAGAACGAAAAAAAGGTCTGGGTGCAGTGGCTCACGCCTATAATCCCAGCACTTTGGGAGGCTGAGGTGGGCGATTGCTTGAGGCCAGGAGTTCCAGACCAGCCTGGCCAACATGGCGAAAACCCGTCTCTACTAAAAATACAAAAATTAGCCAGACATGGTGGTGGGCGCCGTAATCCCAGCTACTCAGGAGGCTCAGGCAGGAGAATTGCTTGAACCCGGGGGAGGCAGAGGTTGCAGTGAGCCAAGATCGTGCCATTGCACTCCAACCTGGGTGACAGAGCGAGACTCTGTCTCAAAAAATAAAATAAAAAGTGGTAAGCCATAAGAACAGAGTAGAAATCAGTTTGTATGTGAATTTAGTCAAATTGCAGCACATAGCTCTTACCTATAAAACAGAGTACCTAACCCATTAGAATGCAGTGTTGCTGCAACGTATTATCAACAGTATTGTTTTTATCCATCATTACTGCACATGGTAAGAAAACGGAAAGTGAAACCCTTAGGAACTAAGGCAGTCAATAGCACCAGGAGGAACCAGATGTTGGCTTTAGCAGACAGCAAATTTAAATAGCTATCATGAAATGGTTAAAATGACAAATTTTGTTAGTTTTTTAAACAATTTTTTAAGAAGCTATTACAAATATATTCAGACAATGAAAGGGAAATGTGTCAGAATTAAGAGAAAATACAGGGTTAGTGATGCACAGACAGAAAATTTTTTTTTAGTCGGGGTCTTGCTCTGTCACCCAGGCCGGAGTGCAGTGGGTGCCATCACAGCTCACTGCAGCCTTCCCGGGCTCAAGCAATCCTCCCATCTCAGCTTCTGAAGTGGCTGTGACTACAGGCACACTTCGCCACGCTCAGCTCACTTTTTAACTTTTTTATAGAGACAGGGTCTCACTATTTTGCCCAGGCTGGTCTCGAACTCCTAGGCTCAAGTGATCCCCTGCTCCCCCTCCCCAACTTCCCAAAGTGCTGGAATTACAGGCATGAGCCACCACACCCAGCCCCAGACAGGAAATCTTTACAGAGAAATGGAAACTACAAAAATGGAAACTCTAAACTGAAAAGCAAAATAGGTGAAAAAATTTTTATTGGCTACATGGTCTCAACATAACATTAGGTACGGCAATAGAAAGAACCAGTAAACTGAAATATAAATTAGTAGAAATTACCCAATCCAAAAATCATAGAAAAAAATTGAACAGAAATCTCAGTGACTTGTGGGATGATATGAGGTTGTCCAGTATATGTGAAATTGGAATCCAAGAAGACAAATAGAAAGGAAATACCTAAACATTTGAGACAGTAATAGCTAAAAACTTCTCAAATGTGGTGAAAAGCATTCATGTACAGATCTAAGAAGCTTAATAAACCAAGAGCAGGATGAACACAGAGGAAACAACTCCTAGGCCTATCATATTTAAGCTAATGAAAGCCAAAGATAAAGACAAAATCTTGAAAGCACCCAGAGAAAAATGATGTTACATACAGAAGAAAGATAAGATTAAAAGCTGACTTCTCATTAGACAGTATAAATGCTGCATATATTGAAATGACACAAAGTGCTGAAGAAAAAAATACACCAAGAATTTTATATCTAGCAAAACTGTCTTTCTGAAATGAAAGTGTCGTAAAGACATTTCCGGGGGAACAAAAATCTGAGAAAATTTGTTACCAGGGGACCTATATTAAAAGAAATACTAAAGGGGTGGGGGTATGGGGGGAAAAATGCTAAAGGATATACAGGAAGGAATGAAGAGCACTAGAAACAGTAGATATCAATAAGTATAAAATACTAATTTATTTTTTATTTTTTTGTAATCTCTTTAAAAGACAGCAATTTTTAAAGTAAAAACAATACTTTATTGATAGGTTTATCATACCTATAGATCTGATATACAATACTATGAGTTGGGGGAGTTAAATGGAAATATATTATTGTAGAGTTCTTTTTCTTTTTTTTTTGAGACGGAGTCTCTCGCTCTTGTCGCCCAGGCTGGAGTGCAGTGGCGTGATCTCAGCTCGCTGCAAGCTCCGCCTCCCAGGTTCACGCCATTCTCCTGCCTCAGCCTCCCGAGTAGCTGGGACTACAGGCGCCCGCCACCACGGCTGGCTAATTTTGTGTATTTTTAGTAGAGAAGGGGTTTCACCGTGTTGGCCAGGATGGTCTCGATCTCCTGACCTCGTGATCCACCCGTGTCGGCCTCCCAAAGTGCTGGGATTACAGGTGTGAGCCACCGCGCCCGGCCAGCAGAGTTCCTTTTCTAGTGTAACTCAAAATTAACATTTAAGTAGATTGTTGATATAGTTTGGATATTTGTCCCCACCCAGATTTCATGTTGAAATGTAATCCCCAGTGTTGGAGGTAGGGTGCAGGGCATGGTGGGAGATGATTAGACCATGGGGGTGGATTTCTTTTTTCCTTTTTTTTTTTTGAAGTAGAGTCTAGCTCTTTTGCCAGGCTGGGGTGCAGTGACTCAATCTCAGCTCAGTCCAACCTCCCCCTCCCAGGTTCAAGCGATTCTCCTGAGTCAGCCTCCTGAGTAGCTGGGATTACAGGTGCATGCCACCATGCCCTGCTAAGTTTTGTATTTTTAGTAGAGACAGGGTTTCACCATGTTGGCCAGGCTGGTCTTGAACCCCTGACCTCAGATGATCTGCCTGCCATCTCCTGACCTCATGATCCACCCACCCTGGCCTCCCAAAGTGCTGGGATTACAGGCGTGAGCCACTACGCCCAGCCCCAATATCTTTTTTTTTTTTTTCTTTTTTGAGACAGAGTGTCGCTCTGTTGCCCAGGCCACAGTGCAGTGGTGCAATCTTGGCTCACTGCAACCTCTGCCTCCCGGGTTCAAGTGATTCTCCTGCCTCAGCCTTCCGAGTAGCTGGGACTGCAGGTGTGCACCGCCACACCCGGCTAATTTTTGTATTTTTAGTAGCAATGGGGTTTCACCATATTGGCCAGGCTGGTCTCGAACTCCTGACTTCGTGATACGCCTGCCTTGGCCTCCCAAAGTCCTGGGATTACAGGCGTGAGCCACTGCACCCGACATTCCAATATCTTTTATAAATGCAATATAAATCCAAACATCCTTACCAAAATATTAGTAAATGGCATTTGGTAAGAAGATGATACATCAGGATCAACTGGGATATATCCCAGATATACAAGGTTAAACATTAGAAAATCAATATAATTAATCATATCAACAAAATAAAGAATAAAACCATTTCATCATCTCAATAGATAGAGTAAGCATTTCAGAAAAATCCACCAGCCATTTGTACCAAAAACTATCACCAAACTAGGAATAAAAGGCAACTTCCTCAACTTGCTGAGGGGCACCTCTGTAAAATCCGCAGGTAACATCAACATGTAATGGTGAAAAACCAAATAACTTGCCTCTAAGATTAGTAATACAGTGTGATGTCCTCTTTCATCTTCTGTTGGAGGTCCTAGCTAGTGCAGTAAGGAAAGAAAAAAGAAATAAAAGTACACAGATTGGAAAAGAAGTATAACAATTTGCATTTGACATGATCCTTTTTATAGAAAACCTTAAGGAATCTATTTTTAAAAGTTACCAGAACTAATAATTTCCTCTAATAATTTAGCATGGTCACAGGATACAAGGTCAGTATGCAAAAATCAGTAGTTTTTTTGTGAACTAGCAATGAACACTTGAAAGTTGAAATTTGGCCGGGTGCGGTGGCTCACACCTGTAATCTCAGTACTTTGGGAGGCCAAGGCGGGTGGATCACAAGGTGGTCAAGAGATCGAGATCATCCTGGCCAACATGGTGAAATCCCGTCTCTACTAAAATACAAAAATTAGCAGGGCGTGGTGGTGCATGCCTGTAATCCCAGCTAATTGGGAGGTTGAGGCAGGAGAATTGCTTGAACCCGGGAGGCGGAGGTTGCAGTGAGTCAAGATCGCGCTACTGCACTCCAGCCTGGTGACAGAATGAGACTCCAGAAAATTGAAATTTAAGATGCAGTTTCATTTACAGTAGTATTTAGAAATACAAAATACTTAGGGATAAATTTAACAAAATATGTGCAAGATCTGTACACTTAAAACTGCAAAGCATTGCTGATCAAATTAAATATCAAAATAAATTACTGGGTATGTACCCAAAGGACTATAAATCATGCTGCTATAAAGACACATGCCACACGTATGTTTATTGTGGCACTATTCACAATAGCAAAGACTTGGAACCAACCCAAATGTCCAACAGTGATAGACTGGATTAAGAAAATGTGGCACATTACACCATGGAATACTATGCAGCCATAAAAAATGATGAGTTCATGTCCTTTGTAAGGACATGGATGAAATTGGAAATCATCATTCTCAGTAAACTATCGCAAGGACAAAAAACCAAACACCGCATGTTCTCACTCATAGATGGGAATTGAACAATGAGAACACATGGACACAGGAAGGGGAACATCACACTCTGGGGACTGTTGTGGGGTGGGGGAAGGGGGAGGGATAGCATTAGGAGATATACCTATTGCTAAATGACGAGTTAATGGGTGCAGCACACCAGCATGGCACATGTATACATATGTAACTAACCGGCACATTGTGCACATGTACCCTAAAACATAAAGTATAATAATAATAAAAAATAAATAAATAAATAAATGGAGAGAGTATGTTCACAGATCAGAAGACTCAATACTGTTAAGATGGCAGTTCTCACAGTTATCTATGGATCCAGCAGAATCCAAATACAATCTCAGCAGGTTTATTTTTTTTTAATTGAAATTGACAAGCTGATTGTGAATTCATATGGCACTGCAAAGTACCTAGAATAGCAAAAGCAATGTTTTAAAAAAGAACACAGGTAGAGTCCTTAAAGTACCTTACTTTCAAAACTGCTAGACCTGACTTTGGACTAGACTATTGTGGGTAGTCTCTAAAGCTAAGCAAGACAGTGTGGCATTGGCATAAGACTAGATAGACAGGTAAGTGGAACAGAGTAAAAAAATAGACCCACACTTACATGGGACTTACTACAATTGATTTTCAACACAAGTACCATGAAAATTCAATGAGGAAAAGGGCGGAGGTTGAGGTTTTTTGTTTGTTTTTTCAGCAAATGGTGCTGAGACAATTGGATAGCCTGATGAGTCAAAATTAACATTTACTCTGACCTCACACCATTCACAAAAATTAAGTCAAAATGGATTGTAGAACTAAATATAAAACAGCTAAAAACTTTGGGGAAAAAAGCATAGGATAAAATCTTGCAACCTTGAGAAAGGCAAAGATCTCTTAGATCCAACACAAAATTCATGGGACATAAAAGGAAAACTGGTAGATTGGATGTTTACAAAATGAAAAGTCTTTACTCTTCAGAGGACATTAAAACAACAAAACTCAATCCACAGAATGAGAAAAAATATTACTGATACATATATCTGACAATGGACTCACATTTGGAGTATATAAAGAACTAGAATTCAATAATAAAAAGGCAAACCTTTAAAAATGGGCAAAAGATTTGAGTAGACACTTCACAAAAAATATAGAGGAATGTCAAATAAACACATGAAAAGATGCAACATCATTCATCATCAGAGAAATGCAAATTAAAACCACAATGAGATACTACTATATACTCATTAGAAAGGCTAAAGTATAAAGGTCTGATAATACTAAGTATTGGTGAGAATGTGCAGCAATTGGAATTTTCTTAAAATACACATAGAATTGTAAAGCAGTTTATTTACTAATGTTTTTTAAATTAAAAATTGACATGAGGTTTTGCTGTGTTACCTAGGCTGGTCTCCATCTCCTGGGCTCAAACAATCCTCTTGCCTCTGTCTTCCAAAGTGCTGGCATTATAGGCATGAGCTATGGTGCCAGGGCAAAACAATTTAAGTCAAACATACCTACCATATGTCTCAGTCATTCCTCTCCTATATATCTACTTAAGAGAAATGAAAACATGTCTACAAAAAGACTTGTACACAAATATTTATAGTAGTTTTATTTGTAATAGCAAAAAACTAAACAACCCCAGTGTCCATCAACAGTTGAATGGATGAATTTTGGCACATCCCTACAATAGAATGCTACCAACCAAAACAAAGAAACCCGAGGGACCACTTATACAACAGCATCAATGGGCTTCAAAATCATGCTGCATGAAAGATGCTGAACACAAAAAGTACATACTGCACAGTTTTATTTATTTAGTAGTTTAGAGAATGGTAACTCATAGTGACAAAAAGTGGATAATTAGTTACTTAGGGTGGGGTGGAGGGAGGGAGTACTATAAAGGGGCACTAAGAAAATTTGGGGATTGATGGAAATATTCTATATCTTTGTTGTGATGGTGATTTTACTGGTGTATACATCTCTCATACTTGAACGGTCCAGTTACAGTGGATGCAAATAATTCGTTTCCTTCTCTTCTTTCTTATGCCTAGAGGAGGGTGGGGCATCCAATGGGTATTCCAGGGATTGGTGTTGATTTCATGGGCAGCCCTCTTTATGGCCAGTGCTTTCAGAGGTGGCTTAAAGATGGTCAGGCTAGGTCTTGGGTGGAGAGTCTCTTGCAAAACATCAGGCAAAATCAAGGCCAAAACCAGGCTGTACTTTAAACAAACCTTATAACAGGGGTCCCTAATCTAGTCCTAGTCAGAGAGTCACGGTTGGTGAAAAAATCAACCCAGACGTACAGGGCTGCATGGCCATCAGTAGCATCTCCACAGCTCTGCTTTTGTCTAGCCTGGAACACTGAGGGGTCACAGCAATAATTTCACTTCCTCCTCTGTGCAGAGGACGGGAGACCTCACCATGTATGAACCAGCTGACCAGCAAACATTTAGTATGTCCAGATAATGTTGTGAGCAGTGTCAGGCAAGATCTGAAGCTGTCTGGGTCAATGAGTGCAGACCTAATGACGATGAGACAGAGTTTCATAGCATACTACCTCACGTGTCATGAAGAGGAATAAAACCTAAGTGATCCATCCTGCATGACACCAAAAGGTAGAGTTATTGAACAAGCTGGTACTGTTCCTTTCAAGAAACCCTCCACAGGTCTTCCAGAAAATGATCCCATGTCTGTGTCCGACCCCCTCAGATGCCAACCAGAAACTCTTCCTCACTCATGACCATAATGTTTTTTTTTTTTTTTTTTTTTTGGAGACGGAGTCTCACTCTTGTCGCCCAGGCTGGAGTGCAGTGGCATGATCTCGGCTCACTGCAACCTCTGGCTCCCAGGTTCAAGCGATTCTCCTGCCTCAGCCTCCCTAGTAGCTGGGATTACAGGTGCTTGCCACCATACCCGTCTAATTTTTGTATTTTTTTTTTTTTTTTTAGTAGAGACAGGGTTTCGCCATGTTGGCCAAGCTGGTCTCGAGCTCCTGACCTCAGGTGAGCCACCTCACCTGGCCCCGTGACCATAAATTATACCTCATTAAAGGTGTCTTACAGACTTCATGGGAGTAGCAAGTAGTAGATCAGCCATAAAGGAATACTGATTATAATTGATAGTAACCTGTTAAATATATAAAAATCCATGAATCAAAAAACAAAACCAGGCAAAAAGTTATGGGGGAAGCCTGGTCTGCAGGGCTGTACATAAATGTGCGTGTCTCTGGGCCTGGCTGAGCCTGTGGGGACAGCCCCAGGCCATGCGTGGCTTTGGAGGCCTTGAGATGGGGCTCATCTCAATTGAGGTGTGCAGTGAGTACAGGATACACACCCGATTTGGAAGACATAGTGCAAAAAAGAGAATATAAAATGTCAGTATTTCTAACATTGCTTACTTGTTGAAATGTTAATATTTGGATGTATTGGGTTGAAATATACATCTTTTAACATCAGTACTCTTTTTTTTTTTTTTAATGTGGGTATAAGACAATGGAAAATTCCACATGTGGCTCGAGTTACATTTCTGTGGGACAGCACGGTGCTGGTCGGTGATGACCGTCAAAGTGAGATGTCATCCGTGAGGCACTATGCAGGAAGAGTTCCCGCAGGGCCATCCTCAACTTTTAGATATGCCCTGGCGAGAACCGCCACTGAACCCCACTGAAAGTCCAGCCAACCTAAAAAGGGTTAACTTTTATATTATTTATTATCATTTATTATTATTATCATTCAGAGTCTCACTCTGTCACCCAGGCTGGGGTACAGTGGCGCGATCTCGGCTCACTGCAACCTCCGCCTCCCAGGTTCAAACAGTTCTCCTGCCTCAGTCTCCTCAGTAGTTGGGATTACCAGGCATGTGCTACCACGCCCAGCTAATTTTTTTTTATTTTTAGTAGAGATGGGTTTCACCATGTTGGCCAGGCTGGTCTTGAACTCCTGACCTCAAGTGATCCCTCCCCCTCAGCCTCCCAAAGTGTTTGGATTACAAGTGTGAGCCACTACGCCCAGCCCATTCCTGTTATTTTTCAAGCTGTTTTTTTCTTTTCCTTTTTTTTTTTTTTTTTTTTTTTTTTGCACAGCGAGACACTTTAACCTTTCTGGGGAAGGTCTGTAAACTCCCTGGGGGGCCCTTCCCGAGGATGCCTGCTTGTTTTCCAAAGCCCCCTGAGTTGTGTTTTGTTTTGTTTTTTTCTTGAGAGGGAGTTTCACTCTTGTTGCCCAGGCTGGAGTGCAATGGTGCGATCTCGGCTCCCTGCTACCTCTGCCTCCTGGGTTCAAGCGATTCTCCTGCCTCAGCCTCCTGAATAGCTGAAATTATAGGCATGCGCCACCATGCCCGGCTAATTTTGTATTTTTAGTAGAGACGGGGTTTCTCCAGGTTGGTCAGGCTGGTCTTGAACTTCCGACCTCAGGTGATCCACGCGGCTCGGCCTCCCAAAGTGCTGGAATTACAGGCGTCAGCCACTGCACCCGGCCGAGTTTTTTTGTTTTTTGTTTTTTTTTAAGCCAGTCATAGAAAATGTGTCATTCGGTGGACCTCCCTCCCATCCTTTTGAAATCCTAAGACCTTGCTGTGTTATTGACCCTCAACCTCAGACACTGTCTGGGCTCTCCGGCAGCGTGGAGAGTCCTGGCCCCGCCCCGAGAACAGAGGCCAAGGACGGGAAGTGCAGGGGTCCGTTTACTTGCAGTTGGGTTCTATTCTACCCACACAGTGTCTTACAAGTTTTTTTAAAATGTCTTTCCAACTTTTAAGAACCAAGAGCTTTCACACTGAAAATTGGGCCTGGCGAGGGGGCGAGGGCCTGTGGTCCCAGTGTGTCGGGAGACTGAGGCAGGAGGATGGGACGTAGTGAGACCCTATCTCTAAAAAGAAAAAAAAAGGAATTAAGAAAATTGGGTTTTTAGCATTCCTAGAAATGTAGAAGCCCTGACCTGCGTCTCCTGTTTGGGAGCTGGTCCCACTCCCCGGCCTTCGGAGCCCTCGGTGCAGCGCTGTGGATGCCGGGAGCGATCTTTGGAAAGCAGTCCCCGGCTCGAGCGACACTGCCCCCCTGGGGCTCTGCAGGTGCATGCAGTGGGATTGCTGGGCTGGACTAGAGGGTGAGGGTGGCTTCCCCCACACCCCCTTTCCTGGCTAATCAGAGAAAATCAAAACACCCTTGCCCAAGCGTCCAGCTGGAGAGTGAAGAAGGGGAGTCTATTGCTTATTTGTATATGATGAAGATTATAGATGTGTTCTAGGAAACATGATTATTTCCTTTAAAGCAGGAAATAATCTGCAAAATCCCTTTATGAACATAATGAGGATCTTTTATTCTCTCGCAGGGTGGATAGCTCTGTTTATACCCACTCCAGTATTATAAAAACACATAAATCCCCACTCTCATATCTAAATTGGCCTTGTGTGTGTTTGCTTCATAGTCCTCATCTCTCTCCCCCTTCAGTATTACATTTCTGTGGCTCAGGCAGTAAACGCGGGATTCCTAAAAGCACCCTGACAATAAACAAAAAGCTTTCCTCTGACTTTGGTACAGTTCATTTGATCTTTTCAAACATTTTGAATAAGGGACAAGATGTGTTTTGTGTGGTTAGAACAAGGGCCAGTGGGTCCAAGGTCCACCTGGACCAATCTTTGCAGGATACAGGAAGAACCTTCTAACCGTGCAGTACAAAAGTGAGATGTCAGGGATTTTAGGCTTTCGGGGCTAGTGGGGGTTGTGTTTGAGGAACTTGAGGCCATCTAGGTACATGCATGGCCTTGAGCAATGGTTCTCAGTCCTGACTCAGTACACGCACTGAGGCATATACAGGTATTCACACACATGCACACTCACACACACATGAACATACAAATACATGCACACGCACATATGCATACGTCCACACACATAGGCACACATGCATGCACATATTCACACACTTACATAGTTGCACACATGTACACATGTATGCACACACAGGCACACATACACATCTGTTAGAAGTTCTGATTTAATTGGTCCAGGGTGGATTCTGGGCATTGGTATTTTTCAGAGCTCCTCCACAAGTTTGAGAACCCACGAAAATAGTCTTCTCTCCTATTTCATCTTTCTGTTTCACCCAGGGCCCACTATACTTTCAGTTCAGTCACAAAAAAAAATCAGCTCCTCTAAGGAAGAAAGTGTGGAAACAGATAGTCTAAGTAAAGATTTTTGGTTTTTCTCTGTCAGAACAGTTTGTAGAGCTGAGAAGTCTGAGGAGCTTTCACCCTGTGCTGCTTGGTGACAGAACTGGTCTCTGTGGCACTGTGAAAGGTGCCCTGGGGCTCTGTGAGGGCTACAGTGCGTAACTGCAGTGTGGACTCCAGGAGCAGCACTGTTCACAACAGACTGGACCAAGGGCATGCTCTTAGCCTCGCTGTTGTCTGCAGATTCACTTCATTATCTTTAAGCCACACATCAGTGGTTGGGAAGGTGTCCTCAATTCTTCAAAAATTAAGCTGCTGACCATGGGCAGCTTTGAGCAATGCTGACAAGAAACCTGAACGTCTTAACAATGTGAAATTTAAACACACTGGAGTAAGAACTTGGCAAAGGGTTTTGTTTTCTCCAGAAACTTAAACATGCAGATCAGAAATGGCTTTTACAGAGCTTTTTTTTTTGGAGACAGAGTCTCACTCTGCTGCCCGGGCTCTGGAGTGCAGTGGCGCAATCCCAGTTCACTACAACCTCTGCTTCCCGGGTTCAAGCAGCTCTCCTGCCTGAGACTCCTGAATAATTGGGATTACAGGCACGCACCACCACACCTGGCTAATTTTCCTATTTTTAGTAGAGACAGGGTTTCACCATGTTAGCCAGGCTGGTCTTGAACTCCTGACCTCAAGTGATCCACCTGCATCAGCCTCCCAAAGTGCTGGGATTACAGGTGTGAGCCACTGCACCTGACAAGGAAAGCTTCTAATTATGGAAAATGTTTAACATATTCACAAGTAAACAATGAAATAATGAACTCCTAGATACTCACTGACCAGCTTTGACAGTGACACACACACGGCCTGTCTTGTTTCATCTACACCCCTCCCACCTCTCTTCCTCTCAGACTCTTAAAATAAATCCCAGACAGCATATCAGGAGATGCCTTTTGATTTTTGAAGAATCAAGGACACCTTCCCAACCACGGATGTGTGGCTTAAAGATAATAAAGTGAATTTGGAGAGAAGAGAAGGCTAAGAGTGTGTCCTTGGTCCAGTCTGGCGTGGCTACACTGCATTGTGACGTAGTAGGTGTGCTCTTCTGTGCCACATGACAGCAGGGATGGAGGTGCCTTTGGGAGAGAGGCCTGCTTGCATGATGGGGTTGCTTGTTCCATGTAGGGTAGTTGTCAGCTTATGTCCCCACAGCCTTCCTAGTGGAAAAAAGCCATTTTCAACCTTTTAGCCCCTGGACAGTGTCCCTACATGGAGAGAGGCAGACCTGGCCTGGCTGTTTGATGGATGGCAGGAATTCTGACTACATGCAGGCAGTCTGAAGTCCTGTGTTTTAAGCAGGACAACATTTGTGGCCATCTAGCTGTACTTGAGAGGAATTAATGTGATTTTTTCCCCTTAACATTCCTTAGTAAGTAGATGTAAGGTCTCGTAAATTAAAAATGCTATTTTGGTTACAAAAGTTTACTTCCTGGCCTAACTTCCCTTGGGTACTTCCTGTGTAAATTGCCCTGTGCCTAGAGGCAGTGCAGTGAGGCTTTGGCTTTCTTTCTGGTTGTATTAGGTTGGTGCAAAAGCAATTGAGGTTTTTGTCATTACTTTTAATGGCAAATAATAGGATAATAATAGAATTGTTCGTGCAAGCTCTGAAAAGGGGCGTGTACTTTCAGATATTCACTTGGCTGATGTAGTGGAGAGCTAGACTTGCTCACGTCAGAAGCTCCTTTGATGAAGAATCTTGCCAGGTTTCCCTGTGTCACAGTGGGAATTGGTGTTGTGTTTTCAGGTATATTTTATGTGAACTGACTGACTTTAGGAACTGTCTAGAAAGGAAAGGATGTACATCCACTCTCCCTCAACCACTTTCGTAAAGTGGGGAGCCATTTGCATGAAAATGTGTTCCCTGTTCTCTAGAAAAGTATGCCAATGAGAAGACAAATGAGTTTAGGGCTTTTTTTTTTTTTTAGATGGAGTCTCACTCCTGTTACGCAGGCTGGGGTGCAGTGGCACGATCTCAGCTCACTGCAACCTCCACCTCCTGGGTTCAAGCGATTCTCCTTCCTCAGCCTCCCGAGTAGCTGGGATTACAGGAGTGCACCACCACCCCCAGCTAATTTTTGTATTTTTAGTAGAGATGGGGTTTTGCCATGTTGGCCAGGCTGGTCTCGAACTCCTGACCTCAGGTGATCCACCCGCTTCGGCCTCCCAAAATGCTAGGATTACAGGCATGAGCCACCACGCCCAGCCGCCTTTTTTTTTTTTTTTTTTTTTGAGATTAAAAATAAATCTAGCTGGATGCGGTGGCTCACACCTGTAATCCCAGCACTTTGGGAGGCTGAGGCAGGCAGATCACCTGAGGTCAGGAGTTCGAGACCAGCCTGGCCAACATGGTGAAACCCTGTCTCTACTAAAAATACAAAAATACAAAAAAAAAAAAATTAGCTGGGCATGGTGGCGTGCACCTGTAGTTCCAGCTACTTGGGAGGCTGAGGCAGGAGAATCACTTGAACCCGGGAGGCAGAGGTTGCAGTGAGCTGAGATTGCGCCACTGCACTCCAGCCTGGGCTATAAGAGTGAAACTCCGTCTCAAATAATATAATAATAATAATAACAAATCCAAGTGAGAATATAAAGTGATTTAATATGTACAGTTCATTTTTTAAAACCTTTCAGCTGTATGTTGTGACTATATAATAGCTAACATTTACTGGGTGCCTACCAGGTAACAAGCACTGTCTTACGTGCTTAAGATGTATTAAAAATTAGGTACACAGGAGGAAATGGAAACACAGAGTAATTAGGGAACTCCCTTAGACCACATAGGGAGAAGGCAGCTGGTCCAGGATTCAAACTTAGGATGTCTGGTTCCCACGTACAGAGCTACTGGGCTATTTACAGGACAGGGGCGTGAGAGAGTGGCTGCAGAAAACTAGAAAGGAAAATTAGTCGTAAAGAGGGACTCGGGTCCAGGCACAGTGGCTCACATCTGTAATCCCAGCACTTGGGGAGGCCAAGGCAGGCGGATTATTTGAGGTCGGGAGTTCAAGACCAGCCTGGCCAAAATGGTGAAACCCTTTCTCTACTAAAAATACAAAAATTAGCTGGGCGTGGTGCTGCATGCCTATGTACTCAGGAGGCTGAGGCAGGAGAATCACTTGAACCCAGGAGGTGGAGGCTGCAGTCAGCTGTGATCGAGCCACTGCACTCCAGACAGGGCGACAAAGCAAGACAACGTGTCAAAAAAAAAAGAGGGACTCTGAGAAAAGAAGGCTCTGAGAGTCTTGGTATGAAACAGCACATCACTCTCAGGCACCTGGGTGAAGGACATCAGGGAAGCGACCACAGTCTTCCTGGCCCTGCTGCGCAAGCAGGGTGTGGTCTGCCAGGGTGGTCCTGCTTGTCCTTTCATCAAAGGCCAGGTGGACCCAGCTGGAGCCAGCCCTTCCCCTTCTGAACTCTAGCTGCCTCATGCAGTACTTTTCATCTGCCCCAGGGCAGAATTTTGTTTTTCCATGTCAACGCCTTGTCTCCTCATCTTGCCAGATGGACAGTAGCACGCCCCTCAGTATTGCCACATAACTCGCCCAACACCCACATCACAAATGTCCTGTGTAGGGTAGTGTGGTCTGTCCCAAGTCTGAAGGAAACTTGCCTTCACTTATTTTCATACAGTATTTTTTAATTAAGTGTTTACTTTCTAAGTGAATTCTAAGTATTTTACACCTGCCTGAAGGAATGCCTTAGGTTTTAGAGACCTCCTTGAACTGTCAATTTACATGTATTCTACCTAAAAGTCTCAGATCAAAACTAGCCAGTGATCCTACGTGTTACTGAAGCCGAGTGACATTGATTCAGAAGAATGAAACTAAATTGGCCTCACATTTCCCACTTCCATATGGTAGCTTTAAATTTAGAGGATATAAAGAAAACCATGGCACCTAATTGAAGGGATAGTCTCACATTATTAGTATGAAGAAATGAATCAGGCTGGACATGCTGGTTCACGCCTGTAATCCCAGCACTTTAGGAGGCCAAGGCAGGCGGATCACCTGAGGTCAGGAGTTCAAGACCAGTCTGGCCAACATGGTGAAACCCCATCTCTACTAAAAATATAAAAATTAGTTGGGTGTGGTGGTGGGCGCCTGTAATTCTAGCTACTTGGGAGGCTGAAGCAGGAGAATCACTTGAACCCCAGAGATGGAGGTTGCAGTGAGCTGAGATGGTGCCACTAACCCCAGCCTGGGTGACAGAGTGAGACCCCATCTCAAAAACAAAAAAAAAAAAGAAAGAAAGAAATGAGTCATCTTTTGAAGGGAAGGCACTGGTTGCTGACGACACCCAAGCATTTATTAGTGAAGTGGTTTTCAGACTACACAGTAAGATCCTTGAGTAGATCAAATAATCAGTTTTGTGGGTTGCACATAACAATGTAAAGAATCATCCAGGTGTGGTGGCTCATGCCTGTAATCCCTGTACCTTGAGAGGCTGAGGCTGGTGGATTGCTTGAGGCCAGGAGTTTGAGACCAGCCTGGGTAACATAGCAAGACCCCATTTCTACAAAAATTAAAAACAAAAAAAAGAAAAAGGATCGCATCACCTCTATGTAAGGGAAGTGTTTTTATGAAATTGTGAGTCATAGTACAAAAGAAAAAAAACTACCACAACATCAGTAAAACACAGCTCTAGATAGAATGCTAACTTTTTCTGCACAGTTGGATGATTAATGGCTATCGTCCATTTTATTTCATTGTGCTGGCTGCCATTCAAGTGCCAGGCTCTTCGTTCATGGCTGGTCACCTCCAGTAACCACCACTGGGATGCTTCCCAGTCCTTAGAAATCTGGGTAAGAAGCACTAATGAAGATGAATTTGTTTCCGGTTCTGCCATATTTTCCTCTGTGGGAGATTTTATGAATGTTTTTTTCTCATAAGTGATTTGATGCTGTAATCCCTCTTATGTCTGAGAACAGATGCGTGGCCATGGATCAGGCAAGTTGGTTTTACTTATCTTTGGGGAACCGGACTTAATAAGGGGAACAAGGTAGGCAGTTAAGGACTCTGCTGTGATAAAGAGAGTTAGTTCAGGTGTTCTGTGGAGTTTTATTAGTGAGAGGTTTTCTGATGAATTTCACAGTGGGAAATTAACAAATCAGTCGCCTGCCCTTGGTTTGGAGAAGCACTTGGTTTTTGCTCTGGGTTGCCTGAGAGGCTGCTCTTGGCGCCTCGGTATTTGCAGCAGAGAGCTGCTGTTTCCTGGGGGTTGGCTGGGGTGAAGTGTAAGAAATTTCATATCAAGTCTCTTGGAGAGCTTTCTGGCCGTTTTTAAAGGAATGAACTGGCTGAGCATGGTGGTTCATACCTGTAATCCCAGCACTTTGGGAGGCCGAGGCAGGCAGATCACTTGAGGTCAGCAGTTTGAGACCAGCTTGGCCAACATAGTGAAACCCTGTCTCTACTAAAAATACAAAAATTAGGCATGGTGGTATGCGCCTGTAATCCCAGTTACTCAGGAGGCTGAGGCAGGAGAATTGCTTGAACCTGGGAGGCTGAGGTTGCAGTGAGCCGAGATCACGCCACTGTACTGAGCCTGGGTGACAGAGCAAGAGTCTGTCTCAAAAAAAAATAAAAATAGGCCGGGTACGCTGTCTCATGCCTGTAATCCCAGCACTTTGGGAGGCCAAGGTAGGTGAATCACCTGAAGTCAGGAGTTCAAGACCAGCCTGGCCAACATGGTGAAACCCTGTCTCTACAAAAATAAAAATTAGCTGGGCATGATGGTGAGTGCCTATAATCTCAGCTAGTCGGGAGACTGAGGTGAGAGAATCGCTTGAACCCAGGAGGCGGAGGTCGCAGTGAGCCGAGATCATACCACTGCACTCCAGCCTGAGTGACAGAGTGAGAGTCCGTCTCAAAAAAATAAAACAGGCCAAGCGTGGTGGTTCACACCTGTAATCCCAACACTTTGGGAGGCCGAGGTGGGCAAATCACCTGAGGTCAGGAGTTCAAGACCAGCCTGACCAACATGGTGAAACCCCCATGTCTACAAAAATACAAAAATTAGCCGGGCATGATGCTGGGTGCCCATAATCCCAGCTACTCGGGAGGCTGAGACGAGAGAATCGCTTGAACCTGGGAGGCGGAGGTTGCAGTTAGCAGAGGTCGCGCCATTGCACTCCAGCCTGGGTGACAGAGTGAGACTCCGTCTCAAAAATAAATAAATAAATAAATAAAATAAGGGATGAACTGATATAAAGAGGTAAATGGAGCTTTTTGCAAACTGCTGGTTGTAAAAAATCAAATTAATTTTTCACAGTTCCCCAAATCCTATTTAAAACAACTACCTACGAAACTTTTAAAAGTTGGGCATTAGTGAAGCCAAATTATTTTGCTTATCTTCTTATGACAAGTTTGTGAGTAAGTTTTCCTTGGGTTTTGTGGTGAATCAGTGTGTGTAGTATGGATAATTATACTGTTAGCTGTTCTTAACTATGTATTGGACGTGTCTTTAAATACACAGCAGAAATTGTGCCACAAGGGAGTATGATGTCCAGTCCCCACTAGGGTCCTGGTCCTTCGTGTGTCTGCAGTGTGAGCCTTCTTCCAGGGCGGGATCCTGACAGTCACAACAAAACAGCCCAAATCCCACTCACACCAGAGGCTGATGGCAGAACCCTTCAGAAAAAAAGATTTGATGATGGAAGAAGAGTAAGAAAATGTGTATCTAACCATTCATGACAAAGTACAGGATAGCTCATTTCAATAGGAATCTAAATATTACTGGACCAAGAGAGTTATATCGTTTCCCTGGAACACTGTGCATGTGACACTCAGGAAGAATTCTGTATCAGTGTTAGTCATTGCCTCAGCCCACACGTGAGTGCCAGCAGTGCCAGCCATGTGTTGGACCCCAGGGATACGGCGGTGAGCGCACTAGGCCTGGCCTGCCCTCCCGGAGCTCACAGTCCAGGCTCATCAACCTGCCAACAAACATGCTGTCAGTACCTCCTTTCAAAACTAACTTGTCATAAAGCAGACAAGATCTTAGAATAGTTTAAATCATCCCAGCTGGAAAAAGAATGTTTTATGGTATTTGTGAGTTTTGAGAAAGGAGTTTCCATTTGGTTGAATCTGTAAACTTAAACCACTCAACAAACATTCTTTTTTAAAAAGGTATCATATTTCTTCTTTCCTTGACCCTGTGATGTTTATTTTTGTTGCTCACATTGGACTTTCAGGCTGATGGCAGCAGTGCTGGCTGCATAAACAGATTTTTCCACTTCAGTGAAATCAGCAGAGCTTGTTTCAGTTGCTGCATGGATGGTCAGCGTCGTTCCTTCTCATGTCCTCCTAGCATCCATCCTCAGCATTGCCATAAAACCTTCCCGGTGTGTAGTTTTCTAAAAAAATATTATCTAGCATATACATTTCACTCAGAAATACTTCCTTTATGGCAGTTCCTTAGCCAAGGCTGTGCTTTATTCATACTTCAGGATCAGCTAAGCCAAACCACGGTGGCAGTGAGGAGTGGGTCCTTTGGTTTGTTGACCCTGGTTGTCAGGGCTGTCTTTGGCTCATGTGTCTCTGTATTGAGATGTGGTTTAGCCTGAGAGAGTGGCCGGCTGCATTGCTAATTGTCCTCCCTGGTTTGCTGTCATCTGTGGGAGAACAAGAAGAAAAGGCCTTGGGTTTGGGAGAGCCCTGTCATCCATCTGGAGTGACCTGGGAGTGACCTGCGCGCCTTTCCCCCTGCCCCTGACTCATATTACCCTGTTCTTGTTCTTTTTAAAAATACTTTTATCTGTTTTTCCTACATTCTTTGGCATTTTAATCTCCCTCCCTTCCTTTCCTCCTTCCTTCCTTCCCTCTCTTTGTTTCTCTCTCCTTCTTCCTCCTCCTCCTCCTCTTCCTCCTCTTCTCTTCCTCCTCTTCTTCTTCTTCTTTCTTCTTCTTTTGTTTTCAAGTTGGGGGTCTTGCTCTGTTGCCCAGGCTGGAGTACAGTGGTGCAATCATAGCTCACTGCAGCCTCAATCTCCTGGGCTCAAGCGATCCTCCCATCTTAGCCTCTTGAGTAGCTGGGACCACAGGCACGTGTGGTCACACTTGGCTAATTCCTTTTTAAATTGTTTTGTAGAGACGGGGTCTTGCTGTGTTGCCCAGGATGGCCTCAAACTCCAGGCCTCAAGTGATCCTCCTGCCTCAGGCTCCTTAAGTGCTGGGATTGCAGGCTCGAGCCGCTGCACCTGGCCCTTATTTTATTTTTAAGTGATCTGTACAAATTTATTGGGAGGACAAGAAAAAGGACATTTCAGAGAGTAAATAAAGAGAACGTTCCAACATAAACGGGAAAGGGATGTAGATAACATGGAACTCTGTCAAGCCCTTTAAACAAAGGCCAGGACTTTCTACCTTGCTGTGTGCAGCCTTCCAAGTAACCCTACCATTGCCTTTCCTGGCCGTTTGGATCTTGTCTACAGAAAATTGGACTTTTTCCACAGACTCTGGAATCAGCAAACACTAATTTTTACTTTTATAAGGTATAATCATTAATATTCCCTCATGCACATTAGTCATAGTCCAAGAAATGAGATTATTATTAGGCATCGAGCCAGGATAAGTACTGAGCCAGGACAGCTGTCAGGTCCGATTGGGCAGAACATGCAAGGCTGTAACTGGTGAGCAGCTGTTGGTAACCTGGGAGGCAGCCTGCTTCACGGTCACTGCAGCGGATGGGCCTAACTCACCTAAGCAGGCAAGCACATGAGAACTTTCATATACAAGAACATACCCCAGCACCAGGGTGGCATGCCCATGAGCACAGGGATGTTCATCTGCTCTGTCACCACTGCATCCCCAGTGCTTAGAACAGAGCCTTACACTGCTTGGTATTCCTCAGCACCAGTTCTGAATGAAGGAAATATTACATCAGAGACCATGAAGTTACTGAGTTGGAAAAGGTCTCAATACCTTAACTAATTGCTTTGCAATAGAAACAAGTACTTGGAGCATTTTCTCTTCCCACCTCCTTACCTCTCCTCTTTCATCCATGTTATCTTTGTAACTTTAGGTAAAAAGCTAATCTATTTTAGCCTCAGTTTGTTCATCTTTGAAATGTGGTTAGGAACCCTTATTTCCTAGGAGGTGGGGGGGCTGTGATTCACCCAATCACCCACAGCTTCTCGCACAGCTCCTGCCCTGTGCTAGCGCTGTTCATTCCATCTTCCTCTCATTCTGCTCGTTCCCTTAAAAAATCTGCAAAGAGCTTATACCATACTCGTTTACGATCCAACAAAGCCATGAATAGCATTTTCTAGGAGAAAAGAATCATAAGATAGGAACACTACTAGGTAGAAAATTTGACTAGAAAAGGTCCTAGTGAATGAAGCACCTGGTAATAAATACAGTCAAGTGCCGCATAACGATGTTTCAGGCAACCACGGGCCACATGTATGATGATGGTCCCATGAGATTGTGATGGAGCTGGAAAATTCCTATTAGCTAATGGCTTTGTAGCCGTAACTTCATAGTCCAACTCATACTTACGCATGTGTGGTTTATGTTGGTGTAAACAAACCTACAGCACTGGGCACTGCTGGTCTTTTAAAGTGTCCAGTAATGTCCTAGGCCTTGACATTCCCTCACCACTCACTCACTCACTCACCCTCCACAACTTCCAGTCCCTACAGGCTCCATTCATGTTAAGTGTCCTATATAGACATGCATTTTTTTTATCTTTTATATGATATTTTTACATTATCTTTTCTATGTTTAGAGATGTTTAGATAAACACTATTCTGTTACAGTTGCCTACAGTATTCACTACAATCTAAGGCTGTGCAACAGGTGTTTGAATAACATGCTTCATTTAAGATCATTTTGTTATAGCGTTGATGAGAAAAAAATGATTCCCGGCCAGGGCCACTGTGTGGAGTTTGCACATTCTCCCTCTGTATGGTAAAATTGGTTTTGTTAGACATCATTTTGCTTAAACTTGCAGGTTTCCAAGAACATGATGATGTTAAGTGAGGACTGTACTGGTTTGTAGCCAGGAACAATATGCTATACCATCTAGCCTAGGTGTGTAGTGGGCTGTAGCATCTAGGTTTGTGTAAGTACACTCTATGATGTTCACACAACAACGAAATCACCTAATGATGAATTTCTCAAAAGATATCCCCATATTTAAGGAATGCATGACTGTATTAATACATTCTATCATTTTGGAAACTCTGTTAAGTCTACAACAGCCAGCTGGTATTTTGCCCCTATATTTTCCAGAGTCAGGAAAGAAGCAGAATAGATTTTTTAAATTCCTAGGCCAAGGCAAAGTCTCCACCAGTAGCATGTGATGAGAACACTGTTCAGTCATCCATCACATGGTGTCACTCAGCCATGCAAAATTACCATTTTCTCAGAGAAAGTGTTGCTGGACCTGAGGAACTGTAAAGTATATTTTCTGCTTTTTAGTTTCCTAGCTCTCTGCCACTTGTGGGTACAGTGACCAGTTTAAAAACAGGAGTTTCCTAGCATGAGAAATATATGTCTAGATCATTTGTAGCAAAGTATCAGAATCCAGATTTCATGGA
Source organism: Gorilla gorilla gorilla (assembly GCF_029281585.2). NCBI lineage: Eukaryota > Metazoa > Chordata > Mammalia > Primates > Hominidae > Gorilla > Gorilla gorilla. Next base: position 35,304,006 of record NC_073238.2, on the reverse strand, counting down.
GGTCTAAGGCCTGTGGATTGGGTGGAGGGGACCTACGGATCCCAACTTTCATCCAGAAGTTGATACATACTCACCTTCTTTAGTAGCTAGTATCAGTTTTTGATTCAGGACAAGTGAGGAAAAGCAGGTATTTCAAAATACTGCCAAGAAAGAGATGAGAGGAGGTAGGAACGACTATGGTCCTGATATAAGATGATTTGATGGTTAATTGGCATGCATTTCTGTAAAAATCAACATGCCACCATCACTATGAGGTAGCTACCATTATCATGTTGATATATGTGTGAACAAAAGTTTTCTGGAAAGGAATTTAAAAAGACTTTACTCCAATGAGCAGTTTGCAAACCAGGGAGCTGCAGCCTTCAATGTAAACTGAAGGTACATTCCAGAGAATCTAAGGAGTGTTTGTGTTTTATAAAGTTTCTGTCCATGTTCTCACTCAGGTCCATTTATGCAAATGAAGGAGTCAAACTTGCTTAGTTCTGATTGGTTGATGTTTGCTGAGCTCTGATTGGTCAACATAAGTCAGACCTTATTGATTGGTTCAGGCAGGGTAAACAGGAACAGGCAGCTATGAAAGTCCCCAAGTTAAGCAGAGGTGTGGGTTTTCCAGGAATTCAAAGTACATGTGTGACGACTAGTCAGCAAATGGCCACTTGGTTCTAATTTCAACTAAGGCCCAGTTAGCTGCTCAGGATTCATCTTGAGGGATTGGCTCCTCCAGAGTTCACAGTGTCTTTGACAGTGCTTTTTTTACTGCTGTAATTTTATGAAAACACAGTCATGTTATTTGCACTGTTTGATTTTTTTGTTTGTTTGTTCCGGCTTTGTTTGGAAAACTTCCTTGAATATTCAGCACTCTTGGCTCTTCATGTTTGGGAGTGATGTACTAAAAGCTGATTGGAAGGACTATAGGGTGGGGCCTGTAGAGTGGGGGCTTTGCTGTAGGGTGACCAGGTGGAGGGCTGGGGGTTTGTCCCTGGGGCCCTTCGGTTTTACCAGAAGAGATCTTCAGATCTGCAGGGTGTGTGGGGGTTGTCAGGGGAGGAGAGTTGAAGCCAGTGTGGTTGATTAGTACTTCCATGCTCACTTAACTCTCTGTGTTATTCCTTTGTGGGTTTTTTGTTTGTTTGTTTGTTTGTTTGTTTGTTTGACAGAGTCTAGCTCCATGGCCTACTCTGGAGTGCAGTGGTGCGATCTTGGCTCACTGCGACCTCTGCCTCCCAGATTCAACCGATTCTCGTGCCTCAGCCTCCCGAGTAGCTGGGATTTCAGGCACACACCACCACGCCCGGCTCATTTTTGTATTTTTAGTAGAGACAGGGTTTCATCATGTTGGCCAGGCTGGTCTCGAACACCTGACCTCAGGCAATCTGTCCACCTCGCCCTCCCAAAGTGCTGGGATTACAGGCATGAGCCACCACGCCTGGCCCTTCTGTGTTATTTCCTTGCTGTCTGCCCTCACTGTGTTGTAGTCTGATTTGGTGTTGGGGCGGGGGCCTGGGGACACCTAAGGACCCAGGTGATCTCATATAGACCTCCAGGGAGGCCTCTTTTTCCACCCATACCTCATCCTCACTGCCCTGTGGGCTCACAGCATGTACTTGGTGTATTGTTGTCTGTTATGTGGAGGTAGCAGCTGTTCCTCCATCTGGTTTCTGTATTTTAAAAGGTATTGAATTTTCTTCTTATGCTGTGATTGTTACGTAACAGCTATGATGAAAAATTAAGAATAGTAAGAGTGATTTGGTGTGGCTAATGTACCACATATACCTGGAAATCCCACATATATGTGTTTGTTACCTACATTTTTGTTGTTGTGTTTCTACTTAACAGTCTGTTAATTGTTTTAGCTTACCCTTAGGATAAGTATAAATTCCCAGACATGACTTGCTGGGCCCAAAGAGTATGGGAATCGTTTGGGACCAATGGTCCAGCAGCAAATTGGAACCAGTTTGCAGGAATAGTTTCTGCAAAGCTTCTGAGAGGAGAGGAGAGGAGCAGGTGTCGGGGAGAGATGGCTGTTCAGCACTTTGCAAAGTGCTGCAAGGCTCCCGGTCGGATGTGCAGCATGCTTGCTCCTGCCTTCCAAGAGCTGACCACGTGGTGGGGGAGCCAAGGCACAAAAGAGCTGTACCTTTGCACATTTGCTTCTTCATTCATTCATTCATTTGTTTGTTTGTTCATTCATCACTCACCACACGTGACTGAGCAGTTCCTATTTGCCAGACACAGTAAATATGCACTCAGTTCTGGCCCAAATCGCTGGCAGGACAAGGGGGCAAGACTGTGAAGAAAGAGCATGGGCGGTGGGACGAACAACCTGGGCCTTGTTGTACTGTTAAAACGCTATACAACGTGATTTTGCAACGTCCTTTTTTCATTCATTATGGATTTTGTGATTTCCTGGTGATGGACATTTAGATAGTTTCCAGTTTTCCCCTACAGACATAAGTACAGTGAGTATTCTTTTTTATGTCTCCTCTTGCAAAGGTGGGGAACTTATCTAGGGGATGGAAGTGGAATCTTGGTTGTAGGATTTCATCATCTTTAACTTTACTAGATGTGGTCAAAATACTCTCCTGTGTGATTGTACCAACTTACACACCTTTCCTCAGTTTATCAAAATGCAGCGACTCTCTAACTTTGCCAACACTTGCTGTTGTCAGATATTTAAAGTATTTGTCAATCTAATGGGTGTGAAATGCTCTCTTACTTTTTCAGTGAAGTTCTATGATTGCTGGTGACATTGGACTTCTTGTGACTATTTAAGTTTTGAATTCAGACTTTACCACTGCCTTTATGAACTTGGGAAATGTTCATAAATGTTCATAATGTTCAGGAGACCAAACCAGTCTCCTGGTTTGGTGAAACATAAATACCTACATTTAGCGTTATTATGAGAAGGAGGGACCACACGCATGGCTCCTGGCTGTTTGTGTCTCAGTCTGAAGTCATTCTAACACCACCACCCAGCGGGCTGCCCCTCCCCACTGAGGAGACCCCACCCCACCCCACCCCACGCCCAAGGCTGTAGTCTGGAGCAGCAGGAGCCAAAGAGGTCCTGTGAGAGCAGGGGGTGCCTCTTGAGAACCCCAGCAGGAGTCCCAGGAGAGCCGCCCACCCCTGGATGCGGCACCCGAGTGTCTGTCCTACAGTAGCTGGCAATGCAGCAGCGAGCACCACTGCGCCTCTGTGCCATCCTACTGGCCTGTCAGCTCCTCGTCCACCTCTGCCCTCATACCTGGCTCCCCACGGTGGAGCCAGAGTGGGCCTTTTAAAACAGAAGTCAGGGCTGGGCACAGTGGCTCACGCCTGTGATCCCAACACTTTGGGAGGCTGAGGTCGGTGGATCACTTGAGGCCAGGAGTTTGAGACCAACCTGGCCAACATGGCAAACCCTGTCTCTACTAAAAATACAAAAATTAGTCAGTTGTGATGATTCGCATCTGTAATTCCAGCTACTCAGGAGGCTGAGGCAGGAGGATCGCTTGTACCGGGAAGGTGGAGGCTGCAGTGAGCCAAGATTGCGCCACTGCACTCCAGTCTGGGGCCACAGAGCAAGACTCCATCTCAAAAAAAAAAAAAAAAAAAAAAAAAATATATATATATATATATATATCCCCTGCGACTAACTACTCCTTCCCTTATCCTTGGCTCTGATTGGAAGAAACCTGATTATTGGCCCAGCCTCCTTATATCTCAGTGCCTGGAAAACAGGCTGTGGTCTGTAGACATAATTTTTGGCATTTAGAAAGAAAATGCCTGTTGGCTTATAATCAGTATGGAGGATGCATGTCCTGACATTCCACTGTCAGAAACATGGACTAAAAGAAGAAATTCCAACTGGTAGGGTAACAGCCAAGTTTTAAACAAAATGGTTGGATTTTAAAGCATTGTTGGAAAATGGAAACTTGTTACAGAGATTCTGAGCCTTTGGAAATATAACTTAAAAATTAAACTCATAATATGTATATATTTCAAAGTTACACTGTAACTTTTTCAGAAAAATACATAAAAACTGCATAGCCAGGGAATTTCAGTTTTTGCTACCATACTTCATAACTAAAATATTTGTATACTTTACCAAATTACCTTGTCAGTGACTCTTTGAGGGCACTTCGTGAAAGTAGCAGATTACTGTCTTCCTTCTTGGGTGAACCTATAATTTGCCAGATCTTCCAACCTACTTGACAGCATTTAAAAAATAACCACAGGGAAGCAAGCTCTGTTCAGTCTGCATCCAAATGTCCCTTTCCCTGGGCACTCACGGGCTGCCTGTCCCCAGCAGAGCGAGCTGTGGGAGGCACAGAGAGCCCCAGAGCCCCCAAACATGCACAGCTACTCTCTTAAAAAGTCCCAAACACACACAGCTACTCTCCTAAAGCCCCACAGTCGGAGACAGGTGTGTGCAGTGAGGCACGCCTGTGTGCCATTGTCGAGTAAGTGGATCTTTTTGATGGAGACAGCGGCAGAATTTTCCAGGCAGCCTTTGTCTGGAAGTGAAGAGCAGAGTCTTCACACATATTCAGCCTACTTAATTTCAGGAGCCAGGAGTGGCTTGGAGCCCAAACAGAAAAAGTCTGCTCTTCCGGAGTCACATTTAAGCTGTTCATGCTTCAGCTCTGATGATCTGGCTTATTTTTTGGCTATTAATGCTCAATTGTGGCACAAGTTAGTCCTTTATAAACTCAGTCTCATCATAGCATATAACTTAGGTGCCACAACGAGTCTCCGCAGGGCTAAGCTGGCTGTCTGCTCACTTTTTTTAGGGATGTACACAGTGGGCGCTGGAGACCAGGGCCAGAGAGTGGCCACCTGTTAGAGCTGCATGTGTGTCTTGGGCCTGGTCTTCTTTCTCTGCTCACTAATGACAGCTGTCCCAGCCTCTTGCAGGCTCTGGCCCACCACCTTGCTTGCTGTGATTTTTTTTTTTTTTTCCTCACACATGATAAGCTGAGGCAGAAAGTGAATCCTTTCCTTTTTCCTTTTCTTTCTTTCTTTTTTTTTGAGATGCAGTTTTGCTCTTGTTGCCCAGGCTGGGGTGCAATGGCATGATATTGGCCCACCGCAACCTCCGCCTTCCGGGTTCCAGCGATTCTCCTGCCTCAGCCTCCCGAGTAGCTGGGATTACAGACATGCGCCACCACTCCCAGCTAATTTTGTATTTTTAGTAGAGAACGGGGTTTCTCCATGTCAGTCAGGCTGGTCTCGAATTCCTGACCTCAGGTGATCCACCAACCTCGGCCTCCCAAAGTACTGGGATTAATAGGCGTAAGCCACCGCGCCTGGCCTCCGTTTTTTTTGTTTGTTTGTTTTTGTTTTTTTTTTAAATAGAGTAGGGGTCTCACTCTGTCACCCAGGCTGGAGTGCAGAGGCACAATCATAGTTCACTGCAGCCTCCAACTCCTGGCCTCACGTGTTCCTCCTGCCTTGGCCTCCCAAAGCACTGGGATTACAGGTTTTCCTTTCCTTTATGAAGACCTTTTTCCTCCTAAGGTAGTGTTCCCAGCAAGAGTGCGAATTAAAACCCCAACTAATTCTTTTCTTAATTCTGCTGCTAGAGCTCCAGCAGACAGGGCTTTGTCTTACCCATATCTTATTACTCTTCCTGTCAGAAAAACACTGGAAGTTCAGAATGAAGCTTGCAGAGGAACTTGGCAAGCCCTTTTTTTGACCCTGGACCTGAACCTACCTTGGAAGGCAGAGAAAGCCCCACTTCTGCCTGGGTCAGTGTAGCCCTGGCCAGCATGAGCCCTGCCCAGTAGGAGTGCCAGAGGCCAGCTCTGGGTCCCAGCATCCCTCTGGCTTACGCTACACCCTGTCAAGGTCAAGTGATTTTCTTTCTCTGATTTCTCTGTGTGCAATCTTTTCTGTTCACCAGACGGTTTTTTGAGCCTCCTTTTGAGTTCTGCCCCAGCCCTGACCATCTTCGGCTCATTCTTTTAAAGTGGGTTTCTCTCTAACTTAGTGTTGGGCTGCCTTTTTTGTGTTGGGAAAACATGGGCCTCTACCTAGTCATGACACCAAGCCCTCTTGACTAATGGTTCCCAGATTTTTCCTAGAATTGCATCTTCTGTGGGACCAACATGGTCCTTCCCATGAAGTGCCCCATTCCTGTGCTCTCTGCTGAAGGCTTCCTGGCTATGCTGCTTTCCTCAGGCATTTAGAACGCGGGGGCTGGTCTCTGTCCCTTGGAGTCATGCTCATGGCCTGGCACATGACGACTCCCCCTGTGGATTTTGTGTAATTACTTATTTTCCTGGTGACTTGTACAAACCAAATTTTAGTGTACCTGTTGTCCTTAAAAACAGCAATGTCTTGGTTGGTGTAGGTTTTAGAAGGAGACAGAAAAATCTTTCCTCATGAAGCTCTTGTGCAGTCTCACATTGGGCTTGGCTCTCAGACCCCTTGGATTCGGGATACTGTTGAACAGCCCCATGGTGCTATTAGAGCAAAGCGCTTCCTGCCAAAGCAGATGTGTGCCTGCCAGGTTGGAGGCAGGGGGCCAGGAAGCCCACTGCATTGCTGGTTTCCTACACCCAGAACAGCATGCTGTGTGCACACGCAAGTTCATGCCGACACACACGTGTGCTGGTCAGTGCCCAGTAATGCTATACAAAACACTAGGACTGAACAGGATGTATACTGTTAAAGTATGATTCTCCCTTGCATTACAGAAGCTTTTTTTTTTTTTTTTTTGAGACAGTGTTTCGCTCTTGTTGCCCAGGCTAGAGTGCAATGGCGCAATCTCAGCTCACTGCAACTTCCGCCTCTGGGGTTCAAGTGGTTCTCTTGCCTCAGCCTCCCGAGTAGCTGGGATTACAGGTATGCACCACCATGCCTAGCTAATTTTGTATGTTTAGCAGAGACGGGGTTTCACCACGTTGGTCAGGCTGGTCTCAAATCCTGACCTCAGGTGATCCACCTGCCTTAGCCTCCCAAAGTGCTGGGTTGGTGAGGCGTGAGCCACTGCACCCAGCCACCGTTACAGAAGCATTTTAAAGTGCTTTTGAATGTTATATTCTTTTGTATGTTATATTCATTTTAAAGTTCTTTGTGTGCTGCTTTTTAAAATTGGGGTATGTTTTTCTCACAGGGAGATTTGACCTAGTAATGATAGCCATAGCTAAGAGTTTAGCACACTTTAAGAACAAAAGCATTTAAACATTAGTAAAAGTAATATTGTAGTCAAATATTAACCCAACCAATTATTTACTTTAGGGCCTTAAAAGATATAAGATTATTTAAAAAGACACTCCTGGCCAGGCGCAGTGGCTCATGCCTGTACTCCCAGCACTTTGGGAGGCTGAGATGCACAGAGTGCTTGAGCCCAGGAGAGACCAGCCTGGGCAACATGGTGAAACCCTCTCTTTACCAAAAAGACAAAAATTAGGCCTGGTACGGTGGCTCACGCATGTAATCCCAGCACTTTGGGAGGCCGAGGTGGCTGGATCACTTAAGATCAGGAGATCAAGACCAGCCTGGTCAACATGGTGAAACCCCATCTCTACTAAAAATACAAAAATTAGCCGGGTGTGGTGGCGAGGCACCTGTAATCCCAGCTCCTTGAGAGGCTGAGGCAGGAGGACTGCTTGAGCCCAGGAGGTGGAAGTTGCATTGAGCCAAGATTGTGCCACTGCACTCCAGCCTGGGCAACAGAGCAAGACTCTGTCTTTAAAAAAAAAAAAGGAAAAAAAAGACAAAAATTAGTTGTGTGTGGTGGCGCACCTGTAGTCCCAGCTACTCAGGAGGCTGAGGTAGGAGGATCGGTTGGACCTAGGAGGCAGGGTTTGCAGTGACCAGAGATTGGGCCACTGCACTCCAGCCCGAACTCTGAGCGATAGAGCAAGACCCCTCTCAAAAATAATAATAAATTTAAAAATACATATTTATTTAGGTTCTCAAAATTCACTGATCACACCAGCAATCAATAATGGAACAGTCTCATTTTTTGAAGAATTATTATTTCTAAGCATTTTGTTAAATCTTTGTGTTAATTATTGTCATCTTACCTATTTGAAAATTTACCTTTTCAGAAAACTTGATGATCTTAACAGCAATTGAGTTTATTTGGACAAAAACTGAGGAGACCAAACCATTCAAATTTTAAGATAAAATAGGCCAGGTGCAGTGACTCATGCCTATAATCCCAACACTTTGGGAAGCTGAGGTGGGGAGGTTTGCTTGAGGCCAGGAGTTTGAGACCAGCCTAGGCAATATAGTGGGACCCTTTCTCTAAAAATGAAAAAGAAATTAAAGAATAAAGTTAGCCAGGTGTGATTGCCTGCACCTGTAATCCTAGCTATTTGGGAGGCCGAGGCAGGAAGTTTGAGCCCAGGAGTTAGAGGCTGGAGTGAGCTTTGATTGCACCACTGTACTTCAGCCTGGGTGACAGAGCAAGACCCTGTCTCTAAAAAATAAATTATAAATTAAAACAAAAAAATAGCCAGGCACCATGGCTCACACCTGTAATCCCAGCAGTTTGGGAGGCTGAGGCAGGCAGATTGCTTGAGCTCAGGAGTTCCAGACCATCCTGGGCAACATGGCGAAACCCCATCTCTACTAAAAAATACAGAAAATTAGCTGGGTGTGGTGGTACGCACCTGTAGTCCCAACTACTCTGGAGGCTGAAGTGGGAGAATCACCTGAGCCTGGGAAGTCAAGGCTGCAGTGAGCTGTTTTCACACCACTGCACTCCAGCCTGTGCAACAAGAGTGAGACCCTGTCTCAAAAAAAAAAAAAAAGTTAATTAATTAGTTAGTTAATTTTTTTAAAAGATGGGCATATTTGTCCAGATTATACATAGCAGAGAGCAAAGTAGAACCAGTTATCAATTATCTACTGTTGTGTAACCAACCATCTTAGACCATCCCAGAATTTTTAGTGACTTAAAAATAATGGCTTTTTGGCCGGGCGCAGTGGCTCACACGTGTAATCCCAGCACTTTAGGAGGCCAAGGTGGGCGGATCATGAGGTCAGGAGATCGAGACCATCTTAGCTAACATGGTGAAACCCCGTCTCTACTAAAAATACAAAAAATTAGCCGGGCATGGTGGTGGGCGCCTGTGGTCCCAGCTACTCAGGAGGCTGAGGCAGGAGAATGGCGTGAACCCAGGAGGCGGAGCTTGCGGTGAGCCGAGATGGTGCCACTGCACTCCAGCCTGGGCGACAGAGCGAGACTCCGCCTCAAAAAAAAAATGGCTTTTTAAAATTTGTTATTATTTTATTATTACTATTTTTTTGAGACGGAGTCTCACTCTGTTGCCCAGGCTGGAGTGCAGTGGCGCTGTCTCGGCTCACTGCAACCTCCATCTGCCAGGTTCAAGCAATTCTTCTGCCTTAGCCTCCGGAGTAACTGGGACTACAGGCACATGCCAGTGAAATAATGGCTTATTATTTCTTATGGCTCTGTGGGTTGGCTGTGCTCAGCTGGGCAGTTCTTCTGCTCCAGTGGTGTCTGCTGGGGTTCCATGTAGCTCATTCGACTGGGAACTCAGCTGGGGCTGAATACCCAAGAGGGCTTCACTCATGGGTTAGAACTGCAACACAGTTAACTGGATCTGTCTTCAACCATGGTGCGATCTGAGGACTGAAAATGGAAGTAGCCAGGCTTCTTGGGGGTGAGGCTCAGAACTGGCACAGCAGCACTTCTGCTCATTCCATTGATAAGAGAAAATCACAGGCCAGCCAATATTCAAGGGGAGGGGAAGTAGATTCCGCTTCGCACTGGGAGCTGCAGCCCGTACATACAGGGATGGGAGAAATTTTTTAGTGCTCATTTTTTGGTAGCGCTGTTACACATGAATAGAAATATAGGATCCAGGACCCCTGAAACCATGCCATGTGTGTGTACTAATAGGGAATTTTGAGTATATTAAGTTTCTGTGGAATGTGCTTACCTCTGTTCACCTATCTCCATTGTGACAAAAGTCTTATTTTAGCAAACATTCCTCAAAATCCTGGAATTTTACAGATAAAAGGAACTTTGGGATTAGCTTGTATATTCTTATCTTGCCATTTTATTGGGCACAACTGTGATCTGGAGAATTTTTGTGATCTGTCCACAATTATGTAGCTAGATAGTACAGGCAGTTTTTTTATAATGGAATCTGATACATGTGTAAGCATCTTATCGTCATGCTCTCTTTAACAAATCGAAATTACTGTTCTTTCAACATAAAATTAAGTCATACTTTAATTTTTTTCATGTTCTAATCAAGCCCTTGTTCATAGGCATAACTGATTTGTGTACATAGTTACTAAGAGACATAACATTTTATACAATCAGCATTTTTTCATGTTGTTTACACTATTGAAAGTTGCCTATTTTGTTTTTGCTTATTTTTGCTACATACTCACCATCTAGAACAGTGGTAGATTTGTTAGAGTTTTACTTATAGAAAGTATTATTTCTGGCTGTGGTAAGTGTATTCTAAGGACTATATTAATTATAATTATAGTTTAATAGTGGCCATGTGGACTCTAACTCCCATCCCACACTTTCCTATTTGAGGGGCTGATATATTATACCTAAATCTGACAGACATCATTATGGAAATCAGTTTTTTAAAACTGAATTATTTTAGCCTGAGGATAAATTTCAAGAAGTAAAATCATTAAATCGGGATACAAAAAATTTAATAACTTTTGATAATAAATATTCACCCCTGAATATTTTTGGTTTATACATGACCAAGAATAGTTTTACCAGCACATTTATCTTTATTATTATTATTATTATTATTATTATTATTATTATTATTAAGACAGAGTCTTGCTCTGTCACCCAGGCTGGAGTAGAGTGGCGCAATCTCGGCTCATTGCAACCTCCACCTCCCGGGTTGAAGTGATTCTCCTGCCTCAGCCTCCTGAGTAGCTGGGGCTACAGGCGCATGCTACCACTCCCGGCTAATTTTTTATATTTTTAGTAGAGACAGGGTTTCACCATGTTAGCCAGGATGATCTCGATCTCCTAACTTTGTGATCTGCCCGCCTTGGCTTCCCAAAGTGTTGGGATTACAGGCGTGAGCCACCACGCCCGGCCTATCTTTATAATTTTTGATTTTATTTTGGTGCTAACAATAGTTGTAAAATGCTCTTTATTTTATCAGTGTTTCTTTGTTTTGTTTTGTTTTTGATGGAGACTTGCTCTGTTGCGTGATCTTGACTCACTGCAACCTCCGCCTCCCAGGTTCAAGTCATTTCCTGTCTCAGCCTCCCTAGTAGCTGGAACTATGTAGGTGTGTGCCGCCACGCCTGGCTATTTATTTATTTATTTTTTGTATGTTTAGTAGAGATGAGGTTTCACCACATTGTGCAGGCTGTTCTCGTGATCATTGGTAAGGGCAAGGATTTTTCATGTTCATTAACAAATTTAAGGCCAGGCACCCTGGCTCATGTCTGTAATCCTAGCATTTTAGGAGGCTGAGGCGGGAGGATGGCTTGGCCCCCGGAGTTTGAGACCAGCCTGGGTTACAGTGAGAGCCCATCTCTACAAAAAAACTTTTTTAAAAAAATAGCCAAGCATACTGGCTCCTGACTACAGGAGGCTGAGATGGGAGGATTGCTTAAGCCCGGCAGTGCCAGGCTGCAATGAGCCCTGATCAAGCCACTGTACTCCAGCTTGGGTGACAGAGCAAGACCCTGTCAAAAAAAAAAAGAAAAAGAAAAAGTGCTCGCTTCCGCAGCAGATATGAAAATTGGAACGATACAGAGATTAGCATGGCCCTTAAAAATACACAAAACAAAAACAAAACATTATGCCAAATTTCTTCTTCATTCGTTTCAAAAAGACGTATGGTTTGTACCTGTATGTGCCGAGCAGGTGTCCTCCGGGTGCGTGTCTGGTTTACCAAGGTTCAGGGGCCTGCGGCGCCACCAGCGGTCGGAGGCGGCCACGGCTGGGGCTGGAGCTTCTGCTGCATCCGCGCAAGGTGGCGACTCATTTGCTTCAAGCACACAGACATTTAAACTCCAAAGGCCACTTCTTCCATTTGTCCTCCACCTGTTTTCCAGTCACAGTTGGCTCGCACACGGCACGCGCTGCGCCTGCCCAAGGTCGCCGGGGCCCCTGCCTCGCGTGGACAAGGTTGTGGACCAGGTCGCCAGAACCCCCGCCCTGCGTGCACAAGGTCGCGGGGATCCCTGTCCTGCGTGGACAAGGTCGTGGAAAAGGTCACCAGGGCTCTTGCGCCGTGTGTGCAAGGTCACCGGGACCCCTACCCTGCGTGGACAACGTCGCCAGGGCCCCCGCCCCGCGTGCACAAGGTCGTGGACAATGTCGCAGGGCCCCCACCCGGCGTGCACAATGTCGCTGCGGCCCCCGCCCCGTGTGGACAAGGTCACGGGGCTCTGCCCCACCAGCCCAAGGTTGTCGGGCCCCGCCCCGCCTCGCCCCGCATTGACAAGGCCATGGGGCCCCACCTGCCCAAGATCGCCGGGAGCGCCGCGCTCAGGGGAGGGGCAGGCAATGGTGGGGCCGTTAGAGGAGCCCTGGGCCCGGAGGGCCTCATTCTTCTAGGGGCCTTTCCGTGGGGGTGGGGTTGGAACACCCTTTGGAAATTCCAGCTCCTCGGCTCCTGTGTTCTCATAAAAAAATCTAGGCCTTTGGGTCAGAGATTCTTTTGAAGACCACCCTGCTGGCAGTCCTCCAAGCAAGCACAGGATCCCGCCAGAGACAGTGCAGCCTCCTCTGCCAGCCAACTGGCCCCTCTCATCCTCTTCTCTCCCTCAGTCTTTGTTTTTTCTTAATTTAATTAATTAATTAATTTTTGTTTGTTTGTTTGTTTGTTTGAGACAGGGTCTCTTGCTCTGTCTCCCAGGCTGGAGTGCAGTGGCATGATCTCAGCTCACTGCAGCCTCCACCTCCCAGGTTCAAAGTGATTCCTGCCTCAGCCTCCCATGAAGCTGGAACTACAGGCACCCACCACCATGCCCAGCTAATTTTCTCACTTTTTACAAACATGCGGGTCTTGCCCAGGCTGGTCTTGAACTCCTGGCCTCAAGCGATCCTACCTTGGCCTCCCAAAGCCCTGGGATTACAGGCGTCAGCTACAACTTAAGTGGAAGTTACCTGAGAAAGCCTGAGAGACAGGCAGACACAGACAGAGGCCCACGCAGACACGATAGGGCCAGAGTGCTCCGTTTCTACTTTTTCAGCCAAACCTCATAGTTGGAATGTTAAAACTTTAGGATATGGTTTTGCTAAGGCTTGAAAAATGCTTCCTTACCAGGAAGGGCTGAGTGGGGGAGGATCTCCATAGGAAATTCCTTCCCTCATACATAATAATTGTCACTGCATTTAGATTACTTGCATTCACATGGCAATGCACGTGAAATACTTCTGCTGCTTAGACATTGCAAGCCCAGCTCCTGCCTTGCTAAGAGCTGAGCGGTAGATTGAAGGAGTGTCTTCCAGTTCCCACCCGTCCTCGTAAGCCCTGTGCTTAGTAGAGGGGGACCAAGCCAAGAGAGCAGAGGGTGTGTCAGGAGCCCATGCTAGGCTGTCTGGCAGCTGGTCAGCAGCTGGAGAGCTGGGTGAGGCCAGCTTCCCTGAGGGACGGCAGAGAAGATCATTAAATGGTGATGTACCTGCAACAGAGGCCTGGACCATCCCATGGGGAGGTTTGGAGCTGGGGTGTGGTCCTTGCAATTGAGAGGACCAGCCTCAAGATACTGGCAGGGCCTGATACTGGCAGGTGTCCCACCCCTCAGCCACCTCGCCGTTTTGTTAAAGTGCCTCTTTTGCAGTCCTTTCTATATCAGATAGCATATGGGCAAATCTCACATTTTCCAGGCTTCGTAGTGGTTAGGTCCAGTTTTACACGAACATCAATTTGTTGACAAAATGTAAGAGGAGAAATCTCTTGGGAAAGATACCTAAGGTACAGATGTTCAAAACTGCTTTATTCATATGTAATTCACACACCTAAAGTGGAGTTTTACAAGAGCTGTCAGTAGCAGCAGTAAAGCAGTGAAACCTCAGTTTGTCTTGCCCTTCTCAGTCCCTTCCCAATCTCTTAGTTTTAGCCATGAGGCAGAAAACCTCTTGAGGAGCTCTGCTTTAATGGAGTGGGAAGAATTCCTTCTATCTGGTCCAGGGCCACCACCCCAAGCTGAGACTAGCCCACTGCAGTGCATGTCACCGCTCTCCAGAAGAGATGAGGCTGCCAGGCCCCTCGGGGTGTCTGTCCTTTGTGCCATAGTATTTAGCCCTACTAGCTTCTATTCTACAGCAAATCTGACAAAATAATTTTTCATTTAATATTTATGAATCTGCAAGAATAGCCCAGAGGGTAGCAGATAAGGGCTCCAGGTAAGAGCCCGTCAGACTCTTATTTTGTAACCATTGTGGCTCCCCAAACTGTGAGGCATAGAGTTTATGCCATGTCAGGTTTTGCTGAATTTGATATGGAGTGTGAATAATAGTATCAGTTCTGCCTTCAAAGTATCCAGAATCTTCTATCAGCCCAGGCACGGTGGCTCACACCTATAATCCCAGCACCTTGGGAAGCTGAGGCAGGTGGATCACCTGAGGTCAGGAGTTCGAGACCAGCCTGGCCAACATGGCGAAACGCCACCTCTACTAAAAATACAAAAATTAGCCAGGTATGGTGGTTCATGCGTGTAATCCCAGCTATTCGGGAAGCTGAGGCAGGAGAATTGTTTGAACCTGGGAGATGAAATTTCAGTGAGCCAATATTACGCCACTGTACTCCACCCTGGGGGACAGAACGAGCCTGTCTCAAAAAAAAAAAAAAAAATCTTCTACCACTCTAATGTAGGTAGAAAAAAAATGCTTCTGGACTGGATGTGAGATGTGAATGAAATCTCAAAGTCAAGATGCTTCCAAGGTTGGGAGCCCTAAGAGAACTGGTAAGTTAGAGGCAGGAGATTGGGTTTTGCACATGTTGAGTCATCCTACTCTTGCAGCAGGTGGCATGGAGTGGTCACTGATGAAGGAAGTGTTGAACACTGCAGGTATCTTGTGCCAAATCTGGTGCTCATATGATGGCTTCACCTCCAGCATTGAGATCTGTCTAGAAGAGAAGGCTTAATTTATGGGCGTGGTAACCAAGTTCAATGGATTAGCACCCTTCTTCTATGAGACATTAGCCCAATCCTAAATTAAGCTTTCCTAAATTAAGCTTTCTTGAGGGTTTTAGGAGAAAAATTTAGTGTGTGAGGGATTTTCTTGTTGCACGTGGCTAGGTGACTGACACAAAGTCATCAAAGTCTTGTTAGCCTACCACATTACTCTGTAAATAATTAGTAATTGGTAAATAGTGCATGATACACACATTCAAACAGCATTAAGATTTTGTGAACTTCTGTAGAAGAGGCTGTCCTAAAGAATGGCACGTGTGCAAACTAGATAATGGAGTAAAACTTGGAAGTTGCTGCTGTTGATAATGTTGATTTGAAATTCCCTTTAGCCTGTGCCTTGGTGCATCTCTGCTGTGTACCTTATCTCCATCTTCCACACACCAGGGCAGCCTGCCCAGTGGAACAGGCAGTATCTTCTCACTCCCTGCTTGCAGCTCTTTCTTCCTTTCATCTATCCTATGTCACAGCCTAACTCAGTCACTCACTCAATCATTCATTGAACAGATATCTGCTGATCTCTTTCTACACGCTAGATACCGGAACACATACCTGAACTGTCCTCGCCTTCAGTTGGCTTGCAGCTGCACTCTTGCTTTGGGGCAGGGCTGCTCACCCTTTCCACATCTTGGCATGCATAGACGTGGATAATGTTTACACAGCAGCCTGAGGTAAGCTGGAAGAGACTGGAGGTGTCTATTGAGGCTTGGGGAAAAGAACTCATTACATTTCTTTGTATAATTATTGTAAGAAGAATACACAGTAAAACATTAGAGCCATTAAATATCAAACATGCATAAAATCTACAATTACAGTTTTTATGTTTTTTTTCCCAGAAACACATAAGATACCTTTGTGAACTGTAACAGCTAACCCTTAAGTGATGCTGATGCCCAAGCATGACATCTCCTTTCATCACTAGAGCAACCTATTAGCCTTATTTCCCAGATGAGGAAACAGGCACTCAAAGTAAGGAAATGATTTGCTGAAAGTTACACAGCTGCTAAGCAGCAGAGGGGAGGGGTGAACCTAGGTGTGTGGCCTCCCTATCTGCGCCCTGTACCACTGCGCCATCCTGCCATCTTTTGGAATAGCCACCTACGATTCTAGATAAGGACCCTTAAATGATGATCTTTGTACATTCTTCTTTTAAAAAATATTTTCTTCTTTTTTTTTTTTTTTTTTTTTGAGACACATTCTTACTTTGTTGCCCAGCCTGCCCTACTTCCTGGACTCAAGCAATCCTCCTGCCTCAACCTCTTCAGTAGCTGGGATTACAGGCATGCGCCATCAACACCCAGCTATTTTTGTGTAGAGACGGGGTCTCACTGTGTTGCCCAGTCTGGCCTCAAACTCCCGGGCTCAAGCAGTCTTCCTGCCTCAGTCTCCCAAAGTGTTGGGATTATAGGCGTGAGCCACCACATCCAGCTTGGTCTCCATACATTCTTAAGAAAGGAAGGTGAGTGGCCAAGCTCCTCGGCCAGACTTCAGCTGCATCTCTCTGACACACTTCTCCCGCACCCTGGCTCCGACCTCTTGCCATTCCCCAGACTGTGCACTTGTCTTCACTCTGTGACTCTGCATGTACTTTGTGCCCAGAGGTCATGTATTTCTGATGGATTTAGAAGTGGATTCCCATTTCCTTCAGTGTTTAAAACATAGCTCTATGTATATGTACAGTAGCATCTTCTGAGAGTTAATGTACAGATAGGAAGTACTTACTTGCTAAAGAAGGGTTGATGGACAGATAACAAGGGCAAGCCTCAAAGGACATGGGTTATTTGAAGGGTTTATTTATAAACAAGCCGGCTCATGAGTACGGTTCACTTTTAGGACTTGAAACTCCCTTCTGAACATGAGTCTTCACTTGTGGTTTCCTTGCTGATTTTTCTGAGTTCCTAGATTTGATGCACAATAAACATACACATCTTGAGTAGTGAGTGCTCCATAAACAGGGAGAGAATTTGAGAACATCCACATTGACCTAGTCTGTCCTGGAGCTGTCCCTTCCTTGGCAGTCAACAGGTACTGGGTTAATGAGCACAGGCTGGTGATTCACCCTGCAGGAGACAGAGCGTTGGTCACGTTTCAGACGAAGCAATTGAACGGTTAGTGCTGATGGAAAGGCTTGTGGTTAGAGTCAGCCCCAATTGGCACATTTTTTTAATGGGCGCCAAAAGCTCCAGGGTGATCCCACAAAGATGTGGTCTTATATCGTGTCTTCCTCCAAGCTGTTGAGTCTTGCAGACGTGATCTCATCGCATAGCACAGCTGTGAAGTAGGCGGTGGTGGGAGTCTTATCTCTTGTCCCAGGTGAGGTCAGGAAGCACTTCCCTTCTGAACCACCGCTGCCTTCTCTCTGCAACTCTTCCAGGTTGTAAACACTTGCCCTTTCTGGTAGTCCAGGTGCCACTTTAACAAACAGGTCTGTTCTTATTACCATTTTCCAACCTGTCACTTCATGTCCCATGTCCCACATGGGCAGGCAACATGGCCTGCCCATGTGGCGGCACCTCCCCAGGCCTTCCACCTCGTGCTCCTCTGCAGCCCCTTGCCTGTCCCTGCCATCTTGCCATGCCCACGCCTGCATTGCTAAGAACACAGTTTACAGCCCGTGTTTTTTGTGCTGCCATTCTGCTGGCATATGGCCAGGACTGGAAAGCTTGATTCAGTATTAGACCATCATATATGGACAATAAGTGCTTAATTTGTTCTAGGCACTGTGTTAAGGGGGCAGAAGCAACCATGAGTAACATGGTTTCAGGCCCTGCCAGGTTCTTCTTGTCCTAAGGGAACCACAGACACACAGCTGAGTGCGATTGAGATCATGGGCACCACAATGCCCTATCCAGAGGTGGGGGACACTCAGTGCTGCATCTCTCTCTGCGGAGTGGCTCTGTGACCATGGCCAGGCTTCCTGCTGCAGAGCAGCCCTGCACGGCCTCCCCCACTGTCCGGGGTCTTTCTGTACCTCCACCCCCTTTCTTTTTTTTTGAGATGGAGTCACACTTTGTCGCCAGGCTGGAGTGCAGTGGCGTGATCTCGGCTCACTGCAGCCTCCACCTCCCAGGTTTCAAGCAATTCACCTGCCTCAGCCTCCCGAGTAGCTGGAACTACAGGCACACACCACCATACCCAGCTAATTTTTGTATTTTTAGCAGAGACGGGATTTCACCATGTTGGCCAGGATGGTCTCGATCTCTTGACCTCTTGATCCACCTGCCTCGGCCTCCCAAAGTGCTGGGATTACAGGCGTGAGCCACCACGCCCAGCCATCTCCACCCCTTTCTTCTCTGCTGTCTGGGTAACTGTGGACTCCTTTCCGGAGCTCCCCGTTCTACATTTTCAGTTTCCTCCTGCCTGGTTGCCCTCCTCGTTGACCTTCAGAGTGCTCAGCCTTTCTTCTTCTGCCGAAGCCCTTTTTGTGGCCTTTGCCTGTTTTTGCCCTTGTCCCAGAGCCAGCCTCAATGGTGTTCTTTTCTCTCTGCTCACCCTCCCTGTTTGCCTACAGCTCTGCGGAGCTGTCCTGAAAGGTGAAGGGGGCGCCTTCATCAGAGCCTCACCGCCCCGCCCCACTGGGCTGCATCTCTTCGGTACCCTCCTGCCTATTCTGTCTCCCCCATCTGAGTGCCTCCAGCTCTGCACCCACAGCCGCCTCCAGCCTGACCTGCTGATGCCGTATGTCCCAGTTTGAAAGCTTCCTCGAATGCCTGCAGACAGGAGCAAGACCCCGGAGAGCCTGGCCCCCATCTGTGGGTCCATCCCCCCATCTCCACCTACCCTTGCGTGCTGCTGCCATGGGCCCATCTTTCCCCAGGCTTCTGCTCTGGCTGTCCCATCTGCCAGGAATGCCTTTTCTCTCCCAGGGCTCTCCACCTGCCCAAAGTCTGGAACAGCTAGCCATGCCACCACCTCATCTTTCGGGTGGAAGGAGGCTTTCTACTGTGGCCCTCATCCATTTTACCTGCCCTCATCCATTTACTGGTGGTGGCCACCATTCCCTGTGTTCTTCCCACAAGCAGTTTGCGCGACCTGTCCTGGACCGGTGTGGCTCCATGGGCTTCTGTTTTGTCTCCTTTCTTTCTTCTACGAGTCAGATCTCTAAGGGCCAGTCCTCCGCTGCTATAGCCAGCACGGGGCATTGTAAACAGTAGGCGTGTAATATATGACTCTTCGGCAGCTGCACCCTCTCCCTAGGGACAGGTTTCCTAGTCCCAAAGTTAGCCTGGAGGTGAGCTGAGGTTAAAGCCAGGTTCCCTGACTCCCACAGTTCTTCCCCTTAAACGTTTCTAGTTTTAGGTTCATCCTGAACTCACCAGTCCAACCACAAAAGTTTTCTGAGGAGAAGCAGAATTTAAGTCTCTTTCAGGCCCATCATCAAAATTCCCATATGTCCTTGACATAAGGCTAAATAGTCTATGGTGTGGCTTGTGCTAGGCTTTTGCCATCAGGCACCTGCAGGGCACACAGCCACCTGCACTCATTCTGAGGGTCTCCTGCAGCGTATCGCAGGTTCTCAGCAGTACAGAGGCGAAGTGTCCCAGCACAGTCCAGCACGGAGTGGGGATGGGAGTCTTTGGTGGCTTTGTTTTAGGATGACATGCACTTACCTCTCCTTTACTTCCCTCCCAGGAGATGGCTGGCCGAGCTCTCAAGCAGACTGGCAGCAGGAGCATCGAGGCCGCCCTGGAGTACATCAGCAAGATGGGCTACCTGGACCCGAGGAATGAGCAGATCGTGCGGGTCATTAAGCAGACCTCCCCAGGTGAGCCCAGGCCTGCAGCATGGTGGGCAAAGATGGTTTGTGGCTTAAGGACAACAAAACCACGTGCAGAGGGGTCCAACCTGGCCTGGCCTGGCCAGAGCCAGTCTCCTGGCACATTGCCTCGTTCAGTTAACAGGCAAGCTGAGCCTGCCCTGCCCTGACAGAGTCAGGCCCTGGCGGGAGCAGCCCCAAGTGGTAGACCGTGGGACACGCCTGGCGCTTGCCCCATCCAGCCTTGTCTGAAATTACCTTAGTACTTCCTACCTAGGGGAAGGTGTGTGCTTGTTTTATGAAAGATCAAAAAAGCAAAGCGGGTGTAAAAATGGTCTTTTCACTTTCTCTTGGGCCTGTGGAGGGATCTTTGACAAGGGTGGCTTCTTTCCTCAATTCTAAAACACACCTCTCTCACATCGTAGCCTCTGAGAGTGGGGGTTCAATGGCAGGCAGTGTGGGCAGAGCGCTGAGCCCCCCTCAGCATCCCCTGTGAAGGGCCTGAGGCACCGCACCAAACCCCTGCTTTTTACTGGCTATGGATGAATGTTACTTTCCCAAGATGGAGCACATGGGCCCTGTGATTGGTACCTGAGGCCCCTGGGGTGTGATAAAGGATTCATGGCCAGGCGCAGTGGCTCAAGCCTGTAACCCAACACTGTGTGGCCTGGTTTTGTTTTCTTTTGTTTTGTTTTGTGTAATCCCAACTCTTTGGGAGGCTGAGGCCAGAGGATGGAGGCAGGAGTTGGAGACCAGCCTGGGCAACAGAGGGAGACCTCGTCTGTATTTTAAAAAAAAAAAAAAAAACCTAGTAATTAGCAAGAGTTTTCCCTATTTTGTGGAAGACCTTGGATAAAACCTACTTCATGTGGGTGAGAAAAATCTCACCTTTGTAAGTTATATCTCCGTTGTTAAAAGGACACACATTTTTGTTTTCTTCTTAAGAGAAGGAACTTCCTTAAATAGCCCCCAGCTGGCCATCCATGTCAGAATTCTTCCAGTTTTGAGGCCTTAGAGCACAGCTCAAAGGGAAGGCCAGGCCCATGTTCCGTGCTGATTTCCCTCTGCACTTGCCTTTGGTGTGTCTCTTCACTGACGTCTTCTGGGCCCAGGGAAAACAAAGCCTTGGTGTGCCTGTGACCTTTGCTCAGTGCCAGGCTGTCAGGGCCTTCACTCTGCCAGGTATCGGGGTGGTCTTCCTGTGGGCAAGGCCCAGCCTTTCCACCCTTCGGCACCCTCTGCTAAGTCGAGCCAAGTGGAGCAGTTGGCCTGAAGAAATGAAAAGAACCTTTGTCCTTCTTTCCGGTGTCTGTTTCAGATGAGATGTACAAAATGGAGGTCAGGATTAAGGTAGCAGCAGATGAAATCAATCTGGATATTTGTAGAGGGGTTTTGTGTGGTTTTTATTATTGTGTATATATTGCTTTGTTTTAATATAGACAAAAAAAACTAGAAAATCTTTTAATTTGGAAAAGAGGTGAAAGAGAAGTGGAGCAACTGCTGCACAGTGGATACAGTTCTGCCCTTTCTGTGAGGGAGCAGCGCTTTGGGAACCGTGTGTTGGTAAACTCAGCCCCCCACAATTTGGGCATGATAGGGTTTTGAAAAAGCAAAGCTGGCTATGCAGACGGCTCCCTAGCCTGACAGGAGAGTGACCCCAGTGTGGTCCCCAGGGGGCAGGGATGCACCTCAGGATGTGGACGCAGTCTTCTCTTCTGCCCTTGGCCCTCCCGTGTGCCCTTCAGCTTGTCTCCACTCTGCTAACACATTAGGGCAACTGGTCCTACTGGCAGGGCAGAGGGGAGTCCACTGACCCTGTGCTGGGCAGAATGCAGCATGTCAGGGCCCAGGGTTCAAGACCCTCAGCCCCGAGGGCAGCGCTAGAGTGGGGACCAGCCTGAAAGTGCCAGAACCCACTGATCACATCCACTCCGATGCTGTCTTCCTGTTTTTTTCCACTGCAGGAAAGGGGCTCATGCCAACCCCAGTGACGCGGAGGCCCAGCTTCGAAGGAACCGGCGATTCGTTCGCGTCCTACCACCAGCTGAGCGGTACCCCCTACGAGGGCCCAAGCTTCGGCGCCGACGGCCCCACGGCGCTGGAGGAGATGCCGCGGCCGTACGTGGACTACCTCTTCCCCGGAGTCGGCCCCCACGGGCCCGGGCACCAGCACCAGCACCCACCCAAGGGCTACGGTGCCAGCGTAGAGGCAGCAGGGGCACACTTCCCGCTGCAGGGGGCGCACTACGGGCGGCCGCACCTGCTGGTGCCTGGGGAACCCCTGGGCTACGGAGTGCAGCGCAGCCCCTCCTTCCAGAGCAAGACGCCGCCGGAGACTGGGGGTTACGCCAGCCTGCCCACGAAGGGCCAGGGAGGACCTCCAGGCGCCGGCCTCGCTTTCCCACCCCCTGCCGCCGGGCTCTACGTGCCGCACCCACACCACAAGCAGGCCGGCCCCGCGGCCCACCAGCTGCATGTGCTGGGCTCCCGCAGCCAGGTGTTCGCCAGCGACAGCCCCCCGCAGAGCCTGCTCACTCCCTCGCGGAACAGCCTCAACGTGGACCTGTATGAATTGAGCAGCACCTCCGTCCAGCAGTGGCCGGCTGCCACCCTGGCCCGCCGGGACTCCCTGCAGAAGCCGGGCCTGGAGGCGCCGCCGCGCGCGCACGTGGCCTTCCGGCCTGACTGCCCAGTGCCCAGCAGGACCAACTCCTTCAACAGCCACCAGCCGCGGCCGGGTCCGCCTGGCAAGGCCGAGCCCTCCCTGCCCGCCCCCAACACCGTGACGGCTGTCACGGCCGCGCACATCTTGCACCCGGTGAAGAGCGTGCGTGTGCTGAGGCCGGAGCCGCAGACGGCTGTGGGGCCCTCGCACCCCGCCTGGGTGCCCGCGCCTGCCCCGGCCCCCGCCCCCGCCCCGGCCGCGGAGGGCTTGGACGCCAAGGAGGAGCATGCCCTGGCGCTGAGCGGCGCAGGCGCCTACCCGCTGGACGTGGAGTACGGAGGCCCAGACCGGAGGTGCCCGCCTCCTCCCTACCCGAAGCACCTGCTGCTGCGCAGCAAGTCGGAGCAGTACGACCTGGACAGCCTGTGCGCAGGCATGGAGCAGAGCCTCCGTGCGGGCCCCAACGAGCCCGAGGGCGGCGACAAGAGCCGCAAAAGCGCCAAGGGGGACAAAGGCGGAAAGGATAAAAAGCAGATTCAGACCTCTCCCGTTCCCGTCCGCAAAAACAGCAGAGACGAAGAGAAGAGAGAGTCACGCATCAAGAGCTACTCGCCATACGCCTTTAAGTTCTTCATGGAGCAGCACGTGGAGAATGTCATCAAAACCTACCAGCAGAAGGTTAACCGGAGGCTGCAGCTGGAGCAAGAAATGGCCAAAGTAATTTCACACTTCATTTTTACTATTTGTTCCCGGCTCATCCCTCTACTGGCAATAGGAAGCACGCACAATCCCTTTTCTGTTTCGACTGTATACCCCTTATCATCAAAACGGCTAACGGGCGACAGTCTGGTTCTGGGGCCAACAACTTGGAGAAGTTGCAAATGGTGTGACCTCCCTTTCTCCTTTCCCCTTGACTCTTCTGAAGAATCAGAGATAGCTGTGCATAATGTAGCCAGCGTAATGTAGGTAATCTACAATTTACATTGTAGGTAAATTAGCAAATTAAGTTTTAGGGTATGTCCTCGCTTAACAAAATTCATCATGGATTAATAATAGAACATTTGAATGAGTAGAAACAAAGTTTAAGGTTTTGTAAATTGATATTGTGGGATTTTGGAAGAAAATATATCTAGTAGTGATTCCATTTATTCTTTTAAGTGTTTAGTTAGTAACTAATGATTTAAGTATACCTTAGTTGACACTGAAGTGCTGAAGAAGGTAATTATTGATGAAATTATTTAAATTAAAATGTAACAGATTTAAATCACACAAAGCCAATAATTCCAAAGCCTGAAAACCAGATTTGTGTTCTTTTCAGTGTCCCGTATTCACTGATTTTTTTACAGATATACTTTTCATTTGTGTTTTATTTTTATTTTTTATTTTTTAATTTTTTTTGAGACAGAGTCTTGCTCTGTCACCCAGGCTGGAGCGCAATGGCGCTATCTTGGCTCGCTGCAACCTCCGCCTCCTGGGTTCAAGCGATTCTCCTGCCTCAGCTTCCCGAGTAGTTGGGGTTACAGGTGCCTACCACCACGCCCGGCCATTTTTTTGTGTTTTTAGTAGAGACGGGGTTTCGCCATGTTGGTCAGACTGGTCTCGAACTCTTGACCTCAGATGATCTGCCCACCTCGGCCTCCCCAAGTGCTGGAATTACACGCGTGAGCCACCACGCCCAGCCGTTTATTTTTTATTTAATACATAGTATTTGTAGATTTGTGGGGAACATGTGATATTTTGTTACATGCATAGGATATGTAATGATCAAGTCAAGGTATTTAGAGTATCCATTGCCTGGTGTATTTATCATTTCTGTGTTGGAAACATTTCAAGTCCTCTCTTCTAGCTATTTTGAAATATTGAATACATTTTTACTAACCATAGTCATGCTAGTTAGAGTTTGTTCCTTCTATCCAGCTGTATGTTTGCACCAATTAACCTCTCATCTCCCCTCAACACACACACACCCTTTCCCACCTCTGGTAACTATCATTCTACTCTCTACCTCTATGAGATCAATTATTTTAGCTCCCACATATCACTAACAGTGTGTGGTGTTCTAACTGAACTTCTGTTCCTGGCTTATTTCACTTAACATAATGACCTCCAGTTCCATTCATGTTGCTCCAAATGACAGGATTTCATTCTTTTTTATGGCTGAATAGTATCCCATGGTGTACACAGACCACATTTTCTTTATCCATTCATCAGTTGATGGACACTTCAGTTGACTCCATGTTTTTACTGTTGTGAATAGTGCTGCAATAAACATGGGGTGCAGGTATCCCTTTGATATACTGATTTCCTTTCCTTTAGATAAATACCCAATAATGGGATTGGTAGATTGTATGGTAGTTCTATTTTTAGTTTCTTTTTTTTCCTTTTTGATAATAGTCATTCTAACTAGGGAGAGATTATATCTCATTGTGGTTTTCATTTGCATTTCCCTGATGGTTAATGAGCATCTTTCCATGCACCTCGTAGCCATTTGTGTATCTTCTTTTGACAAGTGTCTATTCAGGTCATTAGCTCACTTTTTTTTGTTTTTGAGACAGAGTTTCGCTCTTGTTACCCAGGCTGGAGTGCAATGGCACGATCTCAGCTCACCACAACCTCCGCCTCCCGGGTTCAAGTGATTCTCCTGCCTCAGCCTACCGAGCAGCTTGGATTACAGGCATGCGCCACCATGCCCAGCTAGTTTTATGTTTTTAGTAGAGACAGGGTTTCACCATGTTGTTCAGGCTGGTCTCGAACTTCCGACCTCAGATGATCCACCTGTCTCAGCCTCCCAAGGTGCTGGGATTACAGGTGTGAGCCACCGCGCCTGGCCTTATTTTTATTTTTTTTATTTTTTTTTAATTAAGACGGAGTCTTGCTCTATTGCCCAGGCTGGAGTGCAGTGGTGAAATCTCGGCTCACTGCAACCTCTGCCTTCTGGATTCAAGCTATTCTCCTGCCTCAGCCTCCTGAGAGCTGGGACTACAGGTGTGCGACACCATGCTCAGCTCATTTTTGTATGTTCAGTAGAGACGGGGTTTCACCATGTTAGTCAGGCTGGTCTCAAACTCCTGACCTCAAGTAATCCGCCTGGCTCAGCCTCCCTAAGTGCTGGGATTACAGGCGTGAGCCACCATATCTGGCCTTTTGGCTCACTTTTTAATGGGATTATTTGATATTTTTTTTGCTGTTGAGTTGTTTGAGTTCCTTGTATATTCTGAATAATAGTCTTTTGTCAGATGAATAGTTTGTGAATATTTTCTCCTGTTCAACACAGGTATCCTCTTTACTCTGTTGTTTCCTTTGCTCTGCAGAAGCTTTTTAGCTTAATATAGTCCCATTTGTCTAATTCGGGGTTTTTTTGCCTGTGGTTTTGAGATTTTAGCCATAAAAATCTTTGCTCAAACCGATGTCCTGGAGTATATTTTCGTAGCCTCTGGTCTTATTTCTAGGTCTTTAATCTGTTTTAAGTTGACATTCCTATATGGTGAGAGATTGGGGTCTAGTTTCATTCTTCTGCATATGGATATCTAGTTTTCCCAGCATGTCTCTTTTTCAGTGTACATTGTTGGCACCATTGTCAAAAATCAGGTGGCTGTAAATACGTGGACTTATTTCTGGGTTCTCTATTCTGTTCCATGGGTCTATGTGTCTGTTTTTATACAAATACCATGCAGTTTCAGTTACTCTAGGCTTGTAATATATTTTGAAGTCAGGTAACAATTTTGTTCTTTTTGCCTAGGATTGCTTTGAGTATTTGGGCTCCCTGTGAATTTTAGTATTGTTTTTTCTAGTAATGTGAAAAATATCATTGGTATTTTGATAGGGATTGCATTTAATTGGTAGATTGATTTGGGTAGTATGGTCATTTTAACAATATTAAATCTTTCTGTCGGTGAACATGGGATCTCTTTTCATTTGTTTGTGTCCTCTTCAGTTTCTTTCTTCAGTGTTTTGTAGTTTTCTTTGTAGAGCTCTTTCACTTTTTGGTTAAATTTACTCCTAGATTTTTTTTATAGCTGTTGTAAATGGCATTCATTATTGGTGTACAGAAATCCAGATATCCATATGCAGAAGAATGAAACTAGAACCTATCTCTCACCATATACAAGTCTATCTAATGTATGCTAGTGATTTTTGTATGCTGATTGTTGACTTTTCTTCCTGCTTTCCCATTTTCCCTGAGTTACTGAAAGATTAGATGGCTCTTGGAGTTCTAGGAATGCTGTGGTCCCCTTTTCCACAGATTTGTGTTAATAGAAGTTTCCCTTAGTTTTTAGAGCCAAAAGTCTCCTAGAGAAAGAACTCTCTTTTTTATCTTAACTTTTCATTCCATATTCATGTCTATATATGGATATAAAAAAGCAAAACTGGCCGGGCACAGTGGCTCAAGCCTGTAATCCCTGCACTTTGGGAGGCCACGGTGGGCAGATCACCTGAGGTCAGGAGTTCAAGACCAGCCTGGCCAACATGATGAAACACTGTCTCTACTAAAAATACAAAAATTAGCCAGGTGTCATGGTGGCGGGCACATGTAGTCCCAGCTACTCGGGAGGCTGAGACAGGAGAATCGCTGGAACCCAGGAGGCGGAGGCTGCAGTGAGCTGAGATTGTGCCACTGCACTCCAGCCTAGGCGACAGAGCGAGACTCTGTCTCAAAAACAAAACAAAACAAAACCAATTGTTACCTTGCTTTGTAGTATATGAGACCCATTCTTCTCTGTTCTCCTTTCTGTAAAATGAGCTAGGTTCCTCTCAGTTCCAGGGCATCCCCATCCCAGTCATTTGTTATCATGGGACTTCTCTAATGTGATTCTTCCTCCTTCCTTTCCTTCTACACAGGCTGGACTCTGTGAAGCTGAGCAGGAGCAGATGCGGAAGATCCTCTACCAGAAAGAGTCTAATTACAACAGGTTAAAGAGGGCCAAGATGGACAAGTCTATGTTTGTCAAGATCAAAACCCTGGGGATCGGTGCCTTTGGAGAAGTGTGCCTTGCTTGTAAGGTGGACACTCACGCCCTGTATGCCATGAAGACCCTAAGGAAAAAGGATGTCCTGAACCGGAATCAGGTGGCCCACGTCAAGGCCGAGAGGGACATCCTGGCCGAGGCAGACAATGAGTGGGTGGTCAAACTCTACTACTCCTTCCAAGACAAAGACAGCCTGTACTTTGTGATGGACTACATCCCTGGTGGGGACATGATGAGCCTGCTGATCCGGATGGAGGTCTTCCCCGAGCACCTGGCCCGGTTCTACATCGCAGAGCTGACTTTGGCCATTGAGAGTGTCCACAAGATGGGCTTCATCCACCGAGACATCAAGCCTGATAACATTTTGATAGATCTGGATGGTCACATTAAACTCACAGATTTCGGCCTCTGCACTGGGTTCAGGTGGACTCACAATTCCAAATATTACCAGAAAGGTATTGTCTGAAGTGTGCCACATGCACTTTCTATGTGTAGATGTCACTAACCCCATTGCAAGCAACTAAATTTCCCATCCTAGTAGCTCCTAATCATTTTGAAATTTTTATCTGTCACTCCATTATTTTATAAATTGGTGTGACATCCTTCCCTTCCAAAAGGAATAGTATGATATATGCATTTTTTTTTAAGGTAGTGGATTTCAGGTTTACGTTTTTTTTTTTTTTTTTTTTTGAGACAGAGTTTCGCTCTTGTTGCCCAGGCTGGAGTGCAATGGCATGATCTCGGCTCACCACAACCTCTGCCTCCTGGGTTCAAGTGATTCTCCTGCCTCCAGCCTCCCGAGTAGCCGGGATTACAGTCCCGCGCCACCACCTCTGGCTAATTTTGTATTTTTAGTAGAGACGGGGTTTCTCCATGTTGGTCAGGCTGGTCTCAAACTCCCAACCTTAGGTGATCCGTCTGCCTCCGCCTCCCAAAGTGCTGGGATTACAGGTGTGAGCCACCGTGCCTGGCCTACTATATTTTTAAGACAGTAGGCTACAAGGTGTCACGGGGCCTTTGTGGGGAACCATCACCTGCCTTATTAAAGCAAGCCTTAAAAAATAAAAGATTTGGCTGGCCATGGTGGCTCATGCCTGTAATCCTAGCACTTTGAAAGCCCAAGGCGGGTGGAACACCTGAGCTCAGGAGTTCGAGACCAGCCTGACCAATGTGGAGAAACCCCGTCTCTACTAAAAATAACAAAATTAGCCGGGCGTGGTGATGCATGCCAGTAATCCCAGCTACTGGGAGGCTGAGGCATGAGAATCGCTTGAACCCGGGAGGCAGAGGTTGCAGTGAGCTGAGATCGCGCCATTGCGCCCCAGCCTGGGCAACAAGAGCGAAACTCTGTCTCAAATAAAATAAAATAAATAAAAGAGTCACAGCCTCCCAAGGAGCCCTCTCTTATAGCCAACCTGAATCTATGTAGTGTATCATTGAACTCCATTTCCTATAGTTCTGCCATTTGGAAAAGCCCAAAACAGCTGATTATTATCTTCTTTATGGCTCAGATTCTTGAAGTAGTTATTTTAATATCATCACTTAGTCTTTTTTCTCTAACTCAAAACTAACTCTAAATCATTTAATTCATTCTCATTTTCTGGCATTGAAGGTAACCTTTGTTCATGTTGTTTAAATCCTCCTAAGTTTTCCATGCTCATCTTAAAACATGTGTCAGGCAGTTGTTACCTTCTGATTATGGCCTAAGTGCTGGGAGTGCTGTCCCCGCAGTTCTTCCAGCCTCTCCTGCCTTCAGTGCCTTCCTGCCAGCTCAGCACGGTGCATGGTGTCCTATGATTCTTCACCGTCATTTCTACCTTGGTGCTAGCGCCAACCTCACCACGTGTGTCTCCGAACTAGGAACAGCAGGCTGCCCCTATGGAGCAGCTCAGCAGGGATTCTCTGTCCTGATATGTCAGGAGCTGATTGGAATGACTTTGCTGTTTTAAGCTGTGGATCTGTTGAGTTATTGAAGAGTGAAAATTCACTTTATATTTTGTTCTCTTCTTTCACTATCCCTGATTCCTGGGTGAAGGGAGCCATGTCAGACAGGACAGCATGGAGCCCAGCGACCTCTGGGATGATGTGTCTAACTGTCGGTGTGGGGACAGGCTGAAGACCCTAGAGCAGAGGGCACGGAAGCAGCACCAGAGGTGCCTGGCACATTCACTGGTGGGGACTCCAAACTACATCGCACCCGAGGTGCTCCTCCGCAAAGGTACATGCGCCACGGCCAGCCACCCCGCGGGAGGTCTCCTTCCCTTCAGACGTGAGCTGAGTCTCGCTGGCTCTAGCTTTCCAAGGACCTAATGCTTCCAGTCATATTTTTGTCCTCAGAGAAGCCTGAAAGCTACTAATTTCTGCAACATACAAGCCTCCCTCCTATCCTGGAAGTGCTCTTGCTTCAGGGGGTTGGAAGACATGCACCATTAGACCAGTGTCTGCTGGCCCTCGGGCTCTACCTAGACCCAAGGGAATGACTCCAGCCCTGATTTTCACAGTCAAATGATGGAAACCACTCTGAGGGCCACAGGACCTCTGCTCAGTCTGCCCAGACCACACATTTCCGGGCTCTAGCTTTCACTTCTGTCTCAGGCTCCTGGCTGAGTTGTGCCGTGTGCAGCTGGGTGCTTATGTGACAGCATTGGAAGATCCTTTTTCTCTCATTCTCCCTGCTAGACCATAAGCAAAAGTGGCAGGTGCCAGTTGTGTAAAATGACTAGTGCTCATAACATTTGCCTCCTGGATGGATGCTTCATTCTATCAAATGCAACATCTGGTTCAGTATAGGAGGAATCCTTCAGTGATCCTGCATGGTCCACAGTGACAATGGGGTGTTGATCTGATTCTGTGTAATTAATCCAGAGACAGGCAGCCCCTGCCATCACATGTTGTTTAAAGTCCTTTGGAGCCAGCCAGACCCAGTTCAAGTCTGGGTTTTCTTTGCTAGCTGTGGTAATCCAGCACAAGTTACTTAACTACTCAGACCACAGACATAGCAATAACGACTTTGAGAGGTTGTGAATAACCTTGGTGCCCAGTGAAGGTCTACTTCCCTCTACCACGTGCAGCATTCTCAAGAAACCATTGCTTGGGGTTTTTCTGCAGCCTCTGTTGCCAAACTTGGACAGGAAGAGGTGGGACGGAGAGATAGCAGAGGGGCCTGAGGGGGCTACCCTGGCATATGCAGCTGCAGGCACCCGCAGACTGACCTCTTAACATCCCAGTTTATACTTAGCAAGGATTAGGTGACATGAAGACGAGCCTGGCTTGATGGGTCATGAGGCTCTGAAGGAAAAGTGGGAGAAAATGAGAGGTAAACGAGCCTAGCCTACAGCCTCCCAGAGGCCAGCCCTGACCCAGCACAGCTGGGAGCCCCGTGAGGAAGGCCCGGCTCCGTAGGGGCCTCACACAAGGAGTGTTTGGCTTACAGTGAATTGTCCAGTGGGTTTTGCCCACCTCCTTCTCATCTCCGTATTCTTCAGCTTCATCCCAAACTGACTTAGAAGCCTCCCTTGACCCTCACCTGACTATTCACGGGTTATAGCACTTTATGTTTTTCAGTTCTGTTATTTTAATTGGTGCCTCTGTTTGTGATCTTTAAGAACATAAAATTCTGGCTAGTAACTATTTGCTAACAATAAAAATAATCTTTTTAAATTAAAAAGTATTTTCTTATTACAATGATTAAAAATACGAAAACCTAAGCGGCCATGGCCACGGCCCCCCACCATCCCACCCAGTAGTATCCAGGTACTTACACAGGTCCATCTTCCGCACAGTGCGATGCTTCAACGCGCTTTCCCACTTAACAGGAAATCTGTATGTTCAACATCTTAATGAAATTCACCTCGGAGGAGAATTCATGCCTGTGTAGGGATTGAGTGAACTTTGTCTTGCAGGGTACACTCAACTTTGTGACTGGTGGAGTGTTGGAGTGATTCTCTTCGAGATGCTGGTGGGGCAGCCGCCCTTTTTGGCACCTACTCCCACAGAAACCCAGCTGAAGGTAATGTGAGAGGAACCACGCATCTGCCTGCTGTAGACGTCTGATTTGCTCATGTACCCATGAATCTTTGGTCAGCATTTGCCCTCTTATTCTGAGTAGGGTAGGAATGGCAGTTGTATAGGATGGGATTTTTAAAAATAATCTCATTATTTTTTAAATTATTATCTATTTTTAAATTTTCTATTTTGATAAGCAAAGCCATGGAACTGGACCCATTTTGATATCTGAAATTCTATTGAACCCTTGGCCATCTGCCACCTTGTTATTTCCAGGCAAGAACAGTGAGGATCAGCAAAGGTGTGCTGCTGATCCACTGTCTCCCCCACCCACACCTGCCCTGCAGAGAACACACGGAACTCCAGGAACTACAGTTCACCCCTCAGCAATGAGGGGTTTGGGGTGCCAAACCCCCTGCACAGTCAAAAATCTGCATAACTTTCAACTCCCCAAAAACTTTACTAATAGCCTGTTGACTGGAAGCCTTACCAGTAACATAGCGTCAATGAACACATATTTTGTATGTTATATGTATTAGATCCTGTATTCTTACAATAAAGCAAGCTAGAGAACAGAAAATGCTGGCCAGGCGCAGTGGCTCATGCCTGTAATCCCACTACTTTGGGAGGATCATAGGCTGGGCGCAGTGGCTCATGCCTATAATCCCACCACTTTGGAAGGCCAAGGTGGGCAGATTACCTGAGGTCAGGAGTTCAAGACCAGCCTGGGCAACATGGCGAAACCCGTCTCTACTGAAAAT
Source organism: Gorilla gorilla gorilla (assembly GCF_029281585.2). NCBI lineage: Eukaryota > Metazoa > Chordata > Mammalia > Primates > Hominidae > Gorilla > Gorilla gorilla. Next base: position 35,271,747 of record NC_073238.2, on the reverse strand, counting down.
ACAAAATATTAGTCCATCATGGTGGTGTGCACCTGTAATCCCAGCTACTCAGGAGGCTGAGGCAGGAGAATCACTTGAACCAAGGAAGCAGAGGATGCAGTGAGCCGAGATCACACCACTGCAGTCCAGCCTGGGTGACAGAGTGAGAGTGAGATTCTGTCTAAAGAAAAAAAATCATAAAGAAGAGAAAATAGGTTTACTATTTTCATAATTGAAAGTGGATCATCATAAAGGTCTCCATCTTTGTCATCTTCATGTGGAGTGGGCTGAGGAAGGGGAGGCATTGGCCTTGCTGTCTCAGGGGTGGCAAAGGTGGAAGAAAATGCTAGTGTAAGTGACCCTCAAACTGTGTTGTTCAAGGGTCAACTGTATCTAAAGAAAGCAGTTTCTTTATTTGGATATTATATCATTGTTCGCAAACTGTCAGCTATGTGGTCAGGCTAGTTGTACATATTCCTAATATTCATTCAAAGTAGTTAAATAATTGTCATTTAATGCTAAATTATTAGTTTTAAAATGACAGCCATTTGCTTTCTGAAATGAGTTACTAAGGATTGAATCGAGAATTGAAATTAAGAATCTGCAGTCTTCTGTGGACATACCAACTGACATACAATCCTTGGAATTTTCACATGCCCTGGTGGCCATGTGAGCCACCAGGGCATGTGGTTATTAGGCCAGGGAGCCTAAATTAATAACTTTAATTAGAAAATCTGTCTAGTAAGGTTGGGCTCGGTGGATCATGCCTGTAATCCCAGCACTTTGGGAGGCGGAGGCGGGCAGATTACGAGGTCAGCAGATCGAGACTAGCCTGGCCAACGTAGTGAAACCCCGTCTCTACTGAAAATACAAAAAATTAGCCTGGCATGGGGGCGGGTGCCTGTAGTCTCAGCTACTTGGGAGGCTGAGGCAGGAGAATCGCTTGAACCCAGGAGGCAGAGGTTTCAGTGAGCCGAGATCACGCCACTGCACTCCAACCTGGATGACAGAGCGAGACTCTGTTTCAAAAAAAGAAAAATAGAAAAACCCTAAAGTAAGGCTTAGTTTCACTCTAGGAACAGTAAAATTGGAATCTGGCATTATCTGCGCCCTAACTGAATGGCTGAGCTACTCACTAAATTGCCCACGTGATAATTCAGATTTTTTTATTCTGGTAAAATATACATAACATAAAATTTACCATTTAATTATTTTAATGGTAAATTAAGATTTACCATCTAATTATTTTAATGGTAAATTAAAATTTACCATCTTTATTATTTTAATTATTTACCATTTTTAATTATTTTAGTGTATAATTCAGTGACATTAAGTACATTCACCGTCTATTTTCAAATGTGTTAATCGTCCCAAACCCATTAAACAGAAACTCCCCACTCTCCTTTTCAGCGCCTGCTCGCCTCTCTTCTGCTTCCTGTCTCTGTGAGTTTGGTTATGCTGAGGACTTTTTTTTTTTTTTTTTGAGACAGGGTTTTGCTCTGTATCCCAGGCTGCAGTGCAGTGGCACAATCTTGGCTCATTGCAACCTCTGCCTTCCGGGTTCTCATGCCTCAGCCTCCCAAGCAGCTGGGATTACAGGTGCCTGCCACAACACCAGCTAATTTTTGTATTTTTAGTAGAGATGTGGCTTCATCATGTTGGTCAGGCTGGTTTCAAACTCCTGACCTCAAGTTATCCACCCACCTCAGCCTCCCAAAATGTTGGGATTATAGATGTGAGCCACTGTGCCTGGCCTCGGGACTTCTTGTAAGTGGAGTCATGCAGTATCTGTCTTTTTGTGTCTAGTTTATTTCACTTAGCGTAATGTCCTCAGGGTTCATCCATGTTGTAGCTTCCTTTTTAAGGTGGAGTAATATTCCACTGTATGAGTCCCTGCTTCCGGTTCTTTTGGATATAAACCAGAAAGTGGGTTTATATCCCACTGGATTATATGGTCGTTCTGTGTTTAACTTTTTGAGGAACTCCCAAACTGTTTGCCATAGTGGCTGCACCATTTTACATTCCCACCAACAGTGGCTGAATGTTCAGTTTCCCCACATCCTCAATAAGTATTTTCCTGTTTTTGTTTTTTTTAAGTAGTAGCCACCCTAGGGGATGTAAGGTGGTATCTCATTGTGGTTTTGAGTTGTATTTCCCTAGTGATTAATTATATTGAGCTTATTTTCATGTCCTTATTGGTCATTTGTATATCTTTGGAAATACCTCCTCAAGTCCATTACCCTTTTTAAATCAACTTATTTGGTTTTGTTATTGTTGTTGAGTTGTAGGAGTTCTGTATTTTCTCTGGGTACTAACCCCTTTTCAAATATATGTTTTGAAATCTGTTCTCCCATTTTGTTGCCTTTTTGCTATCAGTAATGTCCTTTGATGCACAAAAGTTTTAAATTTTTATGCAGTCCAATTTATTTTTTCTTTTATTCCCTGTGCTTTTGGTGGCATGTCTAAGAAATCATTGCCAAACTCAGGATCATGAAGATTTCACCCTATGTTTTCTTCTAGGAGCTCTGCAGTTTTAGCTCTATGAAAACAACTATTTAGGTTCAAACCAAGCCTACCACCCACACACCCACTAACTTCCATGCCTTATCCGCTGTCCCATCACCCCAGCTGGTAGCCAGTCATGTTGGCCTTGTTTCCTCCTGATTCTAAGTGTAAACAATAAAGAAGTCCCCTAGGTTTTGTCTTCACAGTAGACACATCTCTACAACAAGTGCATTTACTGAACGTCCAGATGGCTGGTTTGTGCAGTTGAGCATGTAAGGTCACATGGGGTCAGTCAGCTTTATTCTTCCCTATGAAGTTTTTCCCGTTTGTTTTTCAAAACCCCAGTTGGCCGTTTTTGGACCACAATAAGTATCTGAATGAGCGCCATGATGGTTTGCAGAAAGCCATTGCCATAGCTAAAGAAATAACTTTAGCTGATCATCTGAGGTCAGGAGTTCAGGACTAGCCTGGCCAACGTGGTGAAACCCTGTCTCTACTAAAAATACAAAAATCAGCCGGGTGTGGTGGCGGGCGCCTGTAATCCCAGCTACTCGGGAGGCTGAGGCAGGAGAATCACTTGAACTCAGGAGGCGGAGGTTGCAGTGAGCCAAGATCGCGCCACTGCACTCCAAACTGGGCGACACAGCGAGACTCCATCTCAAAAAAATAAAAAGAAAGAAAGAACTTGTAGACCATCATCCTCTTCATTTTTGTGGAAAGCACAAAATTCTTTGGCTAAACAGTATTTCTGATAGAAGAAAATCAGTATCTTTTTGTCTGTATTTGACTGGTCATCCTGGCCTCAGGCTGTGAGCCATCGACTGAAATGACACTGGCTTTTTATGGCTGCTGAGATCAACAACTGCTGCTTGTGTCTATTCTAACTCCTCTCCTATTGTGAAACTAAACATATTTGAAAGTCACGTCATCACATGCTGTCCCAGAACTGCCCAAGATGTGAGGAGAAACTAACCTGTTGGCTCTGTTGTTTCCTCAGGTGATCAACTGGGAGAACACGCTCCACATTCCAGCCCAGGTGAAGCTGAGCCCTGAGGCCAGAGACCTCATCACGAAGCTGTGCTGCTCCGCAGACCACCGCCTGGGACGGAATGGGGCCGATGACCTGAAGGCTCACCCCTTCTTCAGCGCCATTGACTTCTCCAGTGACATCCGGAAGCAGCCAGCCCCCTACGTTCCCACCATCAGCCACCCCATGGACACCTCGAATTTCGACCCCGTAGATGAAGAAAGCCCGTGGAACGATGCCAGCGAAGGTAGCACCAAGGCCTGGGACACACTCACCTCGCCCAATAACAAGCATCCTGAGCACGCATTTTACGAATTCACCTTCCGAAGGTTCTTTGATGACAATGGCTACCCCTTTCGATGCCCAAAGCCTTCAGGAGCAGAAGCTTCACAGGCTGAGAACTCAGATTTAGAAAGCTCTGATCTGGTGGATCAGACTGAAGGCTGCCAGCCTGTGTACGTGTAGATGGGGGCCAGGCACCCCCACCACTCGCTGCCTCCCAGGTCAGGGTCCCGGAGCCGGTGCCCTCACAGGGCCAATAGGGAAGCCGAGGGCTGTTTTGTTTTAAATTAGTCCGTCGATTACTTCACTTGAAATTCTGCTCTTCACCAAGAAAACCCAAACAGGACACTTTTGAAAACAGGACTCAGCATCGCTTTCAATAGGCTTTTCAGGACCTTCACTGCATTAAAACAATATTTTTGAAAATTTAGTACAGTTTAGAAAGAGCACTTATTTTGTTTATATCCATTTTTTCTTACTAAATTATAGGGATTAACTTTGACAAATCATGCTGCTGTTATTTTCTACATTTGTATTTTATCCATAGCACTTATTCACGTTTAGGAAAAGACATAAAAACTGAAGAACATTTGATGAGAAATCTCTGTGCAATAATGTAAAAAAAAAAAAAAGATAACACTCTGCTCAATGTCACGGAGACCATTTTATCCACACAATGGTTTTTGTTTTTTATTTTTTCCCACATTTCAAAATTGTGATATAATGATATAATGTTAAAAGCTGCTTTTTTTGGCTTTTTGCATATCTAGTATAATAGGAAGTGTGAGCAAGGTGATGATGTGGCTGTGATTTCCGACGTCTGGTGTGTGGAGAGTACTGCATGAGCAGAGTTCTTCTATTATAAAATTACCATATCTTGCCATTCACAGCAGGTCCTGTGAATACGTTTTTACTGAGTGTCTTTAAATGAGGTGTTCTAGACAGTGTGCTGATAATGTATTGTGCGGGTGACCTCTTCGCTATGATTGTATCTCTTACTGTTTTGTTAAAGAAATGCAGATGTGTAACTGAGAAGTGATTTGTGTGTGTGTCTTGGTTGTGATTGGATTCTTTGGTGGGGGGGGAACTGAAACATTTGTCATATACTGAACTTACGTACATTAAAAGGGATTAATACAGCGATGCCAAAAAGTTTAATCACGGACACACGTCCGTTTCTGTAGTCCGTATGCTCTTTCATTCTTGGTAGAGCTGGTATGTGGAATGCCATACCTCTGACCCTACTACTTACCTTTTTACTGACAGACTGCCCACACTGAAAGCTTCAGTGAATGTTCTTAGTCCTGTTTTCTTCTTTTACTGTCAGGAAACTGAGTGATCTAATGGTTCTCTCCCCTTTTTTTTTTTTTGTTCTTTTAGTGTACTTTGAAGTGTCAAATCTTAACTTGGTTTAAACAATACATATTCCTAACCTTTGTAAAAAAGCAAAGATTCTTCAAAATGACATTGAAATAAAAAGTAAGCCATACGTATTTTCTTAGAAGTATAGATGTATGTGCGTGTACACACACACACACACACAGATAAACACAATATTCCTTATTTCAAATTAGTATGATTCCTATTTAAAGTGATTTATATTTGAGTAAAAAGTTCAATTCTTTTTTGCTTTTTAAAAAATCTGATGCTTCATAATTTTCATTATATTATTCCACATATTTTTCCTTGAAGTTCTTAGCATAATGTATCCATTACTTAGTATATATCTAGGCAACAACACTTAGAAGTTTATCAGTGTTTAAACTAAAAAAAATAAAGATTCCTGTGTACTGGTTTACATTTGTGTGAGTGGCATACTCTGAAGTCTGCTGTGCCTGTCGTCGTGACTGTCAGTATTCTCGCTATTTTATAGTCGTGCCATGTTGTTACTCACAGCGCTCTGACATACTTTCATGTGGTAGGTTCTTTCTCAGGAACTCAGTTTAACTATTATTTATTGATATATCATTGCCTTTGAAAAGCTTCTACTGGCACAATTTATTATTAAAATTTTGAATCCAAATCCCGTAGTTGGTGTCATGTCTTACTGGAGTTTGTAAGTCCTTGCCTCTCTCAGCATGTTGTAACTCCCCCCTGCTTCCCCTGTGACACATGAGCCAGGGTTGCACAGCACAGACAGGGCTGTCTCAGGAATGTCTTGGGGTGTGGAAAAGCAGGCTTTCCAGGTAGACACATGAAGTCCAAATCAGGCTGTGGTTCTGTGACCAACTTGCGTAAAATGGGAACAAAATATGCCTCATTAGGATTACTGAGTGGCTTAAGTGGGATGTCAAATAAATATGGTGGGTGATCAAGTAAATCATGAATAAGAGCCAATTCCCTAGCATAATATGTTAAACTGAGAGGACAGTTATAGCTCCTGACCTTGCATTTTAAATTGTTGATGAGGCCTGGTGCAGTGGCTCACACCTGTAATCCCAGCACTTTGGGAAGCTGAGGCTGGCGGATCACCTGAGGTCAGGAATTCAAGACCAACCTAGCCGACATGGCGAAACCCTGTCTCTACTAAATAACTAAATATACAAAAATTAGCTGGGTGGGGTGGTGGGTACCTGTAATCCCAGCTACTTGGGTGGCCGAGGCAGGGAGAATTGCTTGAACTTGGGAGGCAGAGGTTGCAGTGAGCTGAGATTGCACCACTGCACCCCAGCCTGGGCCACAGAGCAAGACTCCATCTTAAAAAAATAGACTGGGTGCAGTGGCTCATGCCTGTAATCCCAGCACTTTCAGAGACCAAGGCGGGTGGATCATCTGAGGTCAGGAGTTCGAGACCAGCCTGACCAACATGGTGAAACTGTCTCTACTAAAAATACAAAAAATTAGCCGGTTGTGGGTGGTGTACGCCTGTAGTCCCAGCTACTTGGGAGGCTGAGGCAGGAGAATCACTTGAACCCAGGAGGTGGAGGTTACAGTGAGCTGAGATCATGCCACTGCACTCCAGCCTGGGCAAGAAGAGACAAACTCTGTCTCAAAGAAGATAGATAGATAAATGATAAAGATTGATGGTATTAGAAATCTGGAAAATATAAGAGTTTGTATACTTTAAATAGGTACAGTCACATGGTTTAGAAATCAAAACATACTGGCCGGGCACGGTGGCTCACACCTGTAATCCCAGCACTTTGGGAGGCCAAAGTGGGCAGATCACCTGAAGTCAGGAGTTTGAGATCAGCCTGGCCAAAATGGTGAAACCTCGTGTCTACTAAAAATACAAAAATTAGCTGCACATGGTGGTGTGCACCTGTAATCCCAGCTACTTAGGAGGCTGAGGCAGGAAAATCGCTTGAACCCGGGCGGCAGAGGTTGCAGTGAGCTGAGATTGTGCCACTGCATTCCAGCCTGGGAGACAGCAAGACTCTGTCTCAAAAAAAAAAAAAAAAAAAAAAAAAAAATCAAAACATGTAAAAGTGATATACAAAAAAAGTCTCCTTCACTTCCAGTCATTCAATTCACCTCCCCACAGACAACAAATGACATTATTAACAATATACTGGGCATTCTTAGAGGAATGAAAGTTTATGTACAAGGAAAAATATGTGTACCTTTTGCCTCTTACAGAAATGAGGGAATATTATGCATATTTTTCTGCATTTGTTTTCTTCCTTTGACAATATTTCTTGGCACTCTATATAGCAGCACATAAAGAAATTTATTTTTTTATTCTTACTGCATAGTATTCCATTGTGAGGGTATTATAATCAAACTGGTCCCATATGGCTAGACATTTAGTTGTTTCTGACCTTTTCCTATTATAAACAATGTTAGAATAAATAACCTCTTATAACCATCATTTGTGTACGTGAAAGTAATTATGTGGGACAGATTCCTAGAGGTGCAATTCTTAGGTCAAAAGTAAGGTGTATTTGCAAGGCTTATTGCCACATTTCCATGTGCAGATGTGAGCAGTTTCTCCCCAGCTCCCTCGTGCACACTTTGCTGAATATGCCAAGAAGGCAAGGCCTGACTGCTCTTTATCTGAGCCATTTCTCAGGATTGGATTTGTAGTGAGCAGCTTTAAGGGGTAAGATGATGTCTCTCTCCAAGACAAAGAGCAAGTTTACTTGCTGCTTGATATAAAAAAGATTCTCCAAGCTTAGTATACCTCAGCAGAACCCATCTGGGTCTTCCACATTGCCCCGGTGGGACTTGGGAACAAGGGGAAACTGGTGCAAACATGCTGCTTGCTGTGCTATGAAAAATAAAGTCCTTTGTCTCTGATCCAGGAATCTTTGTCTTAGTCCAGCATCCATTAAAGCAGGGGTCCCCAACACCCAGGCTACTGACTGGTACCAGTCCATGGCCTGTTAGGAACAGGGCTGCACAGCAAGAGGTGAGTGGTGGGTGAGTGAGCACGACTGCCTGAGTTCTACCTCCTGTTAGATCAGCAGTGCATTAGGTTGTCATAGAAGCACAAACCCTATTGTGAACTGCACATATGAGGGATCTAGGTTGTGCACTCATGAGAATCTAATGCCTGATGATCTGAGGTGGAAGACTTTCATCCTGAAACCATCCCTTCCCCATCCATGGAAAAATTGTCTTCCACAAAACTGGTCCCTGGTGCCAAAAAGGTTGGGGACCACTCCATTAAAGAACAGGCTAACTTATTGCCTTGTAAAAGTAGGGAAGGCCAGGCACCATGTGTCATGCCTGTAATCCCAGCACTTTGTGGGGCTGAGGCAGGCGGATCGCCTGAACCCAGGTGTTTGAGACCAGTCTGGGCAATATGGGGAAACCCTGTCTCTACTAAAAATACAAAAATTAGGCCACGTGTGTTGGCTCACACCTGTAATCCCAGCATTTTGGGAGGCCAAGGCAGGTGGATTGCCTAAGGTCAGGAGCTCAAGACCAGACTGGCCAATATGGTGAAACCCAGTCTCTACTAAAATACAAAAATTAGCTGGGTGTGGTGGCACACACCTGTAGTCTCAGCTACTCGGGAGGCTGAGGCAGGAGAATTGCTTGAACCCGGGAGGCAGAGGTTGCAGTGAGCCGAAATCGTGCCATTGCACTCCAGCCTGGGCTACAGAGTGAGACTTTGTCTAAAAAAAAAAAAAAAATTAGCATAATAAAAAAATCTTTGATATTAAGTCAATATTTGTAAGTAGTACTATGCCGGTTTTTTGTTTTTTGTTTTTTGTTTTTGACAGGTTCTTGCTCTGTCACCCAGGCTGCAATGCAGTAGCATGAACATGGCTCAGTGCAGCCTTGACCTCCTGGACTCAAGTGATCCTCCCACCTCAGCCTCTCAAGTAGCTGGGTAGCTGGGACTACAGGTGTGCACCGCCATATTTTTTTTTTTTTTTTTTTTGTGGATACAGGGACTCCTTATGTTGCCCAGGCTGGTCTTGAACTCCTGGGCTCAAGTGATCCTTATGCTGATATTATTAATCCTGTTAAATCTTTTTCCATCAGTAAAAAAAGCTTTTCCTTTGTAAGAGAATTTTCCATTTCCAACAGAAGCCTACACTGAGTGGACAAAATGAGCTTATTCACCTTAGAAAAGAAGAAAAATCTTATTGGACACTGGGATGAAATGCATATGGGTCATTGTGAGTTTTTTCCTAAGTTCACATCAGATGAGTCATGTGCCAATGTAACAAAGCTTGAGGGAGGCACCTCCCATATGAGTGTGAAAACCCAATGGTCATGCTTAAAAAGTACAAAATGATTGGAGGCTACTGTCACAGAGTGAAAACCACTCGAATGGCAGTGTTGTTCTTTTTCAGTTCACATCAGACACATAATTTTTTTGTTTTGACTATCAAACATTTAAGAAAACTCAAGAGAAGGAAGGTCTGTCATATTAACTGATATTTTTGCTTAGCATGTTCTTTCTTTTCTTCCTGATGTGCTAAGGCTTTTTCTTTTTATCTTTTTCTTTCTTTTTGGAGAACCTCCTTTGGCCGTTCTTTTAAGGGAGGTCTATTGGTGACATTCTCTTAGGTTTCCTTCACCTGAAAATGTCTTCATGTCCCCTCCCTTCCTGAAGGGTATTTCCACTGGCTACAGGATTCTAGATTGATAGTTTTCTTTCAGCACTTGAAAAATGCTGTGCCACTTCCTCCTGCTCTCCGAGGTTTCTCAAGAGAATCTGTAGTCATTCTAATGATTTTCCCCTATGGATAGATAAGGTGTTTTCTCTGGCTGCTTTCAAGCTTTTCTCTTTGCATACTTTTCAGAAGTTTAATTAGGAGATTCTTGGCTTAGATTTATTTGGGTTTTTACTGTTTGTGGTTCACTCAGCTTCTTGAATCTGTAGGTTTATTCTTATGGCCAAATTTGGGATTTGGGGAGTTTTCAGGCATTATTTCCAGAGCTTTTTCATTCACACCTCTCCTTTCGAACTCTACTTCTATGACTCTACTGATACAAATACTGGGTCTTTTGTTATAATTCTTATGCTTCGGCTCTCCCACCTCCACATCCCCCTCCATTTTTCTCTGTAAAAATGGATACATCTGTTTACATTGGATAATTTCTATTGTTCTAGCTTCCAGTTCACTAATTCTTTCCTCGGACCCTTTTATTCTGCTCTTGAACCCATTCACTGAGTTTTCATTTCAGTTACTGTATATTTTAGTTTTTTAGTTTTGTTTTGTTTTGTTTTTTTTTTTGAGATGGAGTTTCCCTCTTGTTGCCCAGGCTGGAATGCAAGGTGCAATCTCAGCTCACCGCAACCTCCACCTCCTGGGTTCAAGTTTTTCTCCTGTCTCAGCCTCCCAAGTAGCTGGGACTACAGGCACATGCCACCACACTGGCTAATTTTTTTTATTTTTAGTAGAGTTGGGGTTTCATCATGTTGGATCAGGCTGGTCTCGAACTCCTGACCTCAGGTGATCCGCCCACCTCAGCCTCCCAAAGTGCTGGGATTACAGGCATGAGCCACCATGCCCGGCAATCTTTTAGTTCTAAAGTTTCCATTTTTGGAGCCGAGCGTGGTGGCTCATGCCAGTAATCCCAGTACTTTGGGAGGCTGAGGCGGGCAGATTACTTGAGGTCAAGAATTCAAGACCAGCCTGGCCAACATGATGAAACTCCATCTCTACCAAAAATACAAAACATTTGCCAGGCATGGTGGTGCGCGCCTGTAATCCCAGTTACTTGGGAGGCTGAGGCACAAGAATTGCTTGACCCAGGAGGCAGAGGGTGCATTGAGCCAAGATGGCATCACTGCACTACAGCCTAGGCGATAGAGTAAGCCTCAAAAAAAAAAAAAAAAAAAAAAAAAAGAAGAAGCAGCAGCCAGAATACAGGAGTTGGGGTAGGTGGGAGGAAAAGCAGTCTTAACTGGAGAGCCAGCAAACAAAGAAGATGGCAATAGCATTCTAAAGTACCGGCTTAAATTTTATACCACGGGGTTTTCAAAGGGAAACTTGGTATGGGAAACATGCGGGAATGGTGCAGGGTGCAGGGTCCTGTGTGTCTTGTTCTGGTGGCTATCTTGGGTAATCACCTGTCCAAAGATATGATTGGCGTTATCTTGACTTCAGCCTGGTGATGGTGGACTAATTGTCATGACTCCCCCTAAACGGGAGGATTCTGCAGTGGGGGCTTCATGCCTGGTTTGTTTGAGATTAGCCTCTGGGATTTCTTAAGCAAGAATGTAATTAGATAAGCATTCATTGCCAGAGGGGAGTGTAGAGAGGGAAGGAATGAAGGGGTGAGAGGGGAAGGAAGGAAGACAAAGAAAGTGAGTGATTAAAATATATTTTTAAAACTGAGGTACTTGGTTACGGGGGATCGCTTGAGCCCAGGAGTTCAAGGCTGCAATGAGCTATGATTGCACCACTGTACTCCAGAATGGGCAACAGAGTGAGACCCTTTCTCAAAAAGAGACCCTTTCTTAAAAAAAAAAAAAGTAAAATTTCCATTTATTCCTCCTTCTAGTTTCTGTTTCTTTGCTGGCACTTTTTATCTTTTGTTTCAGGAGTGTTTGTAATTGCTCATTAAAGTCTTTCTGTTATGGCTGACTTTAAATTTTAGATAATTCTAACATCTCTATCATCTCAGTGTTGGCTTCTATTGGGTTTTTTTTTTTTTAACTTAGTTTTGAGATCTTCCTAGTTCTTGGTGTGAAAGATGATTCTTGATGGAAACCTGTATATTTTTGATCTGTTGTTGTAGCTGACTTTTGCTGACATTGCTTTGGCAGGGAAAGTGGACATGCTGTCTCATTATTCCCTAGGAAGGTAAAGTCCCCACTCAGCCTCTTTGGATGTTCAGGGTCAGGGGAGGCTGCTTGTTACTGCTGAGCCAGGGTAGGAGTGCCTGCTTTCCATGCTGTGTTCACCCCATGGGGTGGCCTCATTGCCAGTAGGCAATGGTCAGTGAAGTCCTGACTCTCCTAGGCCCCCTCTGCTGCTGCCCTAGCAGTGAGTGGGAGGGGCATCTCATAACTACCTGGTAGACTAGAAGTCCAGGCTCCCCACAGGGCAGGAAAGGTATCACCAGCCAATGGGGAGGAAAATCCCAGCTCCCTACCAGGAGTTCTTTGACATCACTTAGGCAGGAACATCGGGGTGCTTCATTGTAGCCTTACAAGGATGGAATCCTAGTCCTCACTCAGTCATTGCTGGCACAGGTTGGGTGGAGCCACAGTTTTCTCTGTGGTGATTGCCTGGAGTACAGTAGTAATTGTCCAAGAGCTGCCTGGCTACTCTACCTCTTTCCTCGTCCTTTGGCTAGAGAAAGTCCTTCATGGGGACATTTTTGTCTGCTTGTTGCTATCTCTGATTTTCCAGTTTCTCTATTCGAAGTCTGAGATATTGAAGTAAAAAGAAATTACACGGTGGAGAGTGTTCTAGAAGGAAAACTCTCCACCATGTACTTCCTTAGCTACTGAAGTTCCTAAATGGTCTGCCTTCTCTCCACCTTTCAGTGAGAGGTTTGTCTTATATGTAATATCCAGGAGTTTTAGTTGTACTTAGCAAGAGAAATAAGGAGCAGTACATGCACTCCATTTTCCTGGAAGTGGAAGTGGGTCTCAATTTCAATTTCAATGGCAACTATTAATAATTAAAATTCAAAATTCAGGCCAGGCTTGGTGGCTCACGCCTGTAATTCCAGCACTATGGGAGACCAAGGTGGGTGGATCACTTGTGGTCAGGAGTTTGAGACCAGCCTGGTCAACATGGTGAAACCCCATCTCTACTAAAAATACAAAAATTAGCCAGGTATGGTGACGCATGCCTGTGATCCCAGCTACTCAGGAGGCTGAGGTAGCAGAATCGCTTGAACCCAGGAGGCAGAGGTTGCAGTGAGCCGAGATCACCCTCCAGCCTGGGCAACGAGCCAGACTCCATCTCAAAATAAATAAATAAATAAAATAAAGGCCAGGCATGGTGGCTTACACCTGTAATCCCAGCACTTTGGGAGGCCAAGGCAGGTGGATCACGAGGTCAGGAGTTAGAGACCTGCCTGGCCAACATGGTGAAACCCCGTCTCTACTAAAAAATACAAAAATTAGCCAGGCGTGGTGGCACTCCAGCCTGTAGTCCCAGCTACTTGGGAGGCTGAGGCAGGAGAATTGCTGGAACGCAGGTGGCAAAGGTTGCATGAGCCGAGATCACGCCACTGCACTCCAGCCTGGGTGACCGAGTGAGACTCTGTCTTGAAAAAATTAATTAATTAATTAATTTAATTTAATTCAAAATTCAATTCTTCAGTCACGCCAGCCACATTTTACATGCTCAGTGGCTACATGTGGTAATGGCTACCATATGGGATAGCACAGGTATGGGAGGGTAATTGTCAAGTTTTGCATGAATCCTTGCACTGACAAACATCTTGCTGAATTCTGGGACTCATGTAAGTAGTCTTCATCTCTCCCTTATGTGTCATGTTACGCTTGGGCAATGGAGAGAACACTGCATTCCTTAGGGATCAGAGTCGGCAATACCTAGGGTGTGTCAAGCACTGCTGGCTCAGCAGCCTCACTGCTGTAGTCCTTTCCTGCCTCACTGCTCTGACTATATGGTACCTACTAGAACCACCTGTTTCTGATTGTCTCTTTAGGCTGGTGACTAACGCCTCCAAAAAGATTGTCTCAGTCTGTTTCGCACTGCTATAACAAAATACCACAGACAGGTCAGTTATAATGAACAGAAACTTATTTTCTCATAGTTCTGGAGGTTGAGAAGTCCAAGATCAAGGTGCCAGCATCTTGTGAGGGCTTTGTTGCTGCATCCTCCCATGGTGGAAGGCAGAAGGGCAAAGGGGCCAAAGGAGACTGAACTTGCCCTTTCATAAGAGCATTAATCTCACCCATGAGAAAGGCACCTTCATGGCCTAATCACCTCCCAAAGGTCCCACCTCCTAAAACTGTTACAATGGCAGTTACATTTCAATGTAAGTTTTGGAGGGGATGAACATTCAAACAAGAGTCATGACTGCTTATAGATTTAACAAGAATAGCAGATAGTGGTATGCCTGCCACAATGCCTCCTCTCTATTAAGACAGCAGCACTCAATCAAGGCACACATTCTGGCTGAACCCAGATTCAGCCTCAAAATCTAACTCAGCACATCAAGCAGTTCTTCTCAATTGATCAAGCTGAGCATTTGAGATAAAACCTACTTGCTACTCCTGGCATAATCATGCCAACTTGTTAACTTTCTCTCTTCCTCCTGTAACCCTATTATCTCCCATTTCCTGTGAAAGCCTCAACTTCTTTTCACTTTCCCCGACTCCTACACCAATATGATCGAAGGTACCCATATTTGTCCTGTCCCTTAGTTCTCACTGATGCCTTTGTCCCCTTTGTTTTTAAATTCCTGAAGCAGAACCATATAAGAGAAAAAGTCCTGGATGAGGAATCCAGGGCCTTGATTCTAAGCCCCACTTTGCACAGGTTGAGTGCCCCTTATCCAAAATGCCTGAGACCAGGCCAGGCGTGGTGGTTCATGCCTCCCAAAGTGCTGGGGAGGCCAAGGCAGGCAGATCATTTGAGATCAGGAGTTCAACACCAGCGTGGTCAACATGGTGAAACCCCATCTCTACTAAAAACAGAAAAAAAATGAACCGGGCATGGTGGTGTGCGCCTGTAATCCGAGCTACTCAGGAGACTGAGGCACGAGAATTGCTTGAACCCAGGAGGCTGAGGTTGCAATGAGCCAAGATGGCGCCACTGCACTCCAGCCTGGGTGACAGAGTGAGACCCTGCCTCAAAAAAAAAAGAAAAAGAAAAAGAAAAAGAAAAAAAAAGGCGGAACCAGGAGTGTTTTGGATTTGGGCTTTTTCCCCCCAATTTTAGAATATTTGCATTATACTTGTTGAGCATCCCTAATCCAAAAATCCAAAATCCACAATGCTTCAACGCTCATTTCTTTTGAGCATCATGCCTGTGCTCAAAAAGTTTCAGATTTTTGGAGCATTTCAAATTTCAGATTTTCGGATTTGGGATACTCAACCCATGTAACTTTGGGTAAGTTCAAACTCATGTTGGATTTAGTAGCTACAATGGGGGCAGAGGGAATCTGAATAGGTTAATCTTCAGAGTTGGTGGTTTCTAAGAACTTGGGGGATGCTGGGGTTGAGCTGTGCTCTTATTCTATTAATACATAGATTTTCCCGGGGGGAAAAAGCATTCCGCTAACAAAACAAGTTTGAAAACCATGGTTTTGATGATTGGTATGTCTTTTTTGTTTAAAATTTTTTTAATTTTATAAACATAATAAATATACAGTTTTTTCAAGTTAGATTACTAAAAAAAAGTAGTCTCTGTGCATCCCTTGCCATTTCCTGCTCTGCAAACACAAACACTCTCATCTCTTCAGAGTTATTTCTTCTGGCATCTTCACTACAGGCATTTATTGATATTTCTTGATTTACTTATTTTAAATATTTTATATTATCTTCATATTGTGGTCATTCTCTTTTTTTTTTTTTTTTATTAGATGGAGTCTCGCTCTGTCACCCAGGAGTGCAGTGGCACGATCTCAGCTCACTGCAAGCTCCGCATCCCGGGTTCGCACCATTGTCCTGCCTCAGCCTCCCGAGTAGCTGGGACTACAGGCACCCACCACCACGCCCGGCTAATTTTTTGTATTTTTAGTAGAGATGGGGTTTCACCGTGTTAGCCAGGATGGTCTCGATCTTCTGACCTCATGATCCGCCTGCCTCGGCCTCCCAAAGTGCTGGGATTACAGGCGTGAGCCACCGCGCCCAGCCTGTGTTCATTCTCTTATATTCCCTGCCCCAAGTTCATTTCCCTATGTAGTTCTATCACAATTTTTAGTTAAGTCAGTTGTCAATGTAAATATTATTGACTATGCTGAAGTACTCTTTGAGCCAAATCATAGATTGTGATTATAGTTTCTCATTTGTACAAAATTTGTTTCCTCTTGGACTTTTTACCTTATTTCTTTTATCTTTATTTTTTTGAGGTGGTGTGTCTTGCTCTGTTGCCCAGGCTGGAGTGCAATGGCACAATCTCAGCTCACCACAACCTCCGCTTCCCAGGTTCAAGGGATCCTCCTGCCTCAGACTCCCAAGTAGCTCGGATTACAGGCGCCCACCACCACGCCTAGCTAATTTTTTAATATTTTTTAGTAGAGACAGTGTTTCTCCATGTTTGTCAGGCTGGTCTCAAGCTCCTGACCTCAGATAATCCACCTGCCTCAGCCTCCCAAAGTGCTGGGATTACAGGTGTGAGCCACTGCGCACGGCCTCCCTTATTTCTTTCATTTGCTTTGTTTTCTTTTTTTTTTTTTAGAAACTGATGTTTACTTTCCATCAACCATTTTTCCATGCTGCTTAAGAGCCTATGCAAGAACAGCTTAAGACCAGTCAGTGGTTGCTCCTACCCATTCAGTGGCCTGAACAGTGGGAGCTGCAGACCAGTCTTCCGTGGCAGGCTGAACGCTCCAGTCTTCAGTAGGGAACTGCTGAGTAGCACAGAGGGCACCTGTATACCTTCAGACCAGTCTGCAACCTCAGGCTGAGTAGCAGTGAACTCAGGAGCTGGAGCCTTCCATTCACCCTGAAATTCCTCCTTGGTCACCGCCTTTTCAGCAGCAGCCTGCTCTTCTTTTTCAATCTCTTCAGGATCTCTGTAGAAGTAGAGATCAGGCATGACCTCCCATGGGTGTTCACGAGAAATGGTGCCACGCATGCGCAGAACTTCCCGAGCCAGCATCCACCACATCAAACCCACTGAGTGAGCTCCCTTGTTGTTGCATGGGATGGCAATGTCCACATAGCACAGAGGAGAATCTGTTACACAGAGCAATGGTAGGTAGGTTAACATAAGATGCCTCCGTGAGAGGCTGGTGGGTCAGCCCTGGGATCAGTAACCACAAGAAGCCGTGGCTCCTGGAAGGCTGCCTGGATCTGGTTAGTGAAGGTTCCAGGAGTGAAGCGGCCAGCAATTGGAGTGGCTCCAGTGGCCGCAGCAAACTTCAGCACAGCCCTCTGGCCAGTATTCCTGGAGGATATAACACTGACATCAGCAGGGTTTTCAATGGCAACAATAGCATGAGCTGCCAGCAGAAGCTTCTCCCAGGTCTTCTTCAGATTTATGATATAGATGCCATCACTTTTCCTTTTATAGATGTACTGTTCCATCTGGAAGTCAAGATTGGTGCCACCTAAGTGGTTCCTGCTGCAAGGAACTTAAGGACATCCTCCTCCTTCATTTGCAGGACATCAAGGGCTCCGGACATTGTGAAATTTTCCCTTTAAGTTACGACGGGAATCCAGAACAACGCCCTATGGACCCCTCTGTAGGTAGCGCGGAAAAGCGCTTTGTTTTCTTTGAACCTACAGAGGTTTTTTTCTTTCTATTTTCTGCAGTGGATCTGTCAAACACCAGGCTGTTTGTTTCCTGGACAGCAAATGCCGTCCGCCCTCTCCTGCAGTCTGGACTGGCAGCTCTCCAAACCTGACAGACAGCTGTCACCTTGGGAGTTCTCTTTGTCACTTTCCTGTATTGGAGTGCATTTTTGTCAAATGCTGTATCTTCCTTTTTCGTGATTTACTCTTGGAAACATTTTGAGTTCTTGCTTGTATGAAAATGTTCCTCTTCTACTTGACTGAAAATATGAGAGGGCATAAAGTTCTAGGATAAAAACTAGCCCTGCATTTTGAAGTTATCAGTGCTTTACTTACCTGCTTCCAGTGCTTCTGTGCGAGTCTAATGCTGTCCTGACTCTCAAGCCTGTGTGAGCGATCCACCCGCTCTTTTTTTTCTAGAAGCAGTTAGGATCGTTTCTGTATACCCAGTATTGTACATTTCATGATGATGTTCCTCGATACAGGTTGTTTTCATTTATTGTACTCATCACTCTCAAAGCTTTCAACCTAGAGACTTGTGGACTTCAGTTCTGGGAAATGTTCTTCTATTACTTCTTTAACCATTTCCCCACACTGTTCTCCAATCCCTGTCGGTTATATTGGATCTCCTCAATGGACCCGCTGGTATTTGTTTATATCCTATCATCCATGTCTCTTTTTATTCCACTTTTTAGAAAGTTTCATTGACTTTTTCACTCAGGTTTTTTTTTTTTTTTTTTTTTTGAGACAGAGTCTTGCTCTGTCGCGCAGGCTGGAGGGCAGTGGCATGATGTCGGCTCACTGCAAGCTCCGCCTCCCGGGTTCACACCGTTCTCCTGTCTCAGCCTCCCAGTAGCTGGGACTACAGGCGCCCGCCACCATGCCCGGCTAATTTTTTTTGTATTTTTAGTAGAGACGGCGTTTCACTGTGTTAGCCAGGATGGTCTCGATCTCCTGACCTCGTGATCTGCCCACCTCTGCCTCCCAAAGTGCTGGGATTACAGGCGTGAGCCACCGCGCCTGGCCTTCACTCAGGTTTTATATTAAACTTTAAGGTGCAGGCATTATCTTCTTAGTTCCCAAGAGCTCATTCTTGGTCTCTAATCAATCTGTTTTTTTTATGTCTTCAATATTTGTCTTTATTTCTCTGAAGTTATTATTTCAAGAGTTTTTTTTCCTTCTACTTCCTAAATTGTACTTCCTCTGGATTGCTTTTTGTTATCTTTGTTTTTTCTGCTTGTTTGTTTCAGACTTTCTCTTTCATGTTGCAGGCTTTCCTTAAGTGACTCTGACCGTATTTATTTATTTACTTATATAATTTTTTTTTTTTTAGATGGAGTCTCGCTCTGTTGCTCCAGCTGGAGTGCAGTGGCACAATCTCCGCTCATTGCAACCTCTGCCTCCCGGGTTCAAGAGATTCTCCTGCCTCAGCCTCCAAGTAGTTGGGATTACAGGCGCCCGCCACCATGCCTGGCTAATTCTTTTTTTTTTTTTTTGAGACGGAGTTTCACTCTTGTTGCCCAGGCTGTAGTGCAATGGTGTGATCTCGGCTCACTGCAACCTCCGCCTCCCAGGTTGAAGTGATTCTTCTGCCTCAGCCTCCTGAATAGCTGGGATTACAGGCACCAATCACCATGCCCAGCTAATTTTTTGTATTTTAGTTGAGATAGGGTTTCACCATGTTGGGCAGGCTGGTCTCCAACTCGTGATGTCAAGTGATCCCCCTGCCTCAGCCTCCCAAAGTGCTGAGATTACAGGCGTGAGCCACCGCACCCAGCTTATTTTTATTTAAATAATAGTTTTATTGATATTAATTCACATATCATAAAATTCATCCATTTAAAGTAATACAATTCAACAATTTTTAGTAAATATAGAGTTGCACAATCTAGAACAATTTTAGAACATTTTTATCACCCTGAAAGAAATTCTGTTTTTCTTTTTTCTTTTTATTTATTTATTATTATTGTTGTTGTTATTTTTTGAGATGGAATCTCTCTCTGTCGCCCAGGCTGGAGTGCAGTGGCGCGATCTCTGCTCACCGCAACCTCCATCTCCTGGGCTCACGCCATTCTCCTGCCTCAGCCTCCTGAGTAGCTGGGACTACAGGCGCCCGCCACCACGCCCGGCTACTTTTTTTGTATTTTTAGTAGAGATAGGGTTTCACTGTGTTAGCCAGGATGGTCTCAATCTCCCGACCTCATGATCCACCCACCTTGGCCTCCCAAAGTGCTGGGATTACAGGCGTGAGCCACCACTCCTGGCCCGAAATCCTGTTTTTCTTTAACAATCACTCCTCATTGTCCTGGCACGGTGGCTCATGCCTGTAATCTCAGCACTTTGGGAGTCCGAGGCGAGTGGATCACAAGGTCAGGAGATCAAGACCATCTGGCTAATACTGTGAAACCCCGTCTCTACTAAAAATACAAAAAATTAGCCGGGCATGGTGGCAGGCGCCTGTAATCCCAGCTACACAGGAGGCTGAGGCAGGAGAATCACTTGAATCTGGCAGGCAGAGCTTGCAATGAGCCGAGATCATGCTACTGCACTCCAGCCTGGGCAACAGAGCGAGACTCCATCTCAAAAAAAAAAAAAAAAAAAAAATCACTGTTCATTTCTTATCCCCACCCCTATTGTCCACCTTAGGCAACCACTAGTCAACTTTCTGTCTCATATAAATAGAACCATATTCTATGTGGCCTTTTATGCCTGGCTTTTTTTTTTTTTTTTTTTGAGATGGAGTCTTGCTGTCTTGCCCAGGCTGGAGTCCAGTGGCTTGGTCCTGACTTATGCAGCCTCTGCCTCCTGGGTTCAAGCGATTCTTGTGCCTCAGCCTCCTGAGTAGCTGGGATTACAGGCGCCCCCCACCACACCCAGCTAATTTTTGTATTTTTAGTAGATACGGGGTTTCACCAAGTTGGCCAGGCTGATCTTGAACTCCTGACCTCAAATGATCTGCCCGCCTCAGCCTCCCAAAGTGCTGGGATTACAGGCATGAGCCACCGTGCCCAGCCTCTGAGAGGCCTGGCTTATTTCACTTAGCACAATGTTTCCAAGGCTCATCCTTGCTGTAGCATGTGCCCACACTTCATTCCTTTCATGGCCAAATAATATTCCATTGTATGGGTATGACACGTTTTATTTGTCCATTCATCAGTTGATGGACATTTGAGTTGTTTTCACTTATTGGCTATTATATTATTTTTTGGCTATATTATTTATATGTTATATATGAGTAATATTGCTTGAGAATTCATGTCCAAGGTTTTGTATGGACATATGTTTTCATTTCTCTTCGGTATATGCCTAGTAGTGAAATTGCTGGGTCAAATGGTAACTCTATATTTAAGCTTTTGAGGAACTGCCAGACTGTTTTCCAAAGCAACTACACCATTTTACATTCCTACCAGCAGTGTATGAGGGCTTCAATTTCTCCACATCCTCACCACACTCGTTCTCTTTTTTTTTTTTTTTTGAGATAGAGTTTTGCTCCTGTCCTCCAGGCTGGAGTGCAATGGTGGGATCTCGGCTCACTGCAGCCTCCGTCTCCTGAATTCAAGTGATTCTCCTGGCTCAGCCCCCCTCATAGCTGGGATTACAGGCATGCGCCACGACGCCCAGCTAATTTTTATACTTTTAGTAGAGACAGGGTTTCACCATGTTGGCCAGGCTGGTCTCAAACTCCTGACCTCAAGTGATCCACCTGCTTTGGCCTCCCAAAATGCTAGGATTACAGGCATGAGCTACCGTGCCCGGCCATAATTTTTATATTTTTAGTAGAGGTGGGGTTTCACCATGTTGGCCAGGCTGGTCTCAAACTCCTGACCTGAAGTGATTCACCCGCCTCGGCCTTCCAAAGTGCTGGGATTACAGGCATGAGCCACCGCTCCTGGCCATCACACTTGTTCTTATCTGTCTTTTTTATTATAGACGTCCTAATGGTTGTGAAATGATATTTCACTGTGGTTTTGGTTTGCATTTCCCTAAAAGACTAATGATGTTGAGCCTATTTTCATGTGCTTATTGGCCATTTTTGTATCTTCTAAAAAAATGTCTCTTCAAATCCTTTGCCCATTTAAAAAATTGGATTATTTGTTTTTTGCTATTGAGTTGTAAAAGTTTTTGTATATATTCTGGATATAAATACCTTATCAGAAATACGGTTTGCAAATATTATCTACCATTCTTGCGGTATATTGTGTTCTCACTGGTTTTTGTTTTTTTTTTGAGACAGAGTCTCACTTTTTCACCCAGGCTGGAGTGCAGTGGTATGATCTGGGCTCACTGCAACCTCCAGCCTCCCAGGTTCAAGAATCAGAATGGCTTTATATTTAACACTACAGAACAATAAAGCAAGGCCTTGAAAATGTGTAAAGTTAATTGTTTTTGACTCAAAATTCCATACCCAGACAAGTTATTAATTAAGCATGAAGGTAAAATAAAGACATTTTCAGACATTCCAAAATTCAAAACATTTTCAGGAAGCTATTGGAAGATGTACTCCACCAAACTAAGAGATTAAACCAAGAGGCTTTTGCAGATGCCAACACCACCCAGAGCCCCCTGTCAGCAGTCGTGGTCAACCCCACTGTGTTCTTTTTTTTTTTTTTTTAAAGACAGGGTCTCACTATGTTGCCCAGGCTGGTCTTGAACTCTTAGGCTCAAGTGATCCTCCCACCTTGGCCTCCCAAAATACTGGGATTAGAGGCGTGAGACACTGCACCTGGCCAACCCCACTATATTCCCAGGCATTGCTGTCAAGCCCTTGGGCCTCATTTCCTTCGAGCCGTTTGCAGACAAAGTTCCAAAGACAGCAGCTCCAATGATATAAGCAGAAAACTTCCGTGCTCTGAGCACTCGAGACAAAGGATTTGGCTATAAGAATTCCTGCTTTCACAGAATCATTCCAGGGTTTATGTGCCAGGATTTATGACTTCACACACCATCATGACACTGGTGACAAGTCCATCTACAGGGATTTTTTTTTTTTTTTTGAGACAGAGTTTCGCTCTTTCACCCAGGCTGGAGTGGCATGATCTGGGCTCACTGCGACCTCCACCTCCCGGATCACCTGAGGCGGACGGATCACCTGAGGTGGGGAGTTCAAGACCAGCCTGACTAACGTGGAGAAACCCAGTCTCTACTAAAAATACAAAATTAGCCAGGCATGGTGGTGCATGCCTGTCATCCCAGTTACTTGGGAGGCTGAGGCAAGAGAATCACTTGAACCTGGGAGGCGGAGGTTGCGGTGAGCTGAGATCACACCATTGCACTCCAGTCTGGGCAACAAGAGTAAAACTCTGTCTCAAAAACAGAAAAAAAAAAAAAAAAAGAAAGAAAAGCTAAATAACAATCAACAAACAAACCAAGCCGGAGGAAGACATGAGGTCCAAGAAAGAAATGGTATCCAAGAGAAGAGGAAAGCATCCCGATGGTGCTGTGGGGGCGATTCAGAATAATAGCTTTGCACCTCTGGGAGGTGGCGAGCCATTCACATACGGTGTGATGCAGGCTATAGGAGAGAACGCTTCCCCAAAGCATTTGGTGATTTCACCAAAATTATGACAGCACTATATTAGGAAGACGGAAGGATGGGAACAGCAAGCTTGAGTACTGGGGGCAGAGGGTTTAAAAGTTAAAATTGGCCAGGCGTGGTGGCTCATACCTGTAATCCCAACACTTTGGGAGGCTGAAGTGGCAGGATGATTTGAGCCCAGGAATTCAAGACAAGCCCAGGCAACATAGTGAGACTCTTGTCTCTACAAAAAAAAAAAAAAAAAAATTACATGGGTGTGGTGGCATGATGTGCCTGTGGTCTCAGCTACTAGGGAGGCTAAGGTGGGAGGACCGCTTGAGCTGGGGAGGTCAAGGCTGCAGTGAGCCGTGATCACATAACTACATAACTGCACTCCAGCCTAGGTGACAGAGTGATTCCCTGTCTAAAAAAAAAAAAAAGTTAAATTCTTTCCTCGTATAGTGGGAGACACTGTAATGAGATCATGCCTAAGATGGAAAACTCGACATGTTGCATTACCAGCATGCAAGTTGAATACAGGTTCTTCATTAGATGCCTGTTTTGAGACTATTTTATTGAATTTGCTTAATGATATCTTTTAAAGAGCAGAAGGCTTTGATTTTGAGGAAACTCAATTTATTATTTTTCTCTTTTTTTATTTTTTATTTTTTATTTTTTTTTGAGAAGGAGTCTTGCTCTGTCGCCAGGCTGGAGTGCAGTGGCACAATCTCAGCTCACTGCAACCTCTGCCCCCCAGGTTCAAGCGATTCCCCTGCCTCAGCCTCCTAAATAGCTGGGACTATAAGTGCGCGCCACCAAACCCGGCTAATTTTTTGTATTTTAGTAGAGACGGGGTTTCACCATGTTAGCCAGGATGCTCGCGATCTCCTGACCATGTGATCTGCCCGCCTTGGCCTCCCAAAGTGCTGGGATTACAGGCGTGAGCCACCACATCTGGCCCATTTTTCTCTTTCACAGTGAATGTTCTTGTGTTCTTGTTAAGAAATCTTTTCCTACCCTAAGATGATGAAGAAATTCTCTTGTGTTTTCTTCTAGAAGATTTTTGGCTTTTGCTTTTATATTAGATCTAAGATTCATGTCTAACAAATGTTTGTGTTTTGTGATCTTTGTTAACTGAAGTGTCCTACTTCTCATCAACTCCCCAGTGCTGAGCACATGGTAGGCACCCATAGTTTCTGTTGAATTCGGTGTTCCTCTCCATGCTCTTTGAGCCAGGCCTGTATGTTCCAGACATTTGTTTTCTCCTCACCCTTCCCATCACTCAGTGCCCAATGCTATGTTTTACATAATAATAACCCTCAGTAAACAGGTGTCCAAAGATGGCCAGGTGTAGTGGATCATGCCTGTAATCCTAGCACTTTGGGAGGCAAAGACAGATGGATCACTTGAGGTCAGGAGTTCGAGACCAGCCTGACCAACATGGCAAAACCCCATCTCTACTGAAAAAAGAATACAAAAATTAGCCAGGTGTGGTGGTGGGTGCCTGTAATCCCAGCTACTCAGGAGGCTGAGGCAGGAGAATTGCTTGAACCTGGGAGGTGGAGGTTGCAGTGAGCCAAGATCGCGCCACTGCACTCCAGCCTGGGCGACAGAGCAAGGTCTCCATCTCAAAACAAAAACAAAACCAAAAACAAAACACACACACAACCAAAAAAACAAAGAGGCTGAGAGCAAATGCCACTACCGTGTTTCCCCCTTGCGCCTGCGGAGCCAGAACGAGGCTCTCTGGATCTGGAGGTGGGTTCCTGCAGATGAAAGGAGGGCCTCGCCCTGCACTGGCGGCACGCACCGGGAGCCATGGGACGCGGGCCGACGTCAGCCTTCTGGTCCTGTCTTCCTGGGATCTCGCATATTGCCCAGAGAAACTCATTGCTGCTGTTTGTTTGGCAGGCTCTGAATTTTAAAGGCAGTTTAGCCTGCAGGCTGAGGCCATTTCTTTTCTCCCTGGGAACCCTTTGATCTTAAATCTTATCTCATAGTAGCATGGAGTGTCTTTTCAAAGTAAACACCACCTTGCTTTGGGAAGGACACACAAAGTCAATAATTAGTTGGACACAAACTTTTTTTTCCTTAATCTACCTAAATACCAGGTAAAAAATCAACTACCACCATGTGATGCAGCCGCCAGCTTCCTGCTGAGAAAAAACAAACAAACAAACAAAAACACATATCCTTTGGCTCCCGTCACAGCTCAGCAAGGACAGGAATTGGAGGGACACCGAGGCGGAGCCGGGGAGCAGACACAAGCTCTGCCACACCCCTGGTGTCCTTGGGACACTGGGAACAGGGGACTCAGGCAGGCTTGCAAACCACTATGTGTCCTTGTTTGGTGCCTCTTATTTTCACCTCCTGCAAGAAGACACGACAGGAGAAACCCCAGGAAGGAGCGCTGGGGTCTCCACGGTGTGGGGGTGCTGGGCCGGGGGGCACTTGCTCCGGGGCCCACAGCTGCCTCCTCCTCTGCAGGCCCAGCTGCGTCCCTTCTTGGGACTGTTGCCCCAAGCTGAACTCCTTTTGCATTCCTTCAGGAAACAGCTCCAACTTGGGCAAATCAGTCCTGATAGATGACTTCCGTGGGGTTCCAGCACCTCAGAGGTCAGGGTGCAACTCCTCGGCCCCGCGTTGGTGCCCCGCGATCCTGCTCCAAGTGCCTCACCTCGGTGGCATCTGAAGCTCAAATTCCCAGTCTGTCTGAAGGTGTGTGACCTTGGGAGTTTTTCTTAACCAGAGGCTCGGTGTTCCTAATATGAAATGAAGACAGCGGGCGAGGCTCGGTGACTGACACCTGTAATCTCAGTGCTTTGGGAGGCCAAGACAGGAGGATTGTTGCCATAGCCCAGGAGTTCGAGACCAGCCTGGGCGAGACCACCTCCCCAAGCCCCGCCCCACAACTGTCCATACTAAAAATTACAAAATTAGCTGGGCTGGTGACACACACCTGTGATCCCAGCTACCAGGGGGCTGAAGCAGGAGCATTGCTTGAGCCCAGAATTTCAAGGCTGCAGTAAGCTAAGATCGTGCCACAGCACTCTCGCCAGGTGACAGAGCAAGACCCTGTCTCTGAGAGAGAGAGAAAGAGAGAGAGAGAGAGAAGACAACAGAAGCACTGTGAGAATTCAACGAACAGTATAGGCCAAGTGCTTGAGACATGTTAGAGGCTCCACCACAGGGAGTCAGCTTCCCTCCCTTCCATCCCCTGCCCTCTCTCACACACCTGTGCTCTCGTCCATCAAAATAATTCAGCAATCCTTCAGACTCCCATTCCTCTGCATACATTTTGCATACGTTTCCTTCACCTCAAATACTGTTCCCTCCACTTTTTCACCTTGAAAACGTCTGCATGTGCTTAGACATGCAGCTCAAGGGCTGTTTTGGAGACGAAGCCTTCCCATCCATCCATCCCTCAGAAGTCCCCCTCCTGCATGCTCAGTGGCAGCACCTGCAAAACACTAGTACAGCACTAATCACGTTGCATTGAAATTGAGGACAAGCCAGTTGCTCCTCCTACACTGCCAGCTCTTTGGGGGCAAACATGCAGTTCTGTTTATGTATGTCCAGGATCTAGTACAGTGTGGCAGTGGGAGGCACTTGAGAAATGTTATCTGAATAAATGAATGAAAATTAATCATTGTTAATTGCTCCTCCACCCTAGAGTCAGAGAGGAGGTCCCAGCCCTTATTAAATATAGTGTTGGCTGGGCGCGATGGCTCACTCCTGTAAACCCAGCACTTTGGGAGGCCACGGTGTGTGGATCACAAGGTCAGGAGTTCGAGAACAGCCTGGCCAGCATGATGAAACCCCATCTCTACTAAAAATACAAAAATTAGCTGGGCATGGTGGCACTTGCCTGTAATCCCAGCTACTCGGGCAGCTGAGGCAGAGAATCACTTGAACCCAGGAGACGCAGATTGCAGTGAACCGAGATCACGCCACTGCACTCCAGCCCGGGCGACAGAGCAAGACCTTATCTCGAATATATATATGTGTGTGTATATATATATTATATATTATATATTATATATATATAAAATCTTAATCTCTTTGCACTTCAGTTTTGTTATCTATACAATGGAGATAATAATAGTATCTATTTCAGAGGTTTTATTGGTAAGGGCTAACTGACACACTACAGGTCATGCACTCAGCCAAGTGTCTGGCTCACTGTATCCTTTTAAACTGTTAGTGATGACCGGGCATGGTGGTTCACGCCTGTAATCCCAACACTTTAGGAGGCCGAGGCGGGCGGATCATGAGGTCAGGAGTTCAAGACCAGCCTGGCCAAGATGGTGAAACCCTATCTCTACTAAAAATACAAAAAAAATTAGCCAGGCGTGGTGGCAGGCGCCTGTAATCCCAGCTACTTGGGAGGCTGAGGCAAGGAGAATCGCTTGAACCTGGGAGGCAGAGGTTGCAGTGGGCTGAGATCACGCCACTGCACTCCAGCCCAGGTGACAGTGCGAGACTCTGTCTAAAAAAAAAAAAAAAAAAAATTTAAAAAGTGTCAGTGATTATTATCAGCAAATCATTTTACCATGGGTAAGTCACACAACTGGTCCCACCTCAGTGTGCTCCTCTGTAAAAGGACAGAGTAGGACCAAATTACCGTGACTCTAAAGCTATTCCAGCTCTCAAGGTTTTTTGTTATAAGATTCCATGATACTCTTGAAGAGACATTTGCATACCCATGTTTATAGCAGCAGTATTCATAACAGCCAAGAAGTGAAAACAACCCAAATTTCCATTGACAGACAAATGGACAAAAAAAATGTGGTATATACATGCAATGGAATACTTAAAAAAAGAAATCCTGTCTCATGCTACACATAGACGAAACTGAAGGACATTACGCTAAGTGAAACAAGCCACTCACAAAAACACAAATACTACATGATTCCACTTATATGAGCTTCTTAAGTTAGTCAAAATCAAAAAGACAAAATGTAGAGACAGAAAGTAGACAGTCTTCATTCAAAGCAAACAAACCAATAAGACTGGTTACCAGGGGCTGGGGAGAGGGCGGGGAAGAGGAGTTGTTTAACGGGTTCGGTTTCAGTTTTGCAAGATGAAAAAGTTCTGGAGATTGGTTGCACAACAATGTAAATATACCTAACCCTACTGAACTGTGCACTTAAAAATGGTTAAGATGGGCCGGGCGCAGTGGCTTATGCCTGTAATCCCAGCACTTTGGGAGGCCGGGGTGGGTGGATCATGAGGTCAGGAGATCAAGACCATCCTGGCTGACACGGTGAAACCACATCTCTACTAAAAATATAAAAAATAGGCTGGGCACAGTGGCTCACGCCTGTAATCCCAGCACTTTGGGAGGCCGAGGTGGGCAGATCAGGAGGTCAGGAGATTGAGACCATCCTGGCTAACATGGTGAAATCCCGTCTCTACTAAAAAATACAAAAAATTAGCCGGGCGTGGTGGCAGGCGCCTGTAGTCCCAGCTACTCGGGAGGCTGAGGCAGGAGAATGGTGTGAACCTGGGAGGCGGAGTTTGCAGTGAGCCGAGATGGCGCCACTGCACTCCAGCCTGGGCGACAGAGCAAGACTCCATCTCAAAACAAACCAAACCAAACAAACAAACAAACAAGGTTAAGATGGTAAATTTTATGTTTTTTTTTTTTTTTTTTTTTACCACAATAGAAAAGATTCTGGCCGGGTGCGGTGGCTCACACCTGTAATCCCAGCACTTTGGGAGACTGAGGCAGGCAGACCACGAGGTCAGGAGTTCGAAACCAGCCTGACCAACATGGTGAAACTCCGTCTCTACTAAAAATACAAACAACAACAAAAAATAGCCAGGTGTGGTGGTGCGCGCCTGTAATCCCGGCTACTTGGGAGGCTGAGGCAGGAGAGTCGCTTGAACCCAGGAGGCGGTGGTTGCAGTGAGCCAAGATCGCGCCATTGCACTCCAGCCTGGGTGACAGAGCAAGATTCCATCACAAAAAAAAAAAAAAAAAAAAAGATTCCATTACAAATTTCTCTCTTTTATTTTTTAGAAGAGTCAGGATCTCACTATGTTGCCCAGGCTGCTCTCAAACTCCTGGTCTCCCTGGAGTGAGCCTCCCAAAGCACTGGGATTACAAGCATAAGCCACCTCACCCAGCCACGACAATTCTCCTTTTTAAGTCAATGTTTAACTCACTTAAACGATTCTGAAGGGTCATATAGAATAAGACATCTACAATTCAGAATACGGGAACATGGGGTAAGGTGTAAAGCAGCTTCAGTGGAATATATCTGAGAAGTGATTTTTCTGGAATCTTTTAATAAAAGTTCCTTAGCTAGGTAAGGTGTTGTGCACCTGTAGCTAGTTGGGAGGCTGAGGCAGGAGGATGACTTGAGCCCAGGAGTTCAAGTCTGTAGTAAGCTATGGTTGCACTTGTGAATAGCCACTGCACTCCAGTCTGGGCAACGTAGCAAGTCACCATCTCTTTAAAAAAAAAAAATTTCGGCCAGGCCTGGTGGCTCATGCCTATAATCCCAGCACTTTGGGAGGTCGAGGCGGGTGGATCACCTGAGATCGGGAGTTCAAGACCAGGCTGACCAACATGGAGAAACCCCATCTCTACTAAAAATACAAAATTAGCCAGGCGTGGTGGTGCATGCCTGTAATCCCAGTTAGTCAGGAGGCTGAGGCAGGAGAATCGCTTCAACACAGGAGGCGGAGGTTGCAGTGAGCCGAGATCACACCATTGTACTCCAGACTAGGCAATAAGAGCAAAACTCTGCCCCCCATAAAAAAAATTTTATCTTTCTGCCCATGGACACCGCCAAAGAAGCGTCATGAAAGCCTCTCTTCTCCCTGCCATCATGTCTAAGTCAGAGTCTCCTAAAGAGCCTGAACAGCTGAGGAAGCTCCTCTTTGGAGGGTTGAGCTTTGAAACAACCAATGAGAGCCTGAGGAGCCATTCTGAGCAATGAGGAACGCTCCCGGACTGTGCGGTAATGAGAGATCCAAACACCAAGCACGCCAGGGGTTTTGCGTTTGTCATCTATGCCACTGTGGAGGAGGTGGACGCAGCCACGAATGCAAGGCCACACAAGGTGGGTGGAAGAGTTGTGGAACCAAAGAGAGCTGTCTCAAGAGAAGATTCTCAAAGACCAGGTGCCCACTTAACTGTGAAAAAGATATTTGTTGGCCAGGCGCAGTGGCTCATGCCTGTAATCCCAGCACTTTGTGAGGCTGAGGCAGGTGGATCATGAGGTCAGGAGATCAAGACCATTCTGGCCAACACAGTGAAACCCTGTCTCTACTAAAAAAAATACAAAAAATTAGCCGGGCGTGGTGGCGGGCGCCTGTAGTCCCAGCTACTCGGGAGGCTGAGGCAGGAGAGGGGTGTGAACCCGGGAAGCAGAGCTTGCAGTGAGCCGAGATCACACCACTGCACTCCAGCCTGGATGACAGAGTAAGATGCTGCCTCAAAAAAAAAAAAAAAAAAAGAAAGAAAAGAAAAAGATATTTGTTGGTGGCATTAAAGAAGACACTGAAGAACATCCCCTCAGAGATTATTGGTTATTTGGAACAGTATGGGAAAATGGAAGTGATCGAAGTCACGACTGACCGAGGCAGTGGCAAGAAAAGGGGCTTTGCCTTTATAACCTTTGATGACTATGACTCCGTGGATAAGATTGTCATTCAGAAATACCATAATGTGAATGTCCACAACTGTGAAGTTAGGAAGCCCTGTCAAAGCAAAAGGTGGCGAGTGCTTCATCCAGCCAAAAAGGTCGAAGTGGTTCTGGAAACTTTGGTGGTGGTCATGGTGGTGTCATGGGAATGACAACTTTGGTTGTGGAGGAAACTTCAGTGGTTGTGGTGGCTTTGGTGGCAGCCATGGTGGTGGTGGATATGGTGGCAGTGGGGATGGCTGTAATGGATTTGGTAATGATGGAAGCAATTTTGGAGGTGGTGGAAGCTACAATGATTTTGGCAATTACAACAATCAGTCTTCAAATTTTGGACCCATGAAGGGAGGAAACTTTGGAGGCAGAAGCTCTGGCCCCTATGGTGATGGAGGCCGATACTTTGCCAAACCATGAAACCCAGAAAAATTGTACTCTTCAGGTGGCTATGGCGGTTCCAGTAGCAGCAGTTAGCTATGGCTGTGGCAGAATATTTTAATTAGGAAACATAGCTTAGCAGGAGAGGAGAGCAAGAGAAGTGACAGGGAAGCTACAGGTTACAACAGATTCGTGAACTCAGCCAAGCATAGCGGTGGCAGGGCCTAGCTGCTACAAAGAAGACATGTTTTAGACAAATACTCATGTGCATGGGCAAAAATCCTGAGGACTGTATTTGTGACTAATTGTATAACAGGTTATTTTAGTTTCTGTTCTGTGGAAAGTGTAAAGCATTCCAACAAAGGGTTTTAATGTAGTTTTTTTTTTTTTTGGCACGCATGCTATTGATTGCTAAATGTAATAGTCTGATTGTGACCCTGAATAAATGTCTTTTTTTAATGTGCAAATAAAAAATTTCCTTAAATGCCTACAGAATACAGAAAACAACTTTTCAGGTATTAACCTGATATAACTGGCCATTTGCTTTTATTGCAGAGAACTTCTCCACATCTGCTTCTACCATGAATTAACCATCACAAATCATATGTTCCATTGGTCATAATGGCTGGTCACAAAAATCATAACAGTTTTACATGAGGTGAGATTTTTCAGTTTACAAATACTTTTATGCACATGATCTCATTTTATATTTGCCACAAACCTGAAAGATAGTAAATATTGACATCTCATTTTACGGTTGAAAAACTCAGGGCTGAGAGATTTGCCTCATAAAACGCACATGCCACCTCTATGCTCTGAACCCAAATCTTCAGATTCCTGTTCATAGCAGCATCATTCACAACAGCCAAAAGGTGGAAGCAGCCCAAGTGTCCATCAGTGAATGAATTATTACACAAAATGTGGTGCATCCCTACAGTGGAATATTATACAGCCTTTAAAAAGAAGGAAGTCGGCCAGGTGCAGTGGCTCATGCCTGTAATCCCAGGACTTTGGGAGGCTGAGATGGGTGGATCACGAGGTCAGAAGTTCGAGACCAGCCTGGCCGACATGGTGAAACCCCATCTCTACTAAAAATACAAAAATTAGCCAGGTGTGGTGGCAGGTGCCTGTAATCCCAGATACTTGGGAGTTGGGAGGCTGAGGCAGGAGAATGGTTTGAAACCAAGACATGGAGGTTGCAGTGAGCCAATATCATGCCATTGCACACTCCAGCCTGGGCGACAGGGCAAGACTCTGTCTGAAAAAAAAAAAAAAAAAAAAAAAAAGGAAATTGCCGGGCTTGGTGGCTCCCACCATAATCCCAGCACTTTGGGAGGCCAGAGTGGGTGGATCACCTGAGGTCAAGACCAGCCTGACCAACAAGGCATAACCCCATCTCTACTGAAAAATACACAAACAAGCTGGGCATGGTGGAGCTTGCCTGTAATCCCAGCTACTCGGGAGGCTGAGGAAAAGAATCACTTGAACCCGGGAGACGGAGATTGCAGTGAACCGAGATCACGCCACTGCACTCCAGCCTGGGCGACCGAGCAAGATTCTGTCAAAAAAAAAAAAAAGAAGGAAATCCCATTACATGCTACAACATGGATGAACCTCCAGGCCATTATGCTGAGTGAACTAGGCCAGTCACAAAAGTACCAATACTGTGTGATTCCACTCATATGCCATATGTAGAGCAGGCGAATTCATAGACACAGAAGTGTAAGTGTGATACGGCGCTGCGGGAGTGGGAACCGGGAGTTAGTGTTGAACAGGTGGCAGTTGCTGCACAGGCCGATGAAGAATTCTAGAGGTGGACAGTGGTGATGGCCACACAGCGATGTGAATGCTCTCGATGCCACTGAACTGTGCACTTAAAAATGGGTAAGATGGTATTTAATGTTATGTCCTTTTTACCACAATTTGAAATAAAACAAAGAGCTCTCCAGGGGCTTCAGGTGTGTGGTCACATCGCCCGGTCCCGTGTCGCTGTTACCAGGAGACTTCGGTGCGGCGAGCTCGGGTGCCAGGAACCCCGTTCCGTGTCGCCCTTTCTGTTGACCGCTAACCGCGGGGGATTTCGCCCGTCCTGCCTGCCCCGTGAACGGCCAGGCCCTTCAGGAGCTGCGGACCGCCAGGTCCTACCGCAGCGGCACGGGGCGCACGAGCCTCCTGGGCGCCGGGCGCTCCAGAGCCTCGCAGAGGACTCCCGATCTGTTCACACCCTCTCCAACTGCACTTGCAGCCAGATCTCCCCCTCCCTCCCCTCCCTTTGGTCTTGTGAGAACGCAGTTTTCCGGAGCCCTCCCCGTCTCTCCACCGTTTCTCCATCCCCCCGGGGTTCCTCTCCAGCCACTAGCACGTGCTGGGCCCGCATCCTCCAGGCTAGCTCTCATGGTGGGTGCCTGAGTGAAGAAAGCATTTCCTCTTTCTCAACAAAAGTAGTACAAAAGACGTCAAATCCAGGATGTTGTGGTTCAAATTTTAAATCTGCCACTTGGTTCTATATTCGGCAAAATCCTATTATTATCTGTGTTTTTTATTTTTATTTTTATTGAGACAAGAGTCTTGCTCTGTAGCCCAGGCTGGAGTGCAGTGGCGCTGTCTCGGCTCACTGCAAGCTCCGCCTCCCGGGTTCATGCCATTCTCCTGCCTCAGCCTCCCGAGTAGTTGGGACTACAGGCGCCCGCTACCACGCCCGGCTAATTTTTTCTATTTTTACTAGGGACCGGGTTTCACCTGCGTTAGCCAGGATGGTCTCGATCTGCTGACCTTGTGATCCACACGCCTCAGCCTTCCAAAGTGCTGGGATTACAAGCGTGAGCCACCGCGCCCGGCCTATCTGTGTTTATTTTGCGAGGTTTTGAGGATCCTGTTAAAGGGCTCAGCATTCTCAGTTCAGTTCTACAAATGTTTAATGAACACCTAATATATGACTGGCACTATCCAAGAAGAGATGTCTTCTCTCCCTTCCTCTGTTCCTTCATTAAATATATTTTGTGTACCTGCTGTGTGCCAGACACTGTACTGTGTATTGGGGATACCCGTGAAGAAGGTGGACATGCTTCCTTCTGCCCAGGACTCACAGGAGGGGAAAGCATTTAGAAAATTATAATACAATAGTCTCAAAGGTATGATGGAGAAGTGGAGGAAGCTGCTGCTGGAGCACCCAGGAGAGGACGCGATCCAGACTGGGGAGGTCATGGAAGGCAGCCCAGCGGAAGTGATGCCTACCTGAAACCTACTATCAGGCAGCAGAGGCCAGAGAAGGGGCACACATGGTGTGGGGGATGTCACCATATGTCTGGAGCTTCACAGTGCCTGAAGAAGATTTGAGGCTGGAGGCACAGGCAGGGCCCAGGTAGCAAAGGGCCGTATGAGTCTTATTAAGGAAACTGGGCAAGATTAACCAAAGTTGGTTATCTGTTGCTTGCAACTAAAGAACTCAACCAGCCTGAAATAGAATCACAGAATCATGTATTTCGAGTCTCGCAAGGAACTCCAGAGACAATCTGATTTGGAAACAAACCTCTGGGCAGTTAAGGATTATCAGCCCTCTCTTGTAAGTGGGGTGGATCACTCAGGTCAGGAAACAGAAGTAACCCCACAGTGTCACAGTGAATATGTGCTAGAGTGAAAACACCCACACCTCCTGTCTCTCAGGGGGGAGGGGCGCATTCCCCACCACCTCTTTGTTTATCCCACGTGGTTTCTAGTATAACACCTTGCTTTGAGAGGGAACCATTTTAGTAGAGATAATAATACCCAATTTAAGCATATCAGTTAAAAACAATGAGAAGGAAAAAGCTACATTAGCTGGTAAGAGAGTGAAGGTGCCATATAGTACTTCTTCCAGTATTCAGACCAACTCTTTTAGATTTTTTTTACCAACCTCCTATGTTAAATATACTTTTTTTTTTTTTTTTGAGACGGAGTCTCATTCTTTCGCCCAGGCTGGAGTGCGGTGGAGCAATCTCGACTCACTGCAACCTCCGCCTCCCGAGTTCAAGCAATTCTCTGCCTCAGCCTCCTGAGCAGCTGGGATTACAGGTACCTGCTGCCATGCCCGGCTAATTTTTGTATTTTTAGTGGAGACGGGGGTTTCACCATCTTGGCTGTGCTGGTCTCGAACTCCTGACCTCGTGTTAGACCCGCCTCGGCCTCCCAAAGTGCTGGGATTACAGGCGTGAGCCACCACACACTGCCAGTTCTATTCTTTCTTAACTTCCCTTTTCCTTGAAATAATCCTCCCCTTCCCCAACTGACTCTTTTCTCTTTTCTCTTTTTTTTTTTTTTTTGTTGTTGTTGTTGTTGAGATGGAGTCTTCCTCTGTCGCCCAGGCTGGAGTGCAGTGGCATGATCTCGGCTCACTGCTACCCCTGCCTTTGAGGTTCAAACAGCTCTCCTGCCTCAGCCTCCCAAGTAGCTGGGATTACACGTGCCCGCCATTATGCCCGGCTAATTTTTGTATTTTTAGTAGAGACAGAGTTTTGCCAGGTTAGCCAGGCTGGTCTCAAACTCCTGACCTCAGCTGATCCGCCTGCGTCGGCCTCCCACAACTGACTCTTTTCTTATGTTGAACAAAATAAAGTTTCCCTGAGTGCCCTGAGCAGCTAGGGCGCCATCAAGGAATGAAGCGTCCTAAATGGATCCTTCTAGAAAAGGCTGGGGGTGGGAGCCACCTGGTGGCCAAAGCTGTGCAGACCACAGCTGTGTAATGAGGCAAGTTGGTTTAAAAAAGGAACAGGCTGCAGAGCTGAAGTATTTGTCAAAGTAATAAAAACGTTTAAATGAGTCATTTGGTTTATAGCAACTCCTAGGAAACGCTTTTCCAAACAATTTAGTCTGTTGAGCGCACACAGTACTGGTTTCTGCTACAGTCTTGTTCATATAATTGAGAAATTCGCAACTTAGACTTGAGCAGCAGTTCTCAAAGTGTGGTCTGTGGACTTCAGGGGCACACGAAGTCCCCCTTTTCAATTGTATACCTGGGGGGTGCTGGACTTCCCCATCTACTTCAAACAAAACATATGGTAACAGGTCAAATGTGGAAGCAGAAATAAAAACTCCACCATCTGCGACCGGATGTGATGGCTCACGCCTGTAATCTCAGCACTTTGGGAGGCCGAGGTGGGCAGATCACTCAAGGTCAGGAGTTCAAGAGCAGCCTGGCCAACATGGTGAAACCCCGTCTCGACGAAAAATACAAAAAATTAGCTGGGCATGGTGGCGCACGCCTATAAATCCCAGCTACTCGGAAGCCTGAGGCGCGAGAATCGCATGAACCCGGGAGGCAGAGGTCGCAGTGAGCTGAGATTGCACCACTGCACTCCAGTCTGGGCAACAGAGCGAGACAATGTCTCAAAAAAAAAAAAAAAAAAAGAGAATTCCACTATCTGATATTAAACCCGCTATTCAAGAGGTTTGCAAAATGTAAACCAATGCCACTGATGCCACTAACTTTTATTTTGGGAAATATAGTTATTTTGCATAAAACACATTATTTGTGTTAACATGTAATTGGTTTATAATGGCCACTTTTCCATTTATAAATATTCTTTAATTTTTTCCGTTTTAATTTTTAATATGATAAATATTGATAGATAGATAGTTATGGATATAGATATACCTCCTTTCTGTCCCCTCACTTCATATACATGAATTTGTCTGAAGTTCTCAATAATTTTTAAGAGTATAAAGGGATCCTAAGCTCAAAAAGTTCTAGAACCACTGGACTAGAGCAATGTGTCAGCTGAGCATTAAAAACAGTACAGAATTTGACATTCCCCTGGAGGGGTTACTGTGTGATGATTTGAATTAGGTACACTTGCAGATGTGTTTCCATCAACCTCTGTATTGAAGGCCCAGTTATCTCTACTTACCTTGTTGCTCGTGTAAACACCTCTTAAGTGCCACTCCAAATCTTTGGACACCCTTGGACGCTTACTCCACCCTGCTGCCACTGCAGAAACCAGCTGTCTGTGGACACTGCCAGCTCCATGTGGCATCCCAAATGGCACCCACCTCACAGAACCCCTGGCCCCTATGCTTGAGAAACCCACAGTAAGTCAGAGAAAAAAGTAAGTGCAGAGAAATTGAAGCCTATGGGGCGAATCTTCGACCAATGAGCTTAGGAGCAAGGAGATACGTTTTTTTCCTCTCCTGCCTGACACAGTGTGCTGAGATCCAGGCCCCTCCAGAAACAGTCCCAGAAGTCCAAACAATCAGTTGTCAGATGCCCAATGGTGACCAGCTCCTCAGCCCAAAACTCTAGCACTCTGTAAGTTAAGGCTATGCATAGTTTACCATTTCACCATATTCTCAGCATCTACAAACTATAAACAGCCTTCAAAGAATAGTAGTAGCATTTTCATAACATTTATTTTGTGTCTAATCCGACTCTATGTCATAAGAATTAAAGAAGTAGCTTCTAAAATCTCAGTCTCCTGAAAATGAAGCTTTAGAATTGTTTCCTAAAATAACATTATTTTCTATTACCCATTACCATTATTAAAAATGGTAATACTCGACCAGGCGTGGTGGCTCACACCTGTAATCCCAGTACTTTGGGAGGCCGAGGCCAGTGGAACCTGAGGTAAGGAGTTCAAGGCCGGCTTGGCCAAGATGGTGAAGCCCCGTCTCTACTAAAAATACAAAAAATTAGCCGGGCGTGGTGGCAGGTGCCTGTAATCCCAGCTACTCAGGAGGCTGAGGCAGAGAACTGCTTGAACCCAGGAGGCGGAAGTTGCGGTGAGCCAAGACTGCGCCACTGCATTCCAGCCTGGGTGACAGAGCCAGACTCTGCCTCAAAAAAAAAAAAAGTAATACTCTGATTCTAGAAAGGTTACACCGAAATAGACACTCTCATGTTGTTGATAAAAATTGTTATAACTTTTCTGGAACAAAATGTTGTTTTGTTTTGTTTTTTTGTTTGGTTTTGTTTTTTGAGATGGAGTCTCCCTCTGTTGCCTAGGCTAGAGTGCAGTGGTGAGATCTCTGCTCACTGCAACCTCTGCCTCCTGGGTTCAAGCAATTCTCCTGCCTCAGCCTCCCGAGTAGCTGGGATTACAGGTGCGCACCACCATGCCCAGCTAATTTTTTGTATTTTTAGTAGAGAGAGGGTTTCACCATGTTGGCCAGGCTGGTCTTGAACTCCTGACATCAAGTGATCTACCCACCTCGGCCTCCCAAAGTACTGGGATTACAGGTGCGAGCCACCGCACCTGGCTGGAACAAAATTTGGCAACAATTTCTACAGAAACAATTTAAAAATGGGACAAACATTTATGCACAAAAGTATTTCCCTTAGCACATCTATAGTAGTATCTTTAAACACAATTACACATTCAATACTATGATGATGGTTACAAATATTTATGACTCTATGCCATACTGTCACATTTTATGTAATCAATAAAAATTCCATATTCAAAAAGTTTTTAATAAAAAGCAAAATTATCACTATATAATGTTAAGTAAAGGTGAAGGATACAAACTGTATGATCTCAGTTTTTTGTAGCAAGAAAAAGAAAAAAATAAATATATCAAAAATTTTACATGTCTGAAAGGAAATACGGCAAAGTTTTAAAAAATGGTGACCTCTTGTAGGTGATACAATTGTGGGTGATTTTTTTCTTCCTGATTTTTTTTTTTTTTTGAGACTGAGTCTCACTCTGTCGCCAGGTCGGATTGCAGTGGCGCGCGCCACCAATCCCACCTAATTTTTGTATTTTTAGTAGAGACTGGGTTTCACCATGTTGGCCAGGCTGGTCTCGATCTCTTGACCTTGTGATCTGCCCACCTCAGCCTCCGAAAGTGCGGGGATTACAGGCGTGAGCCACGGCGCCCAGCCTTTTCTTCCTAATTTTAAACATCTGTATATTTCCAAATTTTCTACAGTGAAAGTGTGATATTTTACATCACGATTATTAGAAGGTAAAAATGGATGAGGCTCTAGGATTTCCAAGGTCACTTTCAGCTCTAAAATTCCTTAATTCACACAGCTCTTATCACTATGGTTTGTTTGTTTTTTTGACTTTCCACTGATAGTAACAGAAGAGTATATTACACATTTCCTAATAGCAATGTTATGGCATGTCATTGCCTGAGATTCCTAAATCTTGTGCAAGATTTCAACATTATCTGTAGAACTTAAGTGCTAGATTGTGATCTTTTATGAAGTTTTTGAGTGTTGTCAACAGACTGAATGTTAAGATGAAAATGCCGGGAGAGGACAATACTTGTAAATGTGCATTTCTACATTTAGATATAGCACATTAGTTAGTGCTTCATCATTCAAGAGACATTTACATTTTACTACATTATAATAACATTCTTAAGAGTTTCCTTAAGACAAGGAGATAAACTCAGTTATTGCTAAGCAAGAATCTGCTCAAACAGTAAACAAACAGGTATAAACAAGTGCATTTGAGTGTGTGGCCACATGCCTGTCACTCCCAAATTCTTGTCCTTTGTTCCCAGCTGGGGAGAAGGTAAACAGAAACGGGGAATGAGGAGTCTCAGCTCCTGGCCTCCGGCCTGCTCAAGCAAAGGGGTAGGAGATCATCCCGCCACTTGCCAGGGATATTTTGGGGATATATCTGACACTGGGTCACATGCACCAGTTGGCCTGCAACAAACCTCAGTCTCCCAGCCAGTCGGCAGCAGATCAGGCACTCCTGTCTTTGAGCCACTGTGGAAGGAACTAGCCTGGGCAGCTCCTCAAAGGGGCTCTGCTCACATCAAAGCTGGACAGTCAGCCCCTGGTGGGCTTCAGATTCAAAGACCCCTTCTGCCCCCCATCCTTGACTGTTGCCCCTCACAGTGGTCTCACTCTTTCCTTCTTAATCAAGTATGTGGGGCCCCTTTTGGGACAAGCATCCCGGATCAGGACCCAGGCTTTTGGTGACCCAATCCAACGATTCCTGACTCATTGCCTTCTGTCCCATAGGCTTGCATTCCTCCATGGGAAATCCCCTTTGCGTCTTCTTTCAGAACTAAACTTTAGATAACTCCTTAAAACCAGAACCCAAATCTTAGCACTATCACCCACTCCCCGCAAAGGGTTACTCTCTACCCCTGAGCAAGGATGGCTTGGTCGGGGGGCATGCCCCTTGCTTTATGGTGGATTGTTACTTTTCACGCAGGGAAAAAAATAAAACAAAACATTAGTGTTTTCACTTAAAAACAAGTTGAACAGTCGTCTCCTGTAAGAGAATCCTGGAGCCCCAGACACACCTAGAAACACAAGTCTGTGCAAAAATACAATGTGTAGATTTATGGAAATGCACATGATGTGAAAAGTCCCTAACGGATGTGTATAAAAATTCGACTTTTTTTTCTTTGAGTCTCGCTCTGTCACCCAGGGTGGAGTGAGTGCAGTGGGGCAATCTCGACTCACTGCAGCCTCCGCCTTGTGGGTTCACACGATTCTCTTGTCTCAGTCTCCTGAGTAGCTGGGACTACAGGCGCACGCCACCATGCTTGGCTAATTTTTATATTTTTAGTAGAGACGGGGTTTCACCATGTTGGCCAGGCTGGTCTCAAACCCCTGA
The DNA here is from genome assembly GCF_029281585.2 of Gorilla gorilla gorilla. Lineage (NCBI taxonomy): Eukaryota > Metazoa > Chordata > Mammalia > Primates > Hominidae > Gorilla > Gorilla gorilla. The sequence continues at coordinate 35,231,060 of NC_073238.2, read as the reverse complement.
CCTCAGGTGATCCACCCACCTCGGCCTCCCAAAGTGTTGGGATTTACAGGCATGAGCCACCACGCCCAGCCCAAGACTTTTTATTCAACACCTCATTTTATTCTTATGCACTGAATGCCACATTGGTTTCTTTTTTCTCTCTCTCTCTCACTCAAAGCACTGTTATTAAATCCACGATGCAGCTTACTTTCAACGTTATCTTCAAATTTAGGAAATACCATTGTATCGTAAGCAGTGGTAATTCCCGTCTGCCAGGTGTCTACCTGGTGAAGGGCTCTTGCTCTGTGCTGGGTGCTCAGAGCCATCCCTGCCCATCTTCGTGCTAATGCCTGGAGGCAGCCACATTAGCTCCACCTCCTGGCTTGGGAGCTGAGGCTCAGAGAGGACAACTAATCAGCCCAAGGTCACAAGCTAATATGTGGCACACGGAGATCTCAAACCCAGCATGAGGTAGGTACTGTGACCCCTATTTCACAGATGAAAAACAGACATACCGAGATGACGGGAACTCACTCAGGGCACACAAATGATAAGTGGCAGAGAAAAGATTGGAATCAAAATCCTACAAAAATCCTACAAAATTGAGGTGGGGCACAGTGGCTCACACCTGTAATCCCAGCACTTTGGGAGGCCGAAGTGTGTGGATGATCACTTGAGCCCAGAAGTTTGAGACCAGCCCGGGCAACAAAGTGAGACCCCTGTCTTTACAAAAAAATTTAAAAATTAGCCAGATGTGGTGATGTGCCTCTGTAGTCTCAGCTACTTGGGAAGCCAAGGCAGGAGAATCTCTTGAGCCAGAGAGGTCAAGGCTACAGTGAGCTATGATCACACCACTGCACTCCAGCCTGGGCGACAGAGCGAGACTCCGTCTCAAAAAAATAAAAAATAAAAAATAAATAAAAAATTAAAAATAAATTAAAAAAAAAAAAGGCTGGGTGTGGTGGCTCACGCTTGTAATCCCAGCACTTTGGGAGGTGGAGGCGGGCAGATCACGAGGTCAGGAGATCGAGACCACGGTGAAACCCCATCTCTACTAAAAATATAAAAAATTAGCCGGGTGTGGTGGTGGGCGCCTGTAGTCCCAGCAACTCGGAGAGGCTGAGGCAGGAGAATGGCATGAACCTGGGAGGCGGAGCTTGCAGTGAGTCGAGATCACGCCACTGCACTCCAGCCTGGGCAACAGATTGAGACTCCGTCTCAAAAAAAAAAAAAAAGTTTAGGACACTTTGAAAACACAGTGAACAGGCACCTATAGTAATCATTTTCCCTGTCACTAAAACTCATAAAACAATGGCTTTGAATGGCTATATGATATTCCATTATGATAATATAGCCCAAATTAATTAACCATTTACTTGTTATTGGAAATTTAGGTTATTTCCTATTTTAAATAATTTAAAATGTAAATATACCTTGTAAATAACATCATATTGCATATCTTTATACATGATCTTTTTCTTTTCCTTGTATAAATTAAGCTTTATCATGAGTACATAATCTTTTTCTGCATCTTTAATTATATTCTTAAGAACATTTTTAAGGCTCTTGTTATATATTTCCAAATTGATTTCCAATGTATACTCCCAGGAGAGGGTTAATTTCATGGTTCTTCTTGTGAATGTTATCTTTATTTTATTCTTTAAATATTTCATTTCTGTATTTTGAATAAATGTACAACAGAATGTTATGTGGATTTTCTTTTTTCCCATGTTCCAGAATTGCAGCCGAGACCAAAAGCCCTGGACAAAAAATGTGAAGTGTCTGGGAACCTTAGAGACCCCTCTGGGCTTTCCGAGAAAGGCAAGATCCACAATCAGCTCTCCAGCCTTCTCACCTCCCCAGCCAACAGAAACTCTTCTGTCTCCTGGTCGGACTTGGGCTCAGCCTCAGCTGTTGATTAGGACAACTGTGTCCCCCAAGCAGGGGAAGAAACCTTGGAAGAGACGAAGAACAAGGAGCGAGTAAGAGCGTGTCGGTTGAGTGACCGTGAAGACAGTGGGAATGGAGGCAGCTTACCCATGTCGGGCAGATCCACTCCTCCCAGAACCCTCCCAAAAGCCCCTCCACATGCACCTATGGAAGTTCCAGTATTTGAGGGGTCGCCTCACATAGCCCATGTCAGTTAGCATTAGCCACAGAGGCAGGGATACTCACAAGAACCTTGCTGCCAGCTTTGCACAGGGAACTTACCATGAGGTGATGAAGTTTAAGCTCAGTGCCCTTCACCTGGATAATCTATGTTAATACTCAAGGATGTCCAACATTTTTTTGAGACTAAGTCTTGCTCTGTCACCCAGGCTGGAGTGCAATGGTTGTGCGATCTCAGCTAACTGCAACCTCTGCCTCCCGGGCTCAAGCAATTCTCCTGCCTCAGCCTCCCAAGTAGCTGGGATTACAGGCACCCACCACCATGCCTGGGTAATTTTTTTTTGTATTTTTAGTAGAAATAGGGTTTCACTATGTTGGCCAGGCTGGTTTCGAACTCCTGACCTCAAATGATCCTTCCACTTCAGCCTCCCAAAATGCTGGGATTACAGGTGTGAGCCACCATGCCTGGCCTTTTTTTTTTTTTTTTTTTTTTTGAGGCAAGGTATCACTCTGCTGCCCATGCTGGAGAGCAGTGATGCGATCATAGGTCAATGTAGCCTCCACCTCCTAGCCTCAAGTGATTCTCCTGCCTCGGCCTCCCAAAGTGCTGAAATTACAGGCATGAGCCACTGTACCTGGCTATTTTTTTCACTCTCTCATTTTTTTTAGACAGAGTCTTGCTCTGTTGCCCAGGCTGGAGTGCAGTGGCACGATCTCGGCTCACTGCAAGCTCCTCATCCCAGGTTCACACCATTCTTCTGCCTCAGCCTCCCGAGTAGCTGGGACTACAGGCACCCTCCACCACGCCCAGCTAATTTTTTGTATTTTTAGTAGAGATGGGGTTTCACCATGTTAGCCAGGATGGTCTCGATCTCCTGACCTCGTGATCCACCTGCCTCGGCCTCCCAAAGTGCTGGGATTACAGGCGTGAGCCACCGCGCCCAGCCTTTTTTCACTCTCTTGCCTAGGCTGGAGTGTGGTGGTGCAGTCATAGCTCACTGTAACCTCAAACTCCCAGGCTCAAGTGATCCTCTTGCCTCAGCCTCCCCAGTAGCTGGGGACTACAGGTGCATGCCGTAAAGTCCAGCTAATTTTTTTTTAGTTTTTGTAGAGACAGGCTCTTGCTACATTGCCTGGGCTGGCCTCCAACTCCTGGCCTCAAGTGATCCGCTTGCCTTCACCTCCCAAAGTGCTGAGATTACAGGCGTGAGCCACCACTCCTGAGCCCAACATTTTATACATATTTATAAGCTTCAAGTCTGGATCTTGGATGTGCAATTGGCAGGCAGTCACATAAGACCTCTGTCTCCCATGCTCTTATTGTAATTATTCAGGGGATACATGTGCATGTTTGTTACACGGATATAACGTGGAATGGTGAGGTTTGAGTTTCTAGTGCACCCATCACTAAAATAATGAACCTTCTATGCAATAGGTCATTTTTCAACATGAAATCCCTCCCATCCTCTCCCCGTTTGGAGTCCCCCAGTGCCTATTATTTCCCTTTCCATGGTTTTTTTTTTCTTTCTTTCTCCAATACCAGAGATGTCAGGAAAGAGGGAAAAGGGAAGCTGACACCTCCATCCCCTACTGCAGATGATAAGGCACTAGTGCAAATTGCATTGAAGGTTAAAGAATCTGCAACAAAATGTCTTCAGTGGACTGGCTACCCAATGGGAAAGGGTAGTTTGGGTTTTGTTTGTTTGTTTGTTTGTTTCCCCTCTGCACAGTCCACTGGAAAGGGGTAGTTTGATTGTAGAACGCTTTGGGACAAAATGATTGGGGGGAACTATTTATGTCATGCTTTTTCACAATGGGCTGACTCCTCAGCTAGATTCAAAAGTTATAAAAAGTTATACTGCTGAGGTTCTCAAACTGTGTGCCAGGGTGGCTTGGGAACAGCAAATTCACAGGGGCACTATGGGCTGTTTCAAATATCTGAGGGAAACAGCTATGTCAGTTACACACCACTCTAACTACAGTATTAGCACAATTTTGACATTAGAACACACTATATCCCTTGCATTAACGTATTATCTTTGCAAAGCTGGAGATAAAAAGCATTGACTGTGAAAGTCAATGTGGAATGGGAAATGAGAGGGGTGGCAGCGGCCAATTTTTTTCCAGGGTTTGAGGAGTTGTGCAGTGCCCAACAGGCACACATATCCCATTAGCAACTGTGGCTATTTAAGAATGAAATAGACCGGGCACAGTGCCTCACGCTTATAATCCCAGCACTTTGGGAGGCTGAAGCGAGCGGATCACCTAAGGTCAGGAGTTCGAGACCAGCCTGACCAACACCGTGAAACCCCGTCTCTACTAAAGATAGAAAAAAATTAGCCAGGCTTGGTGGTGGGCACCTGTAATCTCAGCTACTCGGGAGGCAGAGGCAGGAGAATCCCTTGAACCCAGGAGGTGGAGGTTGCAGTGAGCCGCACCACTGCACTCCAGCCTGGGTGGCAGAGCGAGACTATGTCTCAAAAAAAAAAAAAATGAAATAAAAATAGCATTTTTTGGCCGGGCACGGTGGCTCATGCCTGTAATCCCAACACTTTGGGAGGCCGAGGCAGGCAGATCACGAGGTCAGGAGATTGAGACCATCCTGGCCAACATGGTGAAACCCCGTCTCTACCAAAAATACAAAAATTAGCCGGTTGTGGTGGCACACGCCTGTAGTCCCACCTACTCAGGCGGCTGAGGCGGAAGAATTGCTTGAACCTGGGAGGTGAAAGTTGCAGTGAGCTGAGACCATGCCACTGCACTCCAGCCTGGGCCACAGAGTGACACTCCATCTCAAAAAAAAAAAAAAAAAAATAGCATTTTTCAATTTATATGAACTTTTGAAAATGGCTATTAGGGGCCGGGTGCAGTGGCTCACTCCTGTAATCCCAGCACTTTGGGAGGCCGAGGCGGGTGGATCACGAGATCAGGAGTTCAAGACCAGCCTGGCCAAGATGGTGAAACCCCGTCTCTACTAAAAATACAAAAAAAATTAGCCGGGCGCAGTGGCAGGCGCCTGTAATCCCAGCTACTCGGGAGGCTGAGGCAGGAGAATCGCTTGAACTCGGAGGGCGGAGGTTGCAGTGAGCCCAGATCGTGCCACTGCACTCCTGCCTGGGCGACAGAGTGAGACTCCGTCTCAAAAAAACAAAAACAAACAAACAAAATGGCTATTAGGTATTTAGACACAAATACTTAGGTTGTAGATGTTGGAACTAGCTACATAATAAATGGAATGTAATCAGGAAGGTAGTTCTTTTGGTCTGGGTGCACCAAGAAAATATGACTGAGATACTACGAGCACGTGGACTGAGAAGGTCTGGGACCCTAGAGTGTGCAGCAGTAAGCAGGACTCTATCCTCCTGTCAGGGAAAAAGTATGCTTCCCAGTAAGCCCAGAGAGGTCTTGAAGGCTCCAGAAACACAGAATGTGGAGTTCTGAATGTCTTTTTCTAGAGCTGTGTGTCTCACCCACAACTCTGGAACACGAAAAGAAAGAACACCTGCATGAAACATGTACATTTATTCAAAGTACAGAAAGGAAATAATTAAAAAATAAAATAGGCCAGACATGGTGGTTCACGCCTGTAATCCCAGCACTTTGGGAGGCCAAGGTGGGCAGATCACCTGCAGTCAGGAGTTCCAGACTAGCCTGGCCAACATGGTGAAATCCCATCTCTACTAATACTACAAAAATTAGCCGGGCTCGGTGGTGGGCGCCTGTAATCCCAGCTATTCTGGAGGCTGAGGCAGGAGAATCATTTGAATGCAAGAGGCAGAGGTTGTAGTGAGCCGAGATTGTGCCACTGCACTCCAGCCTGGGCAACAGAGCAAGATTCTGTTGCGAGGCCAAGGCAGGCAGATCACCTGAGGTCAGAAGTTCGAGACCAGCCTGGCCAACATGGTGAAACCCCATCTCCACTAAAAATACAAAAATTAGCAGGGCGTGGTGGCAGGCACCTGTAATCCCAGCTAATCTGGAGGCTGAGGCAGGATAATCACTTGAACCCAGGAGGCAGATGTTGCAGTTAGCCGAGATCACACCATTGCACTCCAGCCTGGGGTACAAGAGCGAGACTTCCTCTCAAAAAAAAAAAAAAAAAAAAAGATAACAGGGCTACACAGACCGGTGGCTCACGCCTGTAATCCCAGCACTTTGGGAGGCCGAGGTGGGCAGATCATGAGGTCAAGAGATCGAGACCATCCTGGCTAACACAGTGAAACCCTGTCTTTACTAAAAATATAAACAATTAGCCGGGCATGGTGGCAGGTGCCTGTAGTCCCAGCTACTCGGGAGGCTGAGGCGGGAGAATGGCGTGAACCCAGGAGGCGGAGCTTGCAGTGAGCTGAGATGGCGTCACTGCACTCCAGCCTGGGCCACAGAGCCAGACTCTGTCTCAAAAATAAAATAAAATAAAATAAAATAAAATAAAATAAATAAAGATAACATTTTCCCCCTCCACTGAGGCAATCGTAGATACTAGTTTCTTGTATGTCCTAGAAATATATATTAATAGCTAAAATTGATTGAACATTTAGTTTGTGTCAAGCACTATTCTAAATCCTTTGTACTTAATGAATTTAATCCTGTATGATGCAGTTGCTATTATTATTCCTTCTTTGTAGACAAGTACACTGAAGGGAAGAGAGGCTAAGTAGTTGCCCCAATCCATGCAGACAGTGGTGGCTGCAGGGTCTGAGCTCTTAAACCTACTTTATATTACCTTTGTGCAGAGTTTGGATATTATCTTTATTTATTTTATTTTATTTATTTATTTTTTTGAGACAGTGTCTCACTCTGTTGTCCAGGCTGGAGTCCAGTGGCGCAATCTCAGCTCACTGTAGCCTCTGTCTCCCAGGTTCAAGCGATTCTCCTGCCTCAGCCTCCCAAGTAGCTGGGACTACAGGCATGCATCACCATGCCTGACTAATTTTTTTATGTTTAGTAGAGACAGGGTTTCACCATGTTGGATAGAATGTTCTTGAATTCCTGACCTCAGGTGACCCACCCGCCTTGGCCTCCCAAAGTGCTAGGATTACAGGCATGAACCACCACACCCGGCCTGTCTTTATTTTTTAAAATCTTTGTGTATTTATTTTTCTAGAGCCAGCATCTCACTCTGTCACCCAGGCTGGAGTACAGTGGTGCAATCATAGCTCACTGCAACCTCAATCTCCTGGGCTCAAGCCATCCTCCCACCTCAGCCTCCCGAGTAGCTGGGACTATAGGTGCAAGCCACTGTGCCCAGTTTATCTTTAAAAACATGTCAATTTGAGGCCAGGCATGGTGGCTCACACCTGTAATCCCAGCACTTTCGGAGGCCGAGGTAGGTGGATCACCAGAGGTCAGGAGTTCAAGACCAGCCTGGACAACATGGTGAAACTCCATCTCTACAAAAATACAAAAATTAGCTGGGCATGATGACAGATGCCTGTAATCCCAGCTACTCAGGAGGCTGAGGTGGAAGAATTGCTTGAACCAGGAGGCGGAGGTTGTAGTGAGCTGAGATCGCGCCATTGCACTCCAGCCTGGGCGACACAGTGAGACTCCATTTCAAAACAAACAAACAAACAAACTAAGGCCAGGCATGGTGGCTCATGCCTGTAATCCCAGCACTTTGGGAGGCCAAGACGGGCAGATCACCTGAGGTCAGGAGTTTAAGACCAGCCTGGCCAACATGGCGAAACCCCATCTCTACTAAAAATACAAAAATTAGGTGGGATTGGTGGCACGCACCTGTAATCCCAGCTACTTGGGAGGCTGAGGCAGGAGAATCACTTGAACCTGGGAGGCGGAGGTTGCAGTTAGCTGAGATCGTGCCATTGTACTCCACCCTGGGTAACAAGAGTGAAATACCATCTCAGAGAAAAAAAAAAAAAAGTGAAAAAACAGCCAGACATAGTGGATCATGTCTGTAATCCCAGCACTTTGGTAGGCCAAGGTAGGCAGATCACCTGAGGTCAGGAGTTTGAGATCAGCCTGGTCAACATGGTGAAACCTCATCTCTACTAAAAATATAAAAATTAGCTGGGCATGGTAGGACGTGGCTGTAATTCCAACTACTTGGGAGGCTGAGGCAGGAGAATCTCTTGAATCCGGGAGGAGGAAGTTGCAGTGAGCCAAAATCGCACCACTGCACTCCAGCCTGGGTGACAGAGCGAGACTCTGTCTCAAAATAAATAAATAATAAAATGTTAAAAAACAACAAATGCTGGTAAGGTTGCGAAGAAAAAGGAACACTTTTACACTGTTGGTGGGAGTGTAAATTAGTTTAACCATTGTGGAGGACACTGTGGTGATTCTTCAAAGATCTAGAGGCAGAAATACCATTTGACCCAGCAATCCCATTACTGGGTATATACCCAAAGTAACAGAAATCATTCTGTTATAAAGATACGTGTATGAGTATGTTCATTGCGGCACTATTCACAATAGCAAAGACATGGAATCAACCCAAACACCCATCAATGATAGACTGGATAAAGAAAAGGTGGTACAGGCTGGGTGTGGTGGCTCATGCCTGTAATCCCAGGATTTTGGGAGGCTGGGGTGGGTGAATCACCTGAGGTCGGGAGTTCAAGACTAGCCTGACCAAACTGGAGAAACCCCATCTCTACTAAAAATACAAAATTAGCTGAGCATGGTGGCGCATGCCTGTAATCCCAGCTACTCAGGAGGCTGTGGCAGGCGAATTGCTTGAACCTGGAAGGCGGAGGTTACGGTGAGCCCAGATCATGCCATTGCACTCCAGCCTGGGCAACAAGAGCCCAACACGAACTCCATCTCAAAAAAAAAAAAGAAAGAAAGAAAAAGAAAAAGAAAGAAAGAAAAGAAAAGAAAATGTGGTAACTACACACCATGGAATACTATGCAGCTGTAAAAAGAAATGAGATCATGTCTTTGCAGGGACATGGATGGAGCTGGAAGGCATTATCCTCAGCAAACTAATGCAGGAACAGAAAACCAAACACCACATGTTCTCACTTATAAGTGGGAACTGAATGATGAGAACACATGGACACATGGAGGGGAACAGCACATACTGGGGCCTGTCAGTGGGAAGGGGCAGAGCATCAGGAAGAATAGCTAATGAATGCTGTGCTTAATAACCAGGTGATGGGATGAGCTGTGTAGCAAACCACCATGGCGTGGGTTTACCTATGTAACAAACCTGCACATCCTGCACATGTACCCAGAACTTAAAATAAAAGTTGAAGAAAAAAAATAAATTAATAAAAACATGTCAATTTACAGAGAAAAATCCCAGTTGTTTGGATATTAGTGAACTTAAACATTTTTCCTATGTTAATCAGTCATTTATATTTATTCTTTCTATGACTTTCCTTCTATGTGAACATTTTTCAGCTTTTAAAATGTCACCATGTTCTAAAGTTGTCTCTACAAAATTAATGTGTTAATTATTTTGAAGCATCCAGTCAGGCAGAAAGGGTAATTATTGTGCTAACTGGAATCTTCTACTCTAAATTTTAGTAGGTCTATGGGTGCGGTCGCTCACGCCTGTAAGCCCATCAATTTGGGAGGTTGAGGTGGGCAGATTGCTTGAGGTCAGGAATTCAAGACCAGCCTGGCCAACATGACGAAATCCTGTACCTGCTAAAAATACAAAAATTAGCTGGGTGTGGTGGTACGCACCTGTAATCCCAGCTACTCAGGAGGCTGAGGCAGGAGAATCACTTGAACCTGGGAGGCAGAGGTTGCCATGAGCCGAGATCATGCTACTGCACTCCAGCCTGGGAGACAGAGTGAAACTCCGTCTCAAAAAAATAAAATACAGGCCAGGCATGGTGGCTCATGCCTGTAATCCCAGGACTTTGGGAGGCCAAGGTGGGCGGATCACCTGAGGTAAGGAGTTCGAGACCAACCTGGCCAACATAGTGAAACCCCATCTCTACTAAATACAAAAAAATTAGCCAGGCATGATGGTGGGCACCTGTAATCCCAACTACTCGGAAGGCTGAGGCAGGAGAATCGCTTGAACCGGGGAGGCGGAGTTTGCAGTGAGCCGAGATCACACCACTGCACTCCAGCCTGGGCAACAGAGCCAGATTCTGTCTCAATAAAATATAAAATAAAATAATAAAATAAAATAAAATAAAATAAAATAAAATAAAATAAAATAAAATAAAATAAAACAAAATAAAATAAATAAATACATAAGTAAATTTTAGTAGGTCAAATATATTTTTTAAACTTTATAAGTTTAGACCAGGTGTGGTGGCTCACACCTGTAATCCCAGCACTTTGGGAAGCTGAGGTGGGAGAATCAACTGAGCCCAGGAATTCAAGACCAGCCTGGGCAATGTAGGGAGACCCCATCTCTATAAAAAATGTTTTTAAAAATTAACCAGGTGTGGTGGCACACACCTATGGTCCCAGCTACTCAAGAGGCTGAAGTAGGAGGATTGCTTGCACCCAAGAGGTTGAGGCTGCAGTGAACTATGATCGCATCACTGCACTCTATCCTGAGCGACAGAGCGAGACCCTGTCTCAGGGCAGCGCAGGGCAGGGAATCAATCTCACACTTTTACCTCATCATTTATAGATGTAAATGATATTTAGGAAAAATAAAAGAGAAAAATTTCGTTAGCTCATCAAAAAGCCTTATAACGTTTAGTCCTTGGACAATCAGAGATTTCAAGTGCTATAGGAATCACTTAATGTGATTTTAAAATTTTTAATTACATTTTAAATTTAATTAAATTTTAAATATTTTTTAAATTTAAATTTTTAAATTTAATTAAACTTTAAATTTTTCATGTGATTAAAAAATTTTTAACAACAAGTGATTGTTTTTTCAAAGTCTGAAGAAGCAGCTAATGTTATGTGACATTTTCTTGTGTAAGTTTCAATGATGTTTACAATTTGTCTTTGATGATTGTGCTTTATTTCTCCATGTGGGGATCTTGTTCCTTATCTTAGTGAACTGAAAGAGTTTGAATTGGTATTGTCAAGGCATAGATTTAGTAAACCCCAGCTTCTCAGTTCCAGTAGAGAAAGTGAGCAAATGAGGAACTCAATAACTGGTGCTAAAGATAAAAATAATTTAAAGAAATTTCCCTCAAAACATTATTATTTTAGGCAGGGCATGGTGGCTCATGCCTGCAATCCCAGCACTTTGGGAGGCCAAAGTGTGCGGATCACTGGAGCTCAGGAGACCAGCCTGGGCAACATGGTGAAACCCCATTTCTACAAAAAAAAAAAAAAAAATACAAAAAATTGGCCAGGTGCGGTGGCTCGCGCCTGTAATCCCAGGACTTTGTGAGGCCGAGGTTGGTGGATCACGCAGTCAGGAGATCGAGACCATCCTGGTCAGCACAGTGAAACCTTGTCTCTACTAAAAATTCAAAAATGAGCCAGGTGCGGTGGCGCACACCCGTAGTCCCAGCTACTCAGGAGGCTGAAGCACGAGAATCATTTGAACCCAGGAGGCGGATGCTGCAGTGAGTTGAAATCGCACCACTGTACTCCAGCCTGGGTGACAGAGCAAGACTCTTGTCTCAAAAAAAGAAAAAAAAAAGTTAGCTGGTCATGGTGGTGCACACCTGTGGTCCCAGCTAGTGGGAAGACTGAGGTGAGGATTGTTTGAGCCCAGGAGGTAAAGGTTGCAGTGAGCCGAGATTGTGCCCCAGCCTGGCAACGAGATTGTACTCCAGCCTGGGCAACAGAGTGAGATCCTGTCTTAAAACAACAACAACCAAGAAAACACACATACATTATTATTTTAATTTTTTTTTTTTTTGAGATGGAGTTTTGCTCTTGTTGCCCAGGCTGGAGTGCAATGGCGTGATCTCTACTCACTGCAACTTCTGCCTCCCAGGTTCAAGCGATTCTCCTGCTTCAGCCTCCCAAGTAGCTAGGATTGCACCACCATGCCCAGCTAATTTTGTATTTTTTTTAGTAGAGACGGGGTTTCTCCATGTTGGTCAGACTGGTCTCGAACTCCTGACCTTGGGTGATCCGCCCACCTCAGTCTCCCAAAGTGCTGGGATTACAGGTGTGAGCCGTGCCCAGCCTATTATTCATTTACACTGTCTTCCTGTCACCTAAGCTAGAGTATAGTGGTGCAATCATAGCTAACTGTAGCCTCAGTATCTTGGGCTCACCTCAACCTCCTGAGTAGTTAGGACTACAGTTGCACCACCGTGCCTGGCTAATTTTCATATTTTTTGCTAGAGATGGGATCTTACTATGTTGTCCAGGATGGTCTCACACTCCTGACCTCAAGTAATCCTCCGGCCTTGGCCTTCCAAAGTGCTGGGATTACAGGTGTGAGCCACCACACCCAGCCAAAACATTATTTTTAAACTATCCAATGGATGCCCATTTTTCATATAACAGTTTCCTCTTATTATATTACTGATTAATTCAGATAACTAACCTGTAGCACTAACAATAACATAGCAGCTGTTATTGATACAGGAGCTAGAAAGAAATTATTTAGGCAGATAGTGAGGGTAAGAGTCCTCAGCAAGGCTTTCCTTTTAATGAAAAGCAGCCCCCAAATAGTTTGTTTCCTAACAAAGAGCAGCCTGTAAAATTGAGCTGCAGACATAGACAAGCAAGCTGAAAGCTTGCACAGATGAGTCCCTACAGCTGTGCTAATAGGAGAACGCTACCTGGGGGCTAGGCATGTGCAACATGGAGGATCCATCTTCTTCTCTTTTCTTTGTCAACCATGTGTGCAGTAAAGAAGCAGGCAACAACGTGGTGCTGGCCAGGTAGAAACCTCATCTGCATGATAAAAGATTAGGGTGAGATGGTCAGCTTCTTCACACACTATGCTGATTTAAATGATTCAGAGATCATTTAAATTTTGCAAATGGCACATCTGGTTCAAGCAATCTCTTGTGCTTATGTTTGTTTGAGACGGAGTCTCGCTTGGTCGCCCAGGCTCGAGTGCAGTGGCGCGATCTCGGCTCACTGCAACCTCCACCTCCTGGGTTCAAGCAATTCTTCTGCCTCAGCTTTCCGAGTAGCTGGGATTTCAGGCGCCCGCCACCACACCCAGCTAATTTTTGTATTTTTAGTAAAGACAGGGTTTCACCATATTGGCCAGGCTGGTCTCGAACTCCCGACCTCGTGATCCACCCGCCTTGGCCTCCCAAAGTGTTGGGATTACAGGTGTGAGCCACCGTACTCAGCCCTCTTGTGCCTATGTAAATCAGACATTGCCTCCTCAAGCTCGTCCATAAAACCCCACACATGGCCAGCCGCGGTGGCTCCCACCTACAATCCCACACTTTGGAAGGCCGAGGCGGGCAGATCACGAGGTCAGGAGATTGAGACCATCCTGGCCAACATGGTGAAACCCAGTATCTACTGAAAATACAGAAAAAGGAAAAAAGGTTTTAGAACTCCCTGAATGGAATTTAGTTGTTCTGCTCTCTTCCATGCATATCTTTTTCAGAGATCATTTAAATTTTGTTGAGTAGATTTTTTTGCATGTTTCTCTTCTAGGTCATGGGAGTTTATACTATATAAATGTAAATAGATAACTGTTGCAAGTCATTTCTTTGCAATAACAGGTTACATGATCATAGTTGAAACAAAAACAGAGATACTAAAACAATAAGAGAGCATGCAGAAATATTCTGATGCAAATGTATTTGATGATTTGATTTCCTTCACTCTGGAATATACTACAGAATGTACTAATATAAATGTGCTTGCCTATGTCTAATCTAGAATATAATTATCCTGAACTCTACATGGTATTTTAGTCTAGAAAGTACTGTAGCTTCTCTGAGTTCTAAATCAAACCAGGAAACAGCAGAGGGCGCTGGTGCTGTGCTTTTGCAAGTGAGATGTGTGCTCATTTCAAGGGTCCACAGAATTTTCTGGCATGCTGTTTCCATGGAGAGGAAAGTAGGTGTTTTCTTTTTCTTTTTTTTTCAATCAAGCCACCTGCAAACTGCAATGTGTTCTTTTAGTGATTTCTTTTTATATCTATGTTTTCCAGGAAGGTTCTGTTGAGCCTACGCAGTCACTTAGAAACAAGAAATATTTGAGAAATTTCTATGAAGTCAAATATGCATTATGTCTCCCACTCTCCAAAATATAACAAAACAAGACAAAACAACTAAACACCCTTGAATGGTATGGCTTACTCTGTTCTTGAACCATATGAGCACCTACTATTTGTTGATTCCATGTTAAACCAACAAAAAGATACTGAGCAGGCTTATGTTCAATGTATGTATCGAGCACCATTTTGCGCATATCAAATGCTTGAAACTGAAGCTCGAAATGTCAGTAAACTCCACAAGGGGTCTCTACATAAATTTTTTTTCTTTTTTTCTCTCTTTTTTTTTTTTTTCAGATGGAGTGTTGCTGTCGCCCAGGCTGGAGTGCAGTGGCACGATCTTGGCTCACTGCAAGCTCCAACTCCCGGATTCACGCCGTTCTACTGCCTCAGCCTCCCAAGTAGCTGGGATTGCAGACACCCGCCACCGGGCCTGGCTAATTTTTATATTTTTAGTAGAGATGGGGTTTCACTGTGTTAGCCAGGATGGTCTCGATCTCCTGACCTAGTGATCCGCCCGCCTCAGCCTCCCAAAGTGCTAGGATTACAGGCGTGAGCCACCGCTCCCAGCCCGGTCTCTACATAAATTGATCACAAGTTTTTGTAGAATAACAGTATAAAAAATAGTATAAAGCACATAGGATTATCTAATTCAGTTATGTTCTACAGGTCATTATTATATACATCCATCAAACTTGAAATCTATATGATTTACCTTCCAGATTTAGAAGAATTTTTTTTTTTTTGAGACAGAGTCCTGCTCTGTTGCCCAGGCTGGAGTGCAGTGGCGCAATCTCGGCTCATTGCAACCCCTGCCTCCTGGGCTCAAGAGACTGTCCCACCTCAGCTTCCCGAGTGGCTGGGACTACAGGCATGCACCACCACGCTCAGCTAATTTTTCTATTTTTTGTAGGAATGAGGTCTCACCGTGCTGCCCAGGCTTGTCTTGAACTCCTGGGCTCAAGCAATCCTCCCACCTTGGCCTTCCAAAGTGCTGGGGTTACAGATGTGAGCCACCACTTACCGGCTCAGTAACAAATTATTTTAAGGCTACAGAAAGAACATGGTGTTGCTTCAAATATGACACTTCCTTTTAATTAAATGTGTAGGAACAGAGCCAGAAGAGCTGCTAAGGGCAGTCTCTGAGAAGAGAGAGGCTTGAGCTTTGTTGGGAGAGAAATCAGATAAAAATTCTTGCAGGAGGCAGGGATGGTGTCACAGGGTGGGGGCCAGAGTGCAGCTGTTGTGTCTGGTCTCTGGGGCAGTGGGGCCAGCCCTGCTGAGGCAGTGCTTGACTTCTGTAGTTAACAAGCAAATGAACGCGCTTTTGGCAAATGCCGTGCTCCTCACTAGATGGAAGAATCAGAAGATACCCTTCCAAGTCAATGAGCCGTCTGCTACAGTGGTTCTCAAAGGTTTTGTTTGGAACTCCTTACACTCTTAAAAAGTAATAACAAGGGACCTACTGGAAGCTGAGTCTCTTTCTCAGCCTGCAGGTTATGCTTGGAAGCCATCAGGTCAGGTGGGGAGTTTTTCCAGCTTCTGTTCTAGGGGTCTTGTGTGGATGCCCAGGGACAAGCCAGGCAAGGAGGCTGCTTTTGCCCTCGCCCTGTGGCTGCCAGACTGACTGATCCCGTTGGCATCAGATTCACACTGAAGAAACTGTGCTTTGTCCTGTGAATAGAAAGCCATGTCCAGAAGGCCCTACTGTGTATAACCCACTTTCCCAGGAAGCACTGCAAAAGATAAAGGATGTCAGGGACAGAAGAAGAAAAAGTAGAAAGTATCAGAAAATCTCTAAGAGTTGCCTAGTAGACATGTCATACAAAAAGCCTAGTCTGGGCCAGGCGCTGTGGCTCACGCCTGTAATCCCAGCACTTTGGGAGGCCAAGGCGAGTGGATCGCCTGAGGTCAGGAGTTCGAGACCAACCTGACCAATATGTTAAAACCCCATCTCTACTAAAAATACAACAACATAAATTGATCACAATTTTTTGTAGAATAACAGTATAAAAAATTATAAAAAACAGTATAAAAAAAGTTAGCCCGGCATAGTGGCTTGCACTGGGAGTCCCAGCTACTTGGGAGGCTGAGACAGGAGAATTGTTTGAACCCGGGAGGCAGAGGTTGCAGTGAGCCGAGATCACGCCACTGCACTCCAGCCTGAGCGACAGGCCATCTCAAAAAAAAAAAAAAAAAAAGTCTTGTCTGTGTTGCAGGTCTGTCTCAGTGCCTAGCTGACCCAGTGGTTTTAAAAGGACCAGAGTATTTGGGGAAATTGGATGAAATAAGTAGAGTTGCCATCAATAGTAGCACACTATGTTCAGGCTCGCTGTTGTCCCCGTGCCCATACTCACATCATTTCTAGCTCTCAGGGCCACACTGTGTGAAGACAACGTGTGGAGATGGTGGAGCACTCAGGCATTTCTAGGCTCAACAGAACCCTGCAGCTGAAGATTAAACACCACCTGCATCTACTCAACTCACAGGTCACAATGGCCACTTCACAAAAGAAAAATCGCTCGCAGCTGAACACCAAGAATATGAACAGCAGCTACTTCAAGAATTCTATACATTAAATCCCAATTATCTCCATCTCTCCATGGGTTTAGATGATAGGAATAAGATCCAAATGATACCACTGCAGAGCCCAACTGACAAATGGCTTTGATTCTCCCAGAGTAGAGAGGAATGACAATTTCCACAGACATCTAACAGGGACAGACCTTCACCACCCACTGGTTTGCCCAAATCCAGCCCAGTCATTCCTGTCCATTCTTCCGGTCACAGTGCACAATTGCCTTCGGAAGGGGCAGGGACAGAGTCACAGCTACTATTCTTGGACAACCCAGCCCTGTCCTGGATCCCCATGTCATCCAAGGACTGCCCCATACCACCAGACCCACGCACCTCCTCCATCAGTCGCTGTGGCACTGTCATTCTCAAGCCATTGGACTTTGGTTTTTCTCAACAGCCAGAGGACGTGCCGGGCTTTGATGTCTTCGATGCTGTTTGGAAAGCCTTAGCAGGCCTGACTGAGATGGAGCTGCCAGGCCAGGCGTGAGCCTTCCCACTCATGTCTCTTCAGCAGGTCCTCCTCACACCCCACTGCTGCCCTTGGTCCAGGCTCTGAATTGCAGCCACCTGCTGCACCCACCAATGCCCACTCTTTCCACAGCACCCCTCCAGTCTTGCCACTGAGGCCCCCTCGATTCCAGCAGCACCTCACAGTGTATGAGTCATTTTTTTTTCCAGGCTAGGCAACTCTTAGAGATTTGTGAGAATCTATCTCAAAAATAAAATAAAATAAAATAAAATAATTTTTAAAAATGAAAAAGACTTTGAGAATCTGTGAATAACTCACACTGCCAAGTTGTTATGCCTGCAGGATTTGTCTCAGAAATATCTTAAAAAATGAAGTTGTTTATCACAAAATCAAAAATGTTTAATTTGATGGATACCTTACATTACTGAGTTTTTTGTTTGTTTGTTTTTGTTTGTTTTTCTGTTTGTTTTTTTTGTGATGGAGTCTTGCTCTGTCGCTCAGGCTGGAGTGCAGTGGCACGACCTCTGCTCACTGCAATCTCCGCCTCCCAGGTTCAAGCGATTCTCCTGCCTCAGCCTCTGGAGTAGCTGGGATTACAAGCGTGCACCATCATGCCTGGTTAATTTTTGTATTTTTAGTAGAGACGGGGTTTTACCATGTTGGTCAGGCTGGTCTCGAACTCATGACCTCATGATCTTCCCACCTTGGCCTCTCAAAGTGCTGGGATTACAGACATGAGCCACAGCGCCCAGCCAATATCGAGCTTTATAAGGAAGGTAGAGTTTCACCATATTGGCCAGGCTGGTCTCGAACTCTTGACTTCAAGTGATCTGCCCTCTTCGGCCTCCCAAAATGCTGGGATTACATGCATAAGCCACCGCCCAGCCGGCATTCCCTTCTTTTTAGCAAGGTTGATGGATAGATTACAGAGATCCATCAGGATTCTTGACTCTATTTCCCTTGTGACCCACAACATTGCATTGACAAAACGAGTAGCTGGGTTTAGAGTGTGTAGATTGTGGCTATAGACACAGTGGGATTATAACACGTGCTGGAAGGCACCTGATGAGGTGATGTGCACATGGCGGGGCTCACAATCACAGTTGCAGTGCATCCGATGATGGCAGCTGGCAGCCAGTCCCAAGTGGCTTTTTCCCAGGCTTTTCCTGCACCTGGAGTGACTTTTTTTTGTTGTTTTTTGTTTTTTGAGACGGAGTTTCGCTCTCATTGCCCAGGCTGGAGTGCAATGGTGCAATCTCGACTCACTGCAACCTCTGCCTCCCGGGTTCAAGCGATTCTCCTGTCTCAGCTTCCCAAGTAGCTTGGATTACAGGCAGGCGCCGCCACGCTGGGCAAATTTTTTTGTATTTAATAGAGACAGGATTTCACCATGTTAGGCTGGTCGCAAACTCTTGACCTCAGGTGATCCAACCGCCTTGGCCTCCCAATGTGCTGGGATTGCAGGCATGCGCCACCTTGCCTGGCTGGGATCACATTTAATGTTCAGTTCCTGTCACTCCCTTTATTTTTCAAGAGTGCATGTTTCAGTATAATGTTTTGTTTTAATCATTTGAAAATGTGGCATTTTAATTATTAGTAAGTGCATCTAATAACTAATTTCAGCATTTAAAAAATTAAAATGGACCAGGTGCGGTGGCTCACGCCTGTAATCCTAGTACTTTGGGAGGCTGAGGTGGGTGGATCACTGAAGTCAGGAGTTTGAGACCTGCCTGGCCAACATGGTGAAACCCCATCTCTACTAAAAATACAAAAATTAGCCAGGCATAGTGGCGGGTGCCAATAATCCCAGCTACTCGGGAGGCTGAGGCAGGAGAATCGCTTGAACCTGGGGAGCGGAGGTTGCAGTGAGCCGAGATTGTGCCACTTCACTCCAGCCTGGGCGACAGAGCAAAACTCCATCTCAAAAAAAAAAAAAAGAAAATTATGTTCCCCTAAATATTCGGGACATTAACAATAAAACATTAAATCAACTAAAATAAAAAAAAACCCTCAAACTTTATTATGACCCTAAAGACTTTAAAAACCCAAACCTTATTATTACCCCAGAAGACTTTTCTACAGCATATGTGGATTTTACTTATTCGTACTTACTGTATTAAATAAAACATTTTAAATATGTATTAATTCATAGAGTAAAAAACTGATTACAAGTTAACATATTTTTATGAAAATAACTATTTCTAAAACAAAAAATTAGCGCAGGCGCAGTGGCTCATGCCTGTAATCCCAGCACCTTGGGAGGCAGAAGTGGGCGGATCACCTGAGGTCAGGAGTTCAAGACCAGCCTGGCCAACATGGTGAAACCCCATCTCTACTAAAAATCATACAAAAAATTAGCCGGGCATGGTGGCGCATTCCTGTAATCCCAGCTACTCGGGAGGCAGAAGCAGGAGAATCGCTTGAATCCGGGAGGCAGAGGTTGCAGTGAGCTGAGATCGCGACATTGCACTCCAGTTTGGGCAACAAAAGCAAAACTCCATCTCAAAAAAAAAAAAAAAAAAGAAAAAATTAGTGAGAGGAGCGGCATTGTTTCACATTTTTACAAATTTCTTAGTTTCCTTTTCTTTTGAGACAGAGTCTTGTTATGTTGCCCAGACTGGTCTGGAACTCCTGGCCTCAAGAAGTGATCCTCCTGTCTCAGCATCTGAGTAGATGCAATTTTAAGTGTGTGCCACTAGCCTGGCTAATTTTTACAAGTTTCTTTAATATCTGTCTTCCATTTTTTCTTTTTTTTTTTTTTTTTTTTGAGACGGAGACTAACTCTGTCGCCCAGGCTGGAGTGCAATGGCGTGATCTCGGCTCATTGCAACCTCTGTCTCCCGGGTTCAAACGATTCTCCTGCCTCAAGGAGAATCAAGCGATTCTCCTGCCTCAAGGAGAATCAAGCGATTCTCCTGCCTCAAGGAGAATCAAGCGATTCTCCTGCCTCAAGGAGAATCAAGCGATTCTCCTGAATAGCTGGGATAACGGGCGCCCACCACCATGCCTGGCTGATTTTTGTGTTTTAAAATTTTTATTTATTTATTTTATTTTAATTTTATTTTATTATTTTTTTGAGACAGAGTCTCGCTCTGTCGCCCAGGCTGGAGTGCAGTGGCGCGATCTCGGCTCACTGCAAGCTCCGCCTCCCGGGTTCACGCCATTCTCCTGCCTCAGCCTCCCGAGTAGTTGGGACTACAGGTGCTGGCCACCACACCCGGCTAATTTTTTTTTTTTTTTTTTAAGTAGAGACGGGGTTTCACCGTATTAGCCAGGATGGTCACGATCTCATGACCTTGTGATCTGCCTGCCTTGGCCTCCCAAAGTGCTGGGATTACAGGCATGAGCCACCGCGCCCTGCCAATTTTTGTGTTTTTAGTAGACATCGGGTTTCACTATGTTGGCCACCCTGGTCTGGAACTCCTGACCTCAGGTGATCTGTCTGCCTTGGTCTCCCAAAGTGCTGGGATTACAGGCATGAACTACCGTGTCCGGCATAATGTCTGTGTTTACAGAATGCCACTGAATTTTCATATGTGTCTCTACATTCAATCTATTGTGATATAACATACCATGTAGCCTCTGGAAAACTCTAATGTTAACTGGAGAAAGAGAATGAAAAGGCCAATATTATCTTAGATTTATTATGAAAATATATTTTTCTTTTTTAAAACAATTTCTTTTTTCTTTGAGACGGAGTCTTGCTCTGTCGCCCAGGCTGGAGTGCAATGGCCCAATCTTGGCTCACTGCAACCTCTGCCTCCTGGGTTTAAGAGATTCTCCTGCCTCAGCCTCCTGAGTAGCTGAGGCCACAGGTGTGCACCACTACACCTGGCTAAATGTTGTATGTTTAGTAGAGATGGTGTTTTACCACATTGGCCAGGCTGGTCTTGAACTCCTGACCTCAAGTGATCCGCCTGCCTCGGCCTCTCAAAGTGCTGGGATACAGGTGTGATCCATGGCTCCCAGCCAATCACCTAAATCATTTTGAAGTATGCAGTTCAATACTGTTAAGTATATTCAAATCGTTGTGCAGCAAATCTCTAGGACTTTTTCATCTTAGAAAACTGAAATTCTGGCTGGGCGCAGTGGCTCACGCCTGCAATCCCAGCACTTTGGGAGGCTGAAGCGGGTGGATCACGAGGTCAGGAGTTCAAGACCAGCCTGGCCAAGATGGCGAAACCCCGTCTCTACTAAAAATACAAAAAATTAGCAGGGCATGATGGCGGGCGCCTGTAATCCCAGCTACTTGGGAGTCTGAGGCAGGAGAATCGCTCGAACCCAGGAGGCGGAGATTGCAGAGAGCTGAGATTGGACCACTGCACTCCAGGCTGGGTGACAGAGTGAGGCTCCATCTCAAAAAATAAAAAAGGGGAAAAAAAAAGAAAACTGAAATTCTACATCCATTGAATAACTCCCCATCCTGTGGATGGCAACCACCATTCTACTTTCTGTTTTTATGAGTTTGACTACTCTAAGTGCGTCATGTAAATGAATGCAGCATTTTATCTCTATGTGACTGGCTTATTTCATTTACTATAATGTTCTCAAGGTTTGCTCAGATGTAGCATATGTCATAATTTCTTTCCTTTTTGAGGCTAATATTCCACTGTATGTAGAGACCACATTTTTCTATTCATCCCTCAATGGACATTTGGGTTACTTTTGCCTTTTGGCTATTGTGAATAGTGGTGCTGTGAATGCGAGTGTACCAGTGTCTTTCCGTTCTTTTGGATATATATCCAAAAGTGGGATTGCTAGATCATATGGTCATTCTATGTTTAACTTTTTGAGGAACTGCCAAAACTGCCCAGCTATTTGCCACAGCAGCTGCACCATTTTATATTCCCACAAATGGTGTACAAGGATTCCAATTTCTCCACATACCCATCAACACTTGTTTTTTTATTTTTTCTTTTTTTGGGGGGATGGAGTCTTGCTCTGATGCCCAGGCTGGAGTGCAGTGGCGTGATTGTGGCTCACTGCAACTTCCATCTCCCAGGTTCAAGCAATTCTCCTGCCTCAGCCTCCCAAGTAGCTGAGATTACTGGTGTGTGCCACCACACCTGGCTAATTTTTGTAATGTGCATTTTTAGTAGAGATGGGGTTTTGCCATGTTAGCCAGGCTGGTCTCGAACTCCTGACTCCAGATGATTTGCCCTCCTCAGTCTCCCAAAGTGCTGGGACTACAGGTGTGAGCCACCGCGCCCGGCCAAGACTTTTTTTTTTTTCCTATTTTTTTCATACTGGCCATACTAATAGGTGTGACACAATAACTCATGTGGTTTCTTTATTTTTATTAAACATTTTTTTAGAGATGGGGTCTCACCTTCTGCCTCTACCTCCCAAGTAGCTTGGACTGTAGGTGCATGCCGCTCTGCTCAGCTCTCGTGGTTTCGATGTGAGTTTCCCTAATGATTAGTCATGCTGAGCATCTTATCATATGCTTGTTGGCCATTTTTATATCTTCTTTGGAGGAAGGTCTATGCAAGTCCTTTGTCCTTTATTTATTTATTTAGAGACAGAGTCTCCCTCTGTCACCTAGGGTGGAGTGCAGTGGTGCTATCTCAGCTCACTGTAACCTCCACCTCCTGGATTCCAGTGACTTTCCTGCCTCAGCCTCCCAAGTAGCTGGTACTACAAGTGCGTGTCACATGCCTGGTTATTTATTTATTTTTTTTGTATTTTTAGTAGAGACAAGGTTTCACCACGTTGATCTGCCCACTTCAGCCTCCTAAAGTGCTGGGATTACAGGTGTGAGTCACAACGTCCGGCCTATTTATTGATTTTTTGATACAGGGTTTCACTCTGTTGCTCAGGTTGGAGTGCAGTGGTGCGATCACGGCTCACTGCAGCCTTGACCTCCTAGGCTCAGGTGATCCTCCCATCTCAGCCTCCTGAGTAGCTGGGACTACAGGTATGCACCACCACACCCTGCTAATTTTTGTATTTTTTGTAGAGACCAAAAAAACAAAAAGGGGCTTTGCCATGTTGCTCAGGCTGGTCTTGAACTCCTAGGCTCAAGCAATCCACCCACCTTGGCCTCCCAAAGTGCCGGGATTACAGGCATGAGCCACCATGCTCAGCCCCTTTGTCCATTTTTTAACCAGGTTATATATTTTTTGTTGAGTTGTAGGAGCTCTTTATATATTCTGAATATTAACTGCTTATCAGACATATGATTGCAGATATTTTCTCGCATTCCAGATTTTTCACTCTGTTGATTTTGTCGTTTGATGCACATTGTTTAAACTTTGATAAACTTTGATATAGTCCAATTTACCTATTCACTTTTTAATGTTTTTTTGTGTGTCTTATCTAAGAAATTATTGCCAAGTCCAAGGTCATGAAACTTTCTCCTTACATTTTTTTCTAAGAGTTTTATAGTTTTAGATCCTAAATTTAGGTCTTTGAACCATTTTAAGTTTTGCATATGGTGTAAGGTTAAGGGTCCAACATCATTCTTTTGCATGTGGACATCCAGTTTTCCCAGTATCATTTGTTGAAAAGACTGTGATTTCCCCATTGAATAGTCTTGGCACTATTGTCAAAAATCACTGGACCGCCGGGCGCGGTGGCTCACTCCTGTAATCCCAGCACTTTGGGAGGCCGAGGCAAGCGGATGACGAGGTCAGGAGATCGAGACCATCCTAGCTAACATGGTGAAACCCCGTCTCTACTTAAAAAATACAAAAAATTAGCCAGGCGAGGTGGCGGGAGCCTGTAGTCCCAGCTACTCGGGAGGCTGAGGCAGGAGAATGGTGTGAACCCTGGGGGGCGGAGCCTGCAGTGAGCCGAGATCGTGCCACTGCACTCCAGCCTGGGCAACAGCAAGACTCCGTCTCAAAAAAAAAAAAAAAAAATCACTGGACCATGTATGTAAGGACTCATTTCTGGGCTATTTGATTCTATTGGTCTGTCTGTCTTTATACAAATTCCCCACTTTTATTACTGTAGCTTTGTAATAAGTTTTGAAATCAGAAGGTGTGAGACCTCCAATCGTGGTCTTCTTTTTCAAGATTGTTTTAACTATTCAAGATCCCTTGAGATTCCATATGAATGACAGGATAGATTTTTCTATTTCTGCAAAAAATGCAGTTGGGATTTTGATAGCAATTGCATTTAATCTGTATATCACTCAGGTAATATTGACATTGTAACAATATTAAGTCTTCCAATCTATTGACATGAGATATCTTTCCATTTAGTTGTGTCTTCTTTAATTTCTTCCTGCAATATTTTGTGATTTTCAGTGCATAAGTCTTCCTTGGTTAAGTTTATTCTTAAGTATTTTATTTGTTCTGATGCTATTGTGAATGTAATTGCTTTCTTAATTTCTTTTTTGTATGGCTCATTGTTAGTGTATAGAAACACAACTAATTTTTGTATGTTGATTTTATATCCTGAAACTTTGCTGAATTCATTTATTTGTTCTAACAGATTTTTGTGTAGGGTTTCCTACATATAAGATCATGTCAGCCGGGTGCGGTGGCTCATGCCTATAATCCTAGCACTTTGGGAGGCCAAGGTGAGGAGATCACCTGAGGTCAGGAGTTCAAGATCAGCCTGGCCAATATGGTGAAACTCCGTCTCTACTAAAAATACAAAAATTAGCTGGGCGTGGTGGCAGGCACCTATAATCCCAGCTACTCCAGAGGCTGATGCAGGAGAATTGCTTGAACTCGGGAGGCAGAGGTTGCAGTGAGCTGAGATTGCACCATTGCACTCTAGCCTCGGCAACAAGAGTGAAACTCCATCTCAAAAAAAGAAAATCTCGTCTTCTGTGAACAGAGATACTTTTCCTTCTTCCTTTTCAATTTATTTTATTTATTTTTCTTGTCCATTTGCTCTGACTAGGACTTCCGGTACTATGTTGGACAGAGGTAGTGAGAGTGTGCATCTTTGTCTTTCTCCTGATCTTAGAGGGGAAGCTTTCGGTCGTTTACCATTGAGTATGGGGTTAGTTGTGGGATTTTTTCATATATGGCCTTTATTATGTTAAGGTAGTTTCCTTCTGTTCTTAATTGGTTGAGTGTTTTTATCATGGAAGGACATTGAATTTTGTCAGACACTTTTTCTTCAACAATTGATGTGATCATGTGGGGTTTTTCCCCTTCATTCTGTTAGGTAGTGCATGACATTATGTTTCAGGAATAAATTCCACTTCATTATAGCATCTTTTTGACATACTTGAGTTGTTCGCTAGAATTTTGTTGAGGATTTTTGCATCAATATTCATCAGGGAATTGGTCTATCATTTTCTTTTCTTGCACTGTCTTTGGCTTTGGTATGAGGGTAATACTGGCCTCACAGAATAAGTCTGGATGTGTTCTCACTTCTTAAATTTTCAGAAGAGTTGAGGAGGCTTGGTGTTAATTCTTCTTTCTTTCTTTCTTTTTCTTTCCTTTTCTTTCTTTTCTTTTCTTTTTTTTTTTTGAGAAGGAGTCTCCCTCTGTCACCCAGGCTGGTGTGCAGTGGTGCAATCTTGGCTCTCTGCAACCTCTGCCTCCCAGGTTCAAGCGATTCTCCTGCCTCAGCCTCCCGAGTAGCTGGGACTACAGGTGCCTGCCACCACGCTCAGCTAATTTTTGTATTTTTAGTACAGACGGGGTTTCACCATTTTGGCAAGGCTGGTCTTGAACACCTGACCTCAAGTCATCTGCATGCATCGGCCTCCCAAAGTGCTAGGATTATAGGCATGAGCCACCGCACTCAGCCTCTCCTTTCTTTCTTTCTTCTTTTTTTGAGACAGAGTCTCATTCTGTCGCCCAGGCTCCAGTACAGTGGCATGATCTTGGCTCACTGCAAGCTCTGCCTCCCGGGTTCATGCCATTCTCCTGCCTCAGCCTCCCGAGTAGCTGGGACTACAGGCCCCCACCACTGCACCCAGATAATTTTTTTGTATTTTTAGTAGAGTCGGGGTTTCACCATGTTAGCCAGGATGGTCTCAATCTCCTGACCTCGTGAGCCAGCTGCCTTGGCCTCCCAAAGTGCTGGGATTACACGAGTGAGCCACCAGGCCCAGCCTTCTTTTTTTTTTTTTTTGACACAAGGTCTTGCTGTGTCACTCAGGCTTGAGTACAGTAGCATGATCTCAGATCACTGCAACCTCTGCCTCCTGGGCTCAAGCGATTCTCCTGCCTCAGCCTCTTCAGTAGCTGGAACTACAGGCACACATCAGCATGCCTGGCTAAATTTTGTATTTTTTGTAGAGATGGGATTTCACCATGTTGCTCAGGCTGATCTCTAACTCCTGGGCTCAAGCAATCTTCTCACCTTGGCCTCCCAAAGTACTGGGATTACAGGTGTGCGCCACCATGCCTAGCGGGGTTCTCTTTTTTATTTTTATTTATTTATTTTTTTGAGATGGAGTCTCACTCTGTCACTCAGGCTGGAGTGCAATGTTGCAGTCTCGGCTCACTGTAACCTCTGCCTCCTGAGTCCAAGCGATTCTCCCACCTCAGCCTCCCAAGTAGCTGGGACTACAGGCACTTGCCACCACACCTGGCTAATTTTGTATTTTCAGTAGAAATGGGATTTGGCCACTATGTTGGCCAGGCTGGTCTCGAACTACTGCCTCAGCCTACCAAAGTGCTGGGATTACGGACATGAGCCACCACGCCCACCCAGCCTATCTCTTTTTTACTCTTAATCTAGTTAAGTTTGTCAATTTTGTTGATCCTTTCAAAGAACAAAGTCTTAGTTTTATTGATTCTCTCTATTGGTTCCCATTCTCGATTTCATTTATCTCTGCTTAATGTTTATTTTTTTCCTTCTGCTAGCTTTAGGTTTAGTTTGTTCTTCTTCTTCTAGTTCCTTAAGGTATAATGTTAGGTTGTTGACTTGACAACTTTCTTCTTTTTAAATGTGTTTGTTGTTGCTGCGGACCCTATCCCTGTTGGACTGAACAAAGGATGACGAACTTGGGAATAAAGATAAAGGCAAAAGAGTATATTTGGAAGAAGGGGTTGGGAGGGGGCAGTCCTTGCTTCTAGTGAACAAGGGCCCTGAGCTTTAGAGCCCTTCGCATTTTATTGAGTAAAGGACACAGGGAGGAGGCAGTGGTTGGTCAGCAGCTTGATTTACAGCTGGCTTGCAAGACTGCATTCTTCAAACAATAAGCTCTAGATGTCCCAGTAGATAACCTCAATGAGCACAGCACCAGGGAGTGATTGCCCTCAGCAAACCTTCTGGCTGTAGGCACAGTCATTGAGTCTGCCCACATCCTGCATTCATGATAAACAGTTTGCTGTTTGATCATATAGCCTCCAGTGGAATGCTGAGTTGGTCACGATCCCTTTGGTCTTTTCAGCTCCCAACATTTATAAATAAATTTCCTCTTAGTATTGCTTTTGCTGCATCCCATAACTTTTGGTATGTTGTGTTTTTATTTTGATTTATCTCAGGATATTTTCTAATTTCCCTTGTGATTTCTTCTTTGACTCTTTGGTTGTTTAAAAGTATGTCATTTGGGAGTCTCTCAGAGTCTATTCTGGTTTGGGGGCTGCCCAATTTTTTTTCTTTTTTTTTTTTTTGAGATGGAGTCTTGCCCTGTTGCCCAGGCTGGAGTGCAGTGGTGCGATCTCAGCTCACTGCAACCTCTGCCTCCTGGGTTCAAGCGATTCTCCTGCCTCAGCCTCTGGAGTAGCTGGGACTACAGGCCCGTGCCAACGTGCCCAGCTAACTTTTTTTGTATTTTTAGTAGAGGTGAGTTTTCACCATGTTGGCCAGGCTGGTCTCAAACTCCTGACCTCAAGTGATCTGCCCACCTCGGCCTCCCAAAGTGCTGGGATTACAGGCATGAGCCACCATGCCCGGCCAGGGACTGCCCAATAAAAAAAAAATAATAAAATAAAAAAAAGCAAAAAAAGGGGAAAAAATAGAAAAAAAAAGTTACAGTGTGTTGTTTAATTTCCACATATGTACTAATTTTCCATTTTCCTTATGCCATTAATTTCTAGTTTTATTTCACTGTGATTAGAAAAGAAATTGTGTGATTTCAAATCCCATTTCCACCGGGCGCGGTGGCTCACGCCTGTAATCCCAGCACTTTGTGAGGCAGAGGCAGGCAGATCACGAGGTCAGGAGATCAAGACCATCCTGGCTAACATGGTGAAACCCCATCTCTACTAAAAATACAAAAAATTAACTGGACGTGGTGGCGGGTGCCTGTAGGCCCAGCTACTCGGGAGGCTGAGGCAGGAGAATGGCGTGAACCTGGGAGGTGGAGCTTGTAGTAAGCCAAGATCGCACCACTGCACTCCAGCCTGGGCAACAGAGCGAGACTCTGTCTCAAAAAAAAAAAACAAAAAAAAACAAATCCCATTTCCACTATTTCTGAAGCAAGTTACTTAACTGTTGTACACCTAAAAGTTTTCATCTGAAATTTGGGATAAATAGTAGTATTCATCTCACAGGGTTGTTGTGAGGATTAAATAAGTTAATAGATGAAAATGTTCTTCATATGGTAGTTGTGGTGTAAACATTAACTATCATTATTGTAGTAGTCTCAAACTGATTAGACTATTTACTATTTGTATCAACTTCTTGCATATACCAACAATCCATATGTTGGTGTGTGATTCTCTAAAACAAATGAATGAGTGTCCTACAATTCAATTCAATTCTGACACTATTCACTGTTACTGCATACTCCACAAATTAAAGAATCAGTCCCACAAGACTGTCTTCAGTTCAAACGCTAGTCACAAATCCTGGGGAACACTCATACTGCTGATCCACTGGTTATAATTTGGGGGTTTCATGATCTCCTGCTTACATTTGATAATTTGCTAGAACTCCAGAACTCAGGAAGCTTAAATTTACCAGTTTATTACAAAGAATGAACAGGCTGATGAAGTGGTACACACAGTGAGATCCAGAAGGGTCCCAAGTGCAGAAGCCTCTATCCCCCGTATTGGGATGTGTCCCTGCACATATATGCATTCACCATCCTGGAAGCTCAGTGAATCTTGAATCTCATTGTTGCAGAGTTTTGAGAACTCAGTCACCAGCACCCCTGCTGCTCCCCAGAGGCCAATGGGGCAGAAAGTTCCAACCGTCTAATCACTTGTGCTTTCTGGCGACCAGCCCATTCTGAGGCTATCTAGGGAACCCACCCTAAGTTACCTCATCAACTCAGGTATAATTGAAAGTGGCTTGTTGAAACTAACAAAAAAGATTTCTACCACTCAGGAAATTCCAAGGGTTTTAGGTGTTCTGTGCCAGGAATAAGGAATCAGGGACAAAGACCAATTTTTTTACAGTACAGTTGGAAAAAAGTGAGGGAAGTAACAGAAAATGAATTAACTGCTATTCTTTTAAATGCATTAGTCTCATCTTTTCTACTAGAACTCAAATTCTCAGGAAGCAAAGGCCATGACTTCAATTCCAGTGACTCTTATAGCATCAAACACTGTGCCAGGTAAGTACTCAATCAACTGCCACACTATCATAACAGTATTACCTTGCATTCATAGACATTACATTTTTACAAAGTTATCTCAAGTGTATTATCTACCTTGAATCTCACACACTTGTGATAATTTCCACTTTATACAGGGTCAAACTGAGGTCCTGAGATGTTATTTACTCAATAAACACAGTTCATAAGAAGCAGAGATGCAATACAAATCCAGTTCTTCTGATGTGAATTCCAGCCTTTGTCCACTTTACCACAAAAGATGTCTAACTGCAAGACAGGTGACTGCCTTGGTCATAGATTACTTAATTTCTCTGGGTCTTAATTTTTTCATCTGAAAAACAGAATCCTTAATGTATTTTCAGTTCCAAAATCTTAAGACTGTATCAGCTCTATATCTCTTCTAGTTTTAAAGTATCACTATCTGTTATGCACAACTGTTGGCTTTTCCTTTGTACCGAATGTCAGCAGTAACTATATTTTTGTTTTACAAAAGTTCCTGGAGAGCCACTAACTTAGGAAAAACAGAAAATATAAAGTTGGTTATAAGGCAAATCCCACTGGTTTCCATTTTAAAAGACCCACAAAACCAAACAACCTATGTTTCCAAGGAAAAATATATAATATACTCACTCAACAGATCACTTTTTGTGAAAAATAAGTAGGAATGATTTTGGAGCCCATAGCATCACAGTTGTAAAAGGAATACTCCAAAAGCAGGGGGATCTATTTGTAAGATGTTCTTGTTTCAGGAACATTTTAACCAGGCATTTACCTTTTTCTAAACTATAAACATTTCTTTCATGCCTAGTGAGAAATTATTTGAATTTGAACAACATTCTCCTCCTCTTCTATTTTAGGATCTAAAGAGCATATGGGCCAGGTGTGGTGGCTCATGCCTGTAATCTTCACTTTAGAAGGCCAAAGCAGGAGGATTGCTTGAGGCCAGGAGTTCAAGATCAGTGTTGGCAACATAGCGAGACCCCATCTTTATTTTAAAAAAAGAACATATGGGCTGGGCGCGGTGGCTCATGCCTGTAATCCCAGCACTTTGGGAGGCTGAGGCAGGCGGATCACCTGAGGTCAGGAGTTCAAGACCACCCTGATCAATATGATGAAACCCGGTCTCTACTAAAAATACAAAAATTAGCCGGGCATGGTGGTGGGCGCCTGTAATCCCAGCTACTTGGGAGGCTGAGACAGGAGAATCGCTTGAACCCGGGAGACAGAGGTTGCAGTGAGCCAAGATCACGCCATTTTACTCCAGCCTGGGCAACAACAGCGAAACTCCATCTCAAAAAACAAACAAACAAACAAGCAAAAGAGCATATGGCCAGGGTGCGGTGGCTCACACCTGTAATCCCAGCACTTTGGGAGGCCGAAGTGGACAGATCACGAGGTCAGGAGATCAAGATCATCCTGGCCAACATGGTGAAACTCCATCTCCAGTAAAATACAAAAAATTAGCCAGGTGTGGTGGTGCACACCTGTAGTCCCAGCTACTCAGGAGGCGGAGGCAGGGGAATTGCTTGAACCCGGGTGGCGGAGGTTGCAGTGAGCCGAGACCACACCACTGCACTCCAGCCTGGGTGGCAGAGTGAGACTCCGTCTCATTAAATAAATAAATAAATAAACAAAAATTAGCCAAACGCGGTGGTATGCACCTGTAGTCCCAGCTACTTGGGAGACTGAGACAGGAGAATCACTTGACCCCGGGAGGCAGAGGTTGCAGTGAGCCAAGATTGCGCCACTGCACTCCAGCCTGGCAACAGAGGGAGATTCCGTCTCAAAAAAAAAAAAAAAAAAAAAGCGTATGACAAGGCTGCAATTACCCTCTCCACCTCTGCCCCAGGAGAGTGTTGTTATTGAATAATAAATCAAGGAATAACAAGAGTCAGGCATTGGAGGAAAGTTAACTGATAGGCAAATTCTAGGGTGTTTTCCAACATTGAGATCCTACAATTTCAGCTCTGCCCTGAAATTCATGGCTTCATTATGTGAGATGTCTATACCTCACTTCATAAAGTCTCAAAATTCAAAATACTGTTAATTTGAAAGGAAGCAAATTAATCCTCACATTTGATAAAAATATATTCCCTTCCCTTTTATTTTTATTTATTTATTTATTTTTTGAGATGGAGTCTCTGTCGCCCAGGCTGGAGTACGGTGGTGCGATCTCGGTTCACTGCAACCTCTGCTTCCTGGGTTCAAGTGAGTCTCCTGTCTCAGCCTCCCGAGTAGCTGGGACTACAGGCGCCCGCCACCACGCCTGGCTAATTTTTTAGTAGAGACGGGGTTTCACCGTGTTAGCCAGGATGGTCTCAAACTCCCAACCTCAGGTGATCCACCCGCCTCGGCCTCCCAAAGTGCTGGGATTACAGGCGTGAGCCACTGCGCCCGGCCTTTTTTTTTTTTTTTTTTTTTTTGAGACGTAGTCTCACTCCATCACCCAGGCTGGAGTGCAGTGGTGCAATCTCAGCTCACTACAACCTCCGCCTCCCGGGTTCAAGCGATTCTCCTGCCTCAGCCTCCTGAGTAGCTGGGATTACATGCACGCACCACCATGCCTGGCTAAATTTTGTGCTTAATAGAGATGGAGTTTTACCCCATTGGCCAGGCTGGTCTTGAACTCCTGACCTCAAGTGATCCACCTGCCTTGGCCTCCCGAAGTTCTGGGATTACAGGCACGAGCCACTGCGCCTGGCCTATTTTTTGTTTGTTTGTGTTTAGAGGCAGGGTCTCACTTTGTGGTCCGGGCTGGAGTGTAGTGGCACAATCACAGCTCACTGCAGCCTCTATCTCCCTGGCTCAAGTGATCCTCCCACCTCAGCCTCCTGAGTAACTGGGACCATAGGCATGCACCACCACACTTGGCTAATTTTTTAATTTTTATTGTTTTGTAGAGATGGGGTCTCGCTATGTTGCCCAGGCTGGTCTCGAACTCCTGGGCTCAAGCAATCCTCCTGCCTTAGCCTCACAAAGTGCTGGGATTACAGGCGAGAGCCACCGCACCCAACACTTCTTTCTTTTCTTTCTTTCTTTCTTTCTTTTTTTTTTTTTTGAGATGGAGTCTCTCTCTGTTGCCCAGGCTGCAGTGCAGTGGCACAATCTCGGCTCACTGCAACCTCTGGCTCCCAGGTTCAAGCGATTCCCCTGCCTCAGCCTCCTGAGTAGCTGGGATTACAGTCCTGTGCCACCTCGCCCGGCTAATTTTTAGTGGAGATGGGGTTTCACCATGTTGGCCAGGCTGGTCTTGAATTCCTGCCCTCAAGTGATCTGCCTGCCTTGGCCTCCCAAAGTGTTGGGATTACAGGCGTGAGCCACTGCACCTGGCCTTCTTTTTTTTTTTGAGATGGAGTTTCGTTCTTGTTGCCCAGGCTGGAGTGCAGTGGCGCGATCTTGGCTCTCTGCAACCTCCGCCTCCTGGGTTCAAGTGATTCTCCTGCCTCAGCTTCCCGAGTGGTTGGGATTACAGGCATGTGCCACCACACCTGGCTAATTTAGTTTTTTTTTTTTTTTTTTTTTTTTTAGTAGAGATGGGGTTTCTCCATGTTGGTCAGGCTGGTCTCAAACTCCCGATCTCAGGTGATCCACCCACCTGGGCCTCCCAAAGTGCTGGGATTACACGCGTAAGCCACTGCACCTGGCCCTCTTTCTTAAAACACGTGTAGTTGCAAAGTTCTAATGTAATTGCACAAAATAAATACTTTGGAACCCAAGGCCCAATCTGAAGCATTATAAGCCTCAAACATTTACTGTCACAAACTGTTTATCTACATATTTGCACAATATCATTGATCTTTGGTAATTACTCTTTGCAGCAACTAGAATCATTTTGTAATTTTCTTGTAGATTGCTATACTTGGTCAAATATTTATTGAGTGCCTACTATATGTCAGGCCCTATGATAACCACTTAGTTACTAAAAAGGACCATTAACTGCATTTTGGCTCACTTTAAACTTCAGTAATAAAATAAAACTTACTTAGTTTCTCAAGCAATACAAACCTTGTTAATTCATTTTCTCTACTTCAAGTTGCAGAGACTTCAAGTACAAGAAACAACATATTTTCCAATGGAGCTAATAATGCAGTTCCGTGTGGCCGGGCACAGTGGCTCATGCCTGTAATCCCAGCATTTTGGGAGGCTGAGGCAGCGGATCGCCTAAGGTCAGGAGTTCAAGACCAGCCTGGCTAACATGGTGAAACCCCGTCTCTGCTAAAAATACAAAAATTAGCCAGGTGTAGTGGTGCACACCTGTAATCCCAGCTACTCTGGAGGCTGAAGCACAAGAACCGTTTGAACCCAGGAGGCAGAGGTTGCAGTGAGCTGAGATGGCACCATGGCACTCCAGCCTGGGTGACAGAGCGAGACTCCATAACACACACACACACAGCCATTCTGTTGCAGTGACATAAAACCTCAACAGTATGGCTTTCTTATAACTAGGAATAAGAAACAGGAAGATTTCAACAAAAAATAAACTTAAAAATACTGAAACGAATTTGACTGTGTTGTTTCAGAAGGCTGAATAAGCACCAAATAGAAGTTATAGGAATGTAGACCGTAGATGTCAGCTCAAAACGAAACAAACCCCTGATCCGAACAACCTAATAGCACTGGTTTGAATACTGAAACAGCTGTCAGGGCCACTTGCGTGGAATGTCCTAGAGGCAACTGGAGCACTGGAGGGAAGGTTAATTACTTGATACTCTAATATGCCTTTCAACACGGATTCCACAAACACGACAATGCTGATTTTTGTCCTTTCTTTTTTTTTTTTTTTTTTTTTTTTTCCTGAGACAGGATCAGCCTCTCACCCAGGCTGGAGTGCCGTGGTGTGATCTCGCCCCACTGCACTCTCGACCTCCTGGGCAATCCTTCTGCCTCAGCCTCCCGAGAAGCTTGGACCACAGGCGCAAGACACCACACCGGGCTTTTTTTTTTTTTTTGGTAGAGACAGGGTCTCGCGATGTTGCCCAGGCTGGTCTCGAACTCCTGAGCTAAAATGATCCTCCTGCCTTGGCCTCCCAAAGTGCTGGGATTACAGTCATGAGCCACAGCGCCTGGCCGACAAAGCTCATCTTACTGCATTTGAGA
This sequence comes from Gorilla gorilla gorilla, assembly GCF_029281585.2. Lineage (NCBI taxonomy): Eukaryota > Metazoa > Chordata > Mammalia > Primates > Hominidae > Gorilla > Gorilla gorilla. The sequence goes on along the minus strand of NC_073238.2, from coordinate 35,196,362 downwards.
AGCCAGGTAGTCAAGGTCAGGCTTTCCTGTCCCTGCTTTCTCCCTCTCCTATGTGAGCCAGCCCTTAAAGAGTGAAAACGGCAAGAGCCAAAGGGTTTTCCTCCCAGGGTCTCCTAGCGACCCGCTGCCCAGATACATTTGGATGATTGTCCTGCAGAAGGCCAAAGCCCTCCATTATGAAAACGAAGCGTTCGGCCGGGGGCGGTGGCTCACGCCTGTAATCCCAGAACTTTGGGAGACAGAGGCGGGCGGATCACCTGAGGTCAGGAGTTCGAGACCAGCCTGGCCAACATGGTGAAACTTCGTCTCTACTAAAAGTACAGAAATTAGCCGGGCGTGGTGGCGGGCGCCTGTAATCCCAGATACTCAGGAGGCTGAGGCAGGGGAATCGCTTGAACCCAGGAGACGGAGGTTGCAGTGAGCCGAAATAGGGCCATTGCACTCCATCCTGGGCGACAGAGTGAGACTCTGTCTCAAAAAAAAAAAAAAAAAGAAAACGAAGCATTCTATCCTGGAATGTTCTCCCACGGCAAGAAGGAACAGAGAAGCAGGAGACAGAAATACTTTGAAAGGAGGTGCGCTCTGAGGAGGGGAAAGCGGGAAGAGCGATTCCAAGTTTAGGAAATCCTGCACGGCGCTGGAGCGTGGAAGGGCAAGGAGGAGCCAGGGGAGGCGGTGTGCAGGGCTGAGAACGGAGGGAGCGAACTGGCGTCGTGGATCTGCGGGTCCCCGGGCGGGCTGTACTAGGGCAGTGGGGAGAGGGCCGGGGGCACCGCGAGGCCGGGGCGCCGGACACCACGCATGCGCGGGGCTGGGAGCTTAGCGGGGTGCGCGGCTGCAGCAGTCTGGGCAAACCGCCCCGGCCTCGCCCGGTGCCGGCTGCGGCTGCCCCCGCCCCAGCGCGGCGGCCGGGCTCACACTAGTCCCCTCCCAGCCGCCCGGAACCCGGCAGCCCGGCCAGACCTGCCGAGGCCGCGACGCCGGCGTCGACAGCGGCTGCGACTGCCCTGGGAGCGCGTGAGGCTCCGGGGTCGCGGCGGCGATTGGCCGGCCGCGGCGCCCGCTCCCAGAATGCAGCGCATGGCGCGTCATTGAAGAGAGACCATGATGGCGGCGGCGCTGGGGCCCCCAGAAGTGATCGCTCAGCTGGAGAACGCGGCTAAAGTTCTGATGGTGAGGACGCCGCGCCCCTCAGACCCCGGGATTCGTGGGCCCCCGGTCGGCCCTGCCACTCCAGGCCTTGCTGCTCGCTGGGCTGGCGACTGGCAAGGGCCTGCAGGGAGCCTGGAAGTGGAGGAGGAGGTGGCGGTGGCGTGGCGCAGGATTCTTCATCCTACTTTCCTCCTGCCGTCGTCCCCTCCTTCCAAGAGCTGTCCCCTTCCCCTGGCTGCCCAGCACCCCAGTCGGGCATGGGAATATAGTGGTGTAGCAAAGAGAATTTCTTCACCTTACACCCTGCCTCACAGACTGGGTCGCAGAGCAAGGCGCCGGGAAGAAGTTGGGGTTATCCCCGCAGGGCTTCGGTAGGGGAAATTTGTAGGGCTGTGTGAGCGCTCTTGGGGAGTTGGTGTCGGGAGGGATTGGATGGCACAGCCTGGGTGCTGTTAGCAACCCTTGTTTCCTGTGCATTCGCATCCTCTAGCGCTTCCCTGACATGCAGCCACCTCTGGAGTAATTGCAGCCGGCAGCACGTGGAAGGGCCGGGCCGGCCGGAGGGAGGGAGGGGAATCGTTGAGACCAAGGTCATTGGGGCAAAACTTGGTGTAGTGCTAAGCTCCTTAAAGCTCCCGCGATTTGGAGAACTGAGTCTATGCTTCTCTTTGACTTCATGCTTACACTACAATAAACAGTTTGATGAGATTGTTTACTAAGGGAGTTTGAGAAGGCCGAGTCAAAGGATAAAAGTATTACATGCAAGGAGGAGAAGTAAGGATAAACTACGTTCAGTTAGTAAACAGTGTTTGTATTTGCTGGCTCAGCTTCGTTTTTGCAAATTATGACTTCGGTGTTTGTAGATGTTTTGGGAAGTTAGAGGTTCATTTGATACCTGGATTGATTCAGACTTTCTAAGAATTGGATACAGCCAGCTTTGTTACCTTTTTGGACTTTTTTCCTTTTGGTTTGGTGTTAGGGTGTTTGAGCATCACATTTGAGAATATTCGAACTAATTCTAGCGTAGTTTGTAGTTCTAATATTTTACACCAGATATTTTTGTTTCTTTAAAATCAAGAAGTCTAATAAAAGCAGGATTTACTTGCTTCATTATGAATATTAACTTAATGTACGTTTTGTCACAAAACAGACTAGTGAAGGCTTTCACACTTGTGCAAATTAAGCAGAAGTAACTAGCTAGTATTCCCCTTAATACAAGATTCTTAAAAATCCCTGACATAGAGCGTTTTGTAAAATTCCTGAAATTTTCCTAGGAGCTAGGGGCTCTGTTTTCATTAGATTCTGGAAGGAGTATGCCACCCAAAACACGGCTGTAGTTCTTACACTGATCAGGTAAAATCAGTGTCCTTCGTCACTGGCTTAATATAAACTAGTATTTGTGTTTTCCAATATCTTCCCTCTTCCCTGGCAAAGCTGCTTTTATCCCCTATAAGGAGTAGGTGAGAAGAATAGTAGTAAGTACCATTTATTGAGTGCTAGATATTGGGCTTGATGCTTTACATGCTTTACATATTTTATTAATTCTTGCAACAGCTTTGCTTTACAAGGTTGAGAAACTGTAAGTGGCCCGGGTTACACGATTACTAAATGGCTGAATTAGGTCTTGAACTCAGTTCTGTCTGGCTCTAAAGCTGTGTGTCTTTCCACTCTACCCCATCTGTCATATGTTGTATAAATAATTTGTCTAAATGCTTTTTATCTTTTCAGAGGAGAGTAGTATTGAAAAAAGTGTCATGTTATTAAAAGCAGGAAATTACAGCCGGGCGCGGTGGCTCATTCCTGTAATCCCAGCACTTTGGGAGGCCGAGGTGGGCGGATCACTCGAGATCAGGAGCCCAAGACCAGCCTGGCCAACACGGTGAAGCCCCATCTCTACTAAAAATATAAAAATTAGCCGGGCGTGATGGCTGGCACCTTTAATCTCAGCTACTCTGGAGGCGAAGACAGGAGAATCGCTTGAACCAGGAGGCAGAGGTTGCAGTGAGCCGAGATCGTGCTGCTGCACTCCAGTCTGGGCGACAGAGTGAGACTTCATCTCAAAAAAAAAAAAAAGGAAATGACTTTTTGGAAGTTTCCACTTAAGTATTCAGAAATTTGTACCAAAGATGTGTAGAGTAGTTATTGTATTATTTCTTAATATGAAAGCTATATTCCAAATTATTAATAGCTACCATTTATTGAGTACATACTATGTTCGAGGCGCTGTGCCAAGCCCTTTACATATATTACTTTTTATCTCCAGTAACTCTGTGAGGTAGGTATTATTACTTTCATCTTCTTGTTTTTTTTTTTTTTTTTTGAGACCAAGTCTCACTCTGTTGCCCAGGCTGGAGTGCAGTGGCATGATCTTGGCTCACTGCCACCTCTGCCTCCCGGGTTCAAGCGATTCTCCTGCCTTAGCCTCCCGAGTAGCTGGCACTACAGGTATGTACCACCACACCCAGCTAATTTTGTACTTTTAATAGAGACAGGGTTTCACCATGCTGGCCAGGCTGGTCTCGAACTCCTGACCTCGTGATCCACCTGCCTCGGCCTCCTAAAGTGCTTGGATTACAGGCGTGAGCCACTGCACCTGGCGTGTTACTTTCGTTTTCATTTTACAGGCTAAGGAAACTCCAACATGTAGATGCTGAGTAATCTACACAAATTTACATAGCAAGGGGTAGAGACTCAAACTCTGGTTTGTCTGTTACCAGTCTGTGGTTCTTAAGCTGTAGGATACTGGGACCAGAAAGGAGGTAAATTAATTTATCTTTGGCTAATTAAGGTTGTTAATGCTCCGTCAATTATTAAGCATTAAGCTACATATTTTAAACAGAGTCATCTTAGCATTTATCCATCTGTGGGTCTGAATATATCTTATGGAAAATTGCTGTATTTTAACTGTTAATATGCTTTGAGATTCAAAATGCAAATAGTGATGTATTTCATAATTATTTTTGCTTAATTTTTCATTAGGTAACTCATATAGTTTTATGGAAATCAGCATATAATTTTAGAACATAGAAGAATCTTAGATCTTTTGGTACAGAGGTCTTAGGGAGTCTAGGATGAATATCAGAAGGAAATTGTAACAAATTTTTTGGTGTAAACGTACATTTTTAGTAATAGGGTCTAGAGCTTTTATCACTGTCTCTGAGAGACTAGAAACTGAAAAATAAGAACCAAGTCTAAGCATTCTCCCTTCTATGCTACAGATGGGGAAACTGAGGTTCAAAGAGGTAGAAGTGACTTGCCCAAGGTAGGTCACAGAGCAAATTCATGATATAACTGATCCAGGCTGAGATCACCAGACTCCCCTTTCAGAACTTTTACTCTTTTTTTTTTTTTTTTTTTTTTAACTTTTTTTACTCAACCATGTTGGTTCTTAGTCAACATATACTATAAATGTTACATTTTATTACTTGATGGAAAATGTCTAAATATGGTACATCTATATTCAATCAATTTAGGTTATTGGATAAGCTGCCAGATAAAGTAGTACAGTCGTCCCTCGGTGTCCATGAGAGGTTAGTTCCAGAAGCCGCCTCCACCCATGGACATCAACCGTGCATTGATACTTAAGTCCCCCCGATCCCCTCCCTTTCTTTTGAGACAGGGTCTCTGTTGTCCAAGCTGGAGTGTAGTGGCATGATCATGGCTCACTGCAGCCTTGAATGGGTAATTTTTTAAAAATATTTTTTTGTAGAGAGGATCTCACTATGTTGCCCAGGTTAGTCTTGAGCTCAAGTGATACTCTTGCCTTGGCCTCCTAAAGTGCTGGAATTATAGGTGTAAGCTACTGTGCCCAGGTGAGTTTTTTACATGATATGGTATGGTAATTGTGTATGACCTGTGCACATCCTCTTGTATACTAAAATGTAGGAGGTGTTTTGATTTTAGAGACAACATTATTGAAAAGTTTAGTGTTCTAATAGTGTTGATGTCACATTCATTTGCAGTCCAAAGAGCGCTTTATTTATTGTCTTGAGTTTGCTTGGTTTTGTTGCCCTGTCTTCATTAGGTTGTTTTGGATTGTCCTTAGTGATTGTGTGTAGCAATAATATAAGATAGTGCAGAGCACACATATTAACTGATACATTATAGAAAAGTAATTTTCATAGGTTTTTTTTTTCCTTTTTCTTTTGAGATAGCCTTACTCTTGCCCAGGCTGGAGTGCAATGGCGCAATCTCAGCTCACTGTAACCTCTGCCTCCCAGGTTCAAGTGATTCTCCTGCCTCAGCCTCCCAAGTAGTTGAGACTGCAGGTGCCTGGCACCACACCTGGGTAATTTTTGTATTTTTAGTAGAGATGAGGTTTCAACACGTTGGCCAGGCTAGTCTTGAACTCCTGACCTCAGGTTATCCTCCCACCTTGGCCTCCCAAAGTGCTGGGATTAACAGGCGTGAGCCACCGCACCCGGCCCATACATTTGTTTTTAAACCAGGATGGATTTAGTGAGTGTAAATCCAACTTTAATAAACGAGATTCATGACTGGTTTTCATAGATTTTATTATAGTGGAATCTGGTTAATATCTTCTAAAATACTTGCACATCTGTAGTCCTATAGAAAAATTTTTGTCTTCATTCTCATATCAGTCCTGTGAAGTAAATAGGATGAGATATTCCTAAACCTTATAAATGAGAAAACCTGGCCAGGCATGGTGGCTCACACCTGTAATCCTAGCACTTTGGGAGGCCAAAGTAGGTGGATCACCTGAGGTCAGGAGTTCGAGACCAGCCTGGCCAACATGGTGAAACCATGACTCTACTAAAAATACAAAAATTAGCTGGGCGAGGTGGTGCATACCTATAACGTAATCCCAGCTACTTGGGAGGCTGAGGCAGGAGAATCACTTGACCCCAGGAGGCAGAGGTTGCAGAGATTGTGCCATTGCACTCCAGCCTGGGCTGTAGAGCGGGACTCTGTCTCAAAAAAATAGAATAAATAAATAAATAAATATGAAAACCTGATATTCAGAGATGGCAAATGATTTGCCTGTTGTCATATAGCTAGTTTGGATCTGGAATCCAATTTCTGGCCATTGATTTGTTTTAGAACATTTCTTTAGTATATAGAAACACAGCATGTTAGACACTATGCTGTGCATGCTGAGGAGACAGAAGAAGCACCTTCTTTTCAAGGAGTGGAGAAAGGCAAAAATATTAGCAAACGTTGGTTGGTAAAGTTATAATAGAAGTAGGTACAAACATCTATCTCAAGCTGAGATGGGGACTGAGAAAGGGCTTCTTGGAATAGGTAACCCTTAAGCTGACTCATGAAAAATAGATTGGAGTTTTCTAGTTTGATAAGCAATATCCCAGGTGGAGATATATATTTTGGGGAATATAGTGTGAGAGAATATAGTTTGGGGAAATACAGTGAGTTTGAGGAATATTTGAGCATTTATATAGTAGATATTTCCTGAGACCTTCAATGTGTAAGGTACACTGCCTTTATTTTTTTGTAACCACAGTACATGTCATAAAAATGAAAATTTTAATTAATTGAACCTACTTTTCTTATTTGAAAGATGCATTATAGTAAGTATGCATTTTTGTTTATTTCAGCCCTGTCTTGTAGTACCTGCGGTGGCACTAGATATTAGAAAACTGGCACAGCATTCTTTTTCTCAAAAAAGCTAATTAATAGGAAATTTATGTTTCAAATTCAGTTCAATTAAATGTGTATTTGCAGTTGGACTTGTGTCAAACTAATTGGAACATAGCCAGTGATCCAGAGAAGAAATGCGAAAAGGCATTTGAAATCATCCATAGATGCCTAAAAGGCAGTTGTTAAAATTTAACAGCGTTTTATGATTAAAACAATTAGATAAACTAGGAATTGAAGGGAATTCTCAATATGATAACAAATAGTTATCTGAAACCATGTATTAAATGATGATATCCTCAGAAGTAAAACAGGAGTCCTAATATAACTGTTATTTAACACCTTCTGGAGGGTCTAACTGATACAGTAATATAAAAAATGGGAATAAGTGCAGATATTGGAAAGAAAGGCCAAAAAATGATTATTTGCAGGTGATATGACATTTCGGAAAAAAAGTTTAAGCAAAATAACTAAGACTGTTGGAACCATTAGTTCTTTGGAAAGATGACCAGATATAAGAAAAATAAATGGGTTGCAAGATTTCCTTTATATCAACAGTGATCAGCTTAAAATTGGAAAAAAGATCCCATTCTATTAGAAAGAAAAACTGTAGAAATAAATTTTAGGGCACTGATAAGAAACATGCACCATTTTTATGAAGAACACGATACAGCTTATTTGCAGAATATAAAAGAGCTGAATTAAATGAAGGCAATGCTCCTTGGTCTGAAAGGTCAATCCGGTTAAGGTGGCAATTTCTCCCTCATTCATCTCTAAATTGAATATAATGTCAATCAGAATCTCTCTTTCCTCCTCACCCTTTTCTGAGGTGCGAGAAAAATTAATTGATTAGAAAATATATCTGGAAGTCTGTGAAGGGTTTGGGGACTTGACGTAGCAACTATTAAAATGTATTCAGAAGCTAAAGTAATTGAAACATAGCATTGGCATAGGAAAAGAATAGAAAGTTAGAATAGTCTAGAAACAGAACTAAGAATAAAATGGTATTGCACATTGTAAAGGTATAGGGAAGTATGCTACAAGTTTTCGATACAAGAGCCTTCAATATATAGCTGACCCCCAGCTATTTCACTTCTGGCCATTTATTCAGTTTATGGAAATACTTGCTTATACACAAAGAATGTTTACTGTAGTGTACTTTGCTGTAATGAAGATTGAAACAGCGTAAATGTCCAGTTATACCAAATTGATTTAATATACTGGTATTCTGTATAATGGAATTCTATGGAACTCTTAAAAAATATGGTATATCTAAAATGTGATAGCTTTTTTTTTTAAAATGGGAAGACCTGAATGAACATGGAAAGATACTCAAAATAAGACGAAAAATTGCAGAATAGAATATATGATCCCATTTCTGTTTTCTAGAAAAAGTTCTGTATATATTTGTATATGCATAGAAACGGAAATGGAAGGCTTATACTAAACGTCTTTTTTTTTTTTTTTTGAGACAGAGTCTTGCTCTGTCACCCAGGCTGGAGTGCAATGGTGCGATCTCAGCTCACTGCAACTTCTGCCTCTCAGGTTCAAGCGATTCTCCTTCCTCAGCCTCCCGAGTAGCTAGGATTACAGGCATGCACCACCACACCCAGCTAATTTTTGTGTTTGTAGTAGGGACAGGGTTTCACCTTGTTGGCCAGGCTGATTTTGAACTTCTGATCACAAGTGATCTGCCAGCTTCAGCCTCCCAAAGTGCTAGGATTACAGGTGTGAGCCACTGTGCCTGGCCTATACTAAACTTCTAAGAATAGCTACATAGGGAATGAGATTGCACATGGGAGGAGTGCTTAATATAGTTTTAATATAGTTTGAATTTTTTACAATATAAAAATTTAGACCATAAATTAATACTCCGTTTTAGTAAATTTGAATGTTGCATGCATTTCTATTTTCTTTTCTTTTCTTTGAGATGGAGTCTCACTCTGTTGCCTAGGCTGGAGTGCAGTGGCACAATCTCGGCTCCCTGCCACCCCTGCCTCCCGGGTTCAAGCAATTATCCTGCTTCAGCCTCTAGAGTAGCTGGGACTACAGGTACACGCCACCATGCCTGGCTAATTTTGGTATTTTTAGTAGAGACGGTATTTTACCATGTTGACCAGGCTGTTCTCAAACTCCTGACCTCAGGTGATCCGCTCGCCTCGGCCTCCCAGAATGCTGGGATTACAGGCGTGAGATACCACACCCAGCCTGAATGTTGCATGTGTTTTAAAAAAAATCTACCTTTTTTTTTTTTTTCTTTGAGATGAAGTTTCACTCTTGTTGCCCAGGCTGGAGTGCAATGGCGCCATCTCGGCTCACTGCAACCTACACCTCCTGGGTTCAAGTGATTCTCCTGCCTTACCCTCCCCAGTAGGCTGGGATTTACAGGTGCCTGCCATGATGCCTGGCTAATTTTTTGTATTTTTAGTAGAGACGGGGTTTTACCATGTTGGCCAGGCTGGTCTTGAACTCCTGACCCTCAGGTGATCCACCTGCCTTGGCCTCCCAAAGTGCTGGGATTATAGACGTGAGCCACCACACCCGGCCAAAAAAAAATCTACTTTTAAAATCTACTTCCTTGAATGTCCTGCAATTATTTTTATGTTGAAGAATGTTCAAAGCTGTATCATGGTTCAGACTAAGACTAGGTTTGTGGTTTTGCATTATAGACTTATAAATACAAATGCAGGGCATTCCATTTCCCCAGATTTGTTTAATCACTGCTAAGTATAATATAACCTTGTGAATAAATAAAAGGAAAAATGTCTTTTGAGTGAGAAAGAGCTAATAGAAAACTAATAAACTTTATTCTGGAAAAGAGATAGGGATTCACTCTTTCTCTGTTTGTAATTATGGGAAAAATTAGGTCCATTGTAATTTGACAGTATTTTAGAGAAGGGTTTTTCAGAGTTTAGAACATGCATAACCAATCTTAGGGTGATTATTAAAACTGCAGATTTCTGGCTGGACACAGTGGCTTACACCTGTAATCCCAGCACTTTGGGAGGCTGAGGCGGGCAGATCACCTGAGGTTGGGAGTTCGAGACCAGCCTGACCAACATGGAGAAACCCTGTCTCTACTAAAAATACAAAATTAGCCGGTGTGGTGGCGCATGCCTGTATTCCCAGCTACTCGGGAGGCTGAGGCAGGAGAATCACTTGAACCCGGGAGGCGGAGAATGCAGTGAGCCAAGATCATGCCATTGCATTCCAGCCTGGGCAACAAGAGCGAACTCTGTCTCAAAAACAAAACAAAACAAAAAACTGCAGTTTCCTTTGCCTTACCTACGAAGATTCTAATTTAGGAGGCCATGTTTCTTTCTTTTTTTTTTTTTTTGAGACGGAGTCTCACCCTGTCACCCAGCCAGGAGTGCAGTGGCGCAATGCACGTTTAGGCTCATTGCAACCTCCGCAACCTCCGCCTCCCAGGTTCAAGCAATTCTCCTGACTCGACCTCCTGCGTTGCTGGGATTACAGGCACGTGCCACCATGCCCGGCTAATTTTTGTATTTTTAGTAGAGACGGAGTTTCACCATGTTGGCTAGACTGGTCTCGAACTCCTGACCTCGTGATCCTCCCACCTCGGCCTCCCAAAGTGCTGGGATTACAGGCATGAGCCACCGCGCTTGGCCATGGAGACCGTGTTTCATTCCATATCCTCATCTTTTTTGTCTTTCTTAGTGGGTCTGAAGGGTCAGTATAGTGAGTGGGTGGCCTCTGCCTTGTATCCGAGCCATAAGACTGTTTCTGTCCACTGTCTTTGTTGTCCAGCCAGGGCTACCTACATAATTTGCAGGGCCCAGTGAAAATGAAAATGTAAGGCCTCTTGTTCACAAAAAGCAGGGGAAAAGTGCCATTAAGTGTTGTGAAATATAAAGCATTTTTCTTTAAAAATGTTTGCACCTTGTGAGGCTTTGGATAAGTTACTGCCTTTCCAGCTTCTGTTGACTCTTTTCCAGTTGCTTTTTGTCTTCATCAGCCACACTAGCTTTTTTGCAACCCTTCCCACTTGTGTCCTGTGTCCTGTCACAGGGCCTCTCATATACTAGTCCTTCTGTCTGGAATGCTTTTCTTCACTGTCACTTCATCCTTCAGTTCTCTCAGTAGTCAGTTTCTCAGGGAAGCCTTCCTTAGCCTGCCTGAAAGGTGAGATTCACCTGTCCTTTTATAACAGTGTAGTTCTTTTATTTATTTTTTTATTTTTTACTTTTTGGAGTTAGGGTCTTACTCTAAAACCCAGCTGGAATGCAGTGGTGTGATCATGACTCACTGCAGCCTCAAACTCCTGGGCTGAAGCGATCCTCCCCCTTTAGCCTCCCGAGTAGGTGGGACCACAGGTGCACGCCACCTGGCTATGTTATAATGTTTTTGTAGAGACGAAGTCTTGCTGTATTGCCCAGGGTGGTCTCAAGTTATTGGTAGTTCTTTTATAACACCTTATTTATGTGATTGATTAATGAACATTGGTCTCTCTTGCTGGACTCTAATGTATATTTGTTCAGGGACCTTGTTTGCTTTTCCTTGATTATGTGTGTCTAGTACAGGGCTTGGCACCTTGTTGCTCAGTAATATTTGTTGAATGAAAAAGGATGAATAAACGAGGAAGGGAGTATGAAATGAGACTAGGGAAATAGAGGCTGGGTTATCTTAAGGTTTTGTTTGCTGTAATAATTAGCTTGAATTCACACAGTATAAAATTTGGCTGGGCATGGTGGCTCACACCTGTAATCCCAGCACTTTGGGAGGCTGAAGCGGGCGGATCACCTGAAGTCAGGAGTTCGAGACCAACCTGGCCAACATGGTGAAACCCCATGTCTACTAAAAATACAAAAAATTAGCCAGGCATGGTGGTGCATGCGTGTAATCCCAGCTACTCAGGAGGCTGAGACAGGAGAATCGCTTGAACCCGGGAGGTGGAGGTTGCAGTGAGCCAAGATCGTGCCACTGCACTTGCAGTGAGATTGCACCACTGTACTGCACTTGGAGTGAGCCGAGATCGTGCTACTGCACTCCAGCCTAAAAGAGCAAAACTCCGTCTCAAAACAAAACAAAAAAAAGCTTGTCAGATTTGTGGTTTTGATGTTTGACTGGCAGCAGTGTGAAAAATCCTGTCTGTAGCTCCACCTCCCTGGGTGGATGAGGCAGGAGAATTGCTTGAGTCCAGAAGTTCAAGCCTGGGCAACATAGCAAGACCCTATCTTTTTTTTTTTTTTTTTTTGGAGATGGAGTCTTGCTCTGTCACCCAGGCTGGAGTGCTGTGGTGCGATCTCGGCTCACTGCAACCTTCACCTCCCGGGTTCAAGCAGTTCTCCTGCCTCAGCCTCCCGAGTAGCTGGGACTACAGGCATATGCTGCCACGCCTGGCTATTTTTTTGTATTTTAGTAGAGACAGGGTTTCACCATGTTGCCCAGTCTGGTCTCGAACTCCTGAGCTCAGGCAGTCCGCCTGCCTCAGCCTCCCAAAGTGCTAGGATTACAGACGTGAGCCACCACGGCTGGCCCAAGAGCCCATCTTTTTTAAAAAAATAGAGAAATAATAACCACTACCTCAGGGAGTTAGTGCAAAGATAAAATGATTTAACATACATTGAAAGAAAAGTGTTTAGTATAGTGCCTGGGGTATAGTAAGTGCTCTGTAAATGTTAGCTGCTATTTTGTACTTTAATGTATCAAATAACATGGCATCAAATCAAGATAACCTTATAGTAAGCACTTGATAAATACATGTTGAGTTAATTAGATTTCTTCTAGAGGAACACTAGCTGATAGAACTTTCTGTGCTGATGGAAGTGTTCTTTATCTGCTCTCTCCAATGTGGTAGCCACTAACCACATTCGTCTTGAGCTCTTGTAACATGGTTAATGTAAGGGAGCCACTGTGGTAGTGGATACTGTGTTAGACACCACAAGTCTAGAGTGTGGCTGTTTGTTCTTTTTTTTTTTTTTTTTTTTTTAAATTGAGACGGAGTTTTGCTCTTGTTGCCCAGGCTGGAGTGCAATGGCTTGATCTTGGCTTACAGCAACCTCCACCTCTCGGATTCAAGCAACTCTCCTGCCTCACCCTCCCAAGTAGCTGGGATTACAGGCGTGCACCACCATACCATGCCTGGCTAATTTTGTATTTTTAGTAGAGACGGGGTTTCTCTATGTTGGTCCGGTCAGGCTGGTCTCAAACTCCCGACCTCAGGTGATTGGCCCACCTTGGCCTCCCAAAGTGCTGAGATTACAGGCATGAGCCAATGCTCACAGCCTGCTCCTTTTTTTTTTTTTTTTTGAGGCAGGGTCTCATTCTGTTGCCCAGGCTGGAGTGCAGTTGCGCAATCTCGGCTCATGCCATCCTCTGCCTCCCAGGCTCAAGCAGTCCTCCAGCCTCAGCCCTCTGAGTAGCTGGGGGTACAGGCAGACACCAACCATACCCGGCTAATTTTTGTATTTTAGTAGAGACAGGGTTTCACCATGTTATCCAGGCTGGTCTTGAACTCCTGAGCTCAAGCAATCTGCCTGCCTCAGCCTCCCTAAGCGCTGGGATTACAAGCATGAGCCACCTTGCCTGGCCATGCTCTTTGCGTATTTCTTCTGATTTGTAAATACTGATTTCAATTTCTTTATTTCTTTTTTTTTTTATACAGAGTCTTGCTGTGTTGCCCAGGCTGGAGTACAGCAGCACAATAGCAGCTCACTGCAACCTCCACCTCCTGGGCTCAAGCAATCCTCCCACCTCAGCCTCCCAGGTAGCTGGGACTATAAGCATGGGCCACCATGCCTGGCTAAGTTTTGCATTTTTTGTAGAGACAGGGTTTGTCTGTGTTGCACAGGCTGGTCTTGAACCCTTGGGCTCAAGCGATCCTCCCACCTCAGCCTCTCCAAAGTGCTGGGATGACGGGCATAAGCCACCGTGCCCAGCTCCTGATTTAACATTTCAAATAATTCTTATAGGTTCTAGCTCATTATTTCTGGTTGTTGCATTCCCACTGTCAAAATGCAATACTGATTTTAGATATTAAATGCATCCTTAACAGGTTTCTGTCTTCTTATTACTTCTGGTTCTTTTTCTTGCTCTAGCATCAGCAAAGCACAATGCTTTTGACAACATTGGTGGCACACAATATTGGTGAAGGGAAGATGAGTATTCTTTGCTTTGTAGTTATAAATCATTTTCATTTTTAGATTTATAAATGGCAATTAGAGTGATCAAAACAATTTTTCATTAACTTTATATATACACCTACCTTTAGCATTTGCCCACTTACGAACTGTATCAAGCAAATTTTTTACACACGAAGATGAAAGAATGATATCACATGTCGTTTCAGCAAAAACAGATTGTTTTGGGTTCTTGTCACAGAATATTGGGTAATGATGTAATTCTCGTGTAATGACTGTCAATGAGATTACCATATTTTTTTCCTTGGAAGTATGTTCGTTCATTGATTGTTGAGTTGGAGAAAATTCATTTAGGGCAGGATTTCTCAAACTTGCCGTTATTAGCATTTCGGGTGGATACTTTTTGTTGCTGAGGGCTGGTTCGTGCATTGTAGGATGTTTAGCAGTGTCCCTACCCTCTATCCACTAGTTGCCATTAGTGCTCCCCAGTTATGGCAACCAGAAATGTTTCCATACACTGCCAGATGTCCCTTGGGGGACAAAATTACCTAAATTAAGAACCACTGATATAACATCATCATCTGAAGACTCAAGGTCTGAGATGACACTTACGTGATCCATTTTACCATGATTGACAGAGTCTAGAGCAGTTCAGTCTGTAGAAACTTTCTGCAGTAATAGGAATATTCTGTATTTGTGTTTTGCAATGTGATAATTACTAGCCATGCACACATGGCACTTGAAATATCCCTAGTATATCTGAGGAGCTAAATTTTTAATTAACTTAAGTTTAAACAGTCTCATGTCTAGTGGCTACCGCATTGAAGAACACAAAAAGAGTGTCTTTTTGCCAGGTGCAGTGGCTCACGCCTGTAATCCCAGCACTTTGGGAGGCCGAGGTGGGTGGATCACTTGAGGTCAGGAGTTCGAGACCAGCCTGACCAACATGGTGAAATCTCGTCTCTACTAAAAATGACAAAAATTTAACTGGGAACTGGGCATGGTGGCACACGCCTGTGACCCCAGGTACTTGGGAGGCTGAGGCAGGAGAATCACTTGAACCCGGGAGGTGGAGGTTGCAGTGAGCCGAGATTGCACCGTTGCACTCCAGCTTGGGCAACAAGAGCGAAACTGTCTCAAAAAAAAAAAAAAGTGTCTTTTTGCCTTCATCTTCTGACTTATCTCATAATTGTGAACGTGAAATGTCTTTTGTCAGTTTTCTTCTCTTTGTCATTATGGTTGGGAAATGAAAAATTTCTAATTCTCAACGGTATTCAATGAAACCTTTCAAAAAAGACCACCAGACTGGGTGCAGTGGCTCATGCTTGTAATCGCAGCACTTTGAGAGGCCGAGGCAAGCAGATCACTTGAGCCCAGGAGTTTGAGACTAGAGTGGGCAACATGGCGAAACTCTGTCTCTACAAAAAATAAAAAATTAAAAATTAAAAATTATCCACGTGTGGAGGCCCGCACCTGTAGTCTCATCTACTCAGGAGGCTGAGGTGGGAGCATCCATTGAGTCTGGGAGGTCAAAGTTGCAGTGAGCTATGATTACAACACTGCACTCCATCCAGCCTAGGTGACAGAACAGACCCTGCCCCAAACAAAACAAAACCCCCACCAGGTTTCTTTTATATCTTCTCAAAAGATCATGCCATATACTTGGAGCAATGTGGTAAAAAAAATTGAGGGTAATGTAATAGGGTTGATTTATTTAGTTATTGCCTCTCTCTTCCATATCATTTCATCATTCATTTTCTTATTATTTTAGTCTTTTCTTTTTTTTTTTTTTTTGAGACGGAGTTTTGCTCTTGTCGCCCAGGCTGGCATGCAATGGCACAATCTCGGCTCACTGTGACCTCTGCCTCCCAGGTTCAAGCGATTCTCCTGCCTCAGCCTCCCGAGTAGCTGGGATTACAGGCGTACACTACCATGCCTGGCTAATTTTTCTATTTTTAGTAGAGACAGGGTTTTGCCATGTTGGCCAGTCTGGTCTTGATCTCCTGACCTCAAGTGATTCACCTGTCTCAGCCTCCCAAAGTGCCAGAATTACAGATAGGCGTGAGCCACTGAGCCCGACCTCTTTTTTTTTCCTTTTTCTTTTCTTTTTTGAGACAGAGTCTGACTGTCGCCCAGGCTGGAGTGCCGTGGTATGATGTTGGCTCACTGCAACCTCCACCTCCTGAATTCGAGTGATTCACCTGCCTCTGCCTCCCAAGTAGCTGGGACTACAGGTGTGCACCACCACGCCAGGCTAATTTTTTTATTTTGAGTAGAGATGAGGTTTCACCATGTTGGCCAGGCTGGTCTCAAACTCCTGACTTCAAGCGATCCACCAGCCTCAGCCTCCCAAAGTGCTGGGATTACAGGCATGAGCCACAGTGCTCAGCCTTGTTTATTTTCTAATGTTAACTCTGTTTTGCATTTCTGGGATATACACTGTGACTAACTTGGTCACAGTGTATATTATTATCGTCATTATTATTTTTAACGTCCATTGTTGGATTTGGTTTATGAAATATCTTTTTATTAATATTTTTAATTGACATAATTGCATACGTTTGTGGGGTATAGTGTAATGTTGTAATGTTTTAATATATATATACAACGTGGAATGATTAAGTCAAGTTAATTAACATATCCATCACCTCCCTTATGTGAAGTATCTTAAGATTTCTTCTTCTGTGTTCATGAGTAGGATTGATGTATAAATTTCTTTTCCTCCACTGTCCTCATCTGGTTTTGCTATTGGCATATTTATGATGATATGCTGGGCTCTTAAAATGGCGTAAGGAGTGTTTCCTGTTTTGTAGTCTCTTGAAGCAATCTGTATAGGATTGGAATTGCTGTATTTATCACAATAAATTTGTTTGCTATCCTTTTTTTTTTTTTTTGAGACGGAGTTTCGCTCTTGTTGCCCAGGCTGGAGTGCAATGGTGCAATCTTGGCTCACTGCAACCTCTGCCTCCCGGGTTCAAGCAATTCTGCCTCAGCCTCACGAGTAGCTAGGATTACAGGCATGCACCACCACACCTGGCTAATTTTGTATTCTTAGTAGAGACAGGGTTTCTCCATGTTGGTCAGGCTGGTCTCGAACTCCCGACCTCAGGAGGCCTTGGCCTCCCAAAGTGCTGGGATTACAGGCATGAGCTAACACGCCCAGCCCTGTTTGCTATCCTTTTAATGTCTTTTTATTTTCCAAGGCATCTGTAGTTGCTTTCTCTTTTAATTCTTGCTTGTTTATATATTTGTGTTTTTCCTCTCCAATTTTATTAGTTATTCCAAATAAAGAACTTTTGGCTTTTTTGTTTATTGTAAACTATAGTTTTATTTTGTTTTGTTTTGAGACAGAGTCTTGTTCTGTTGCCCAGGCTGGTGTGCAGTAGCGTGACCTCTGCAGTCTTGAACCCACCGCATCTTGGGTTCAAGGGATTCTCCTGCCTCAGCCTCCCGAGTAACTGGGATTACAGGCATGAGTCACCACTACAACTAATTTTTTGTATTTTTAGTAGAGACAGGGTTTTACCATTTTGGCCAGGCTGGTCTTGAACTCTCAACCTCAAGTGATCCACCCGCCTCAGCCTCCCAAAGTGCTGGGATTACAGGTGTGAGCCACCGCGCCCAGCCTGGCTTATACATTTTCTGATTTCCATTATGATTTTTTTCATCCTTGAATTTTTCTAGTTTTTGTTATTGTTATGTTAAATCAATTTCTTACTTAATTGCTCTTGGTCAGGTAATATGTCACATACATACCAGTTATTTAAATTTTGTTTGGATATGCCTTACAGTCTAGTGTGTTGTCAGTTTTTGTTCAGTATGTGTTTGAAAAGAATGTGATATTCACTTAAAGGTGCAATGTATTTATGCTATTAAATCAAATTCATTAGATACTTCTGTCTTCCTAAGCTAACAGTTACTGAGAGTTACATGTTAATCTTCCACTCTAGTGTATTTGTTGGTAGTTCTGTTTTGTTTTGTACGTATAAATTGTATTGCATGCCATCGTAGTTAAACCTTTTATAATTATGAGATGGCCCAGCATCTTTTAGTAATATTTTGCCCTAAATTCTGTTTTTCTCTGATAGCTACATCAATTTCATTAACTTTATTTTGATTAGAATTTTTTTCTACTTTTGTAAACATTTTATTTTTTCGTTTTTATTTTAAAAATTGTTTTGTAGAGACAAAGGCTTGCTTCGTTAACCAGGCTGGTCTTGAGCTCCTGACCTCATGTGATCTTCCTGCCTTGGCCTCCCAAAGTGTTGGGATTACAGGCATGAGCCATTGCACGAGGACTTTTTCCATCTTTGTGCTTTCAACCTTTCCATGCCCTTGAGTTTTATATGCATTTCTTATAAACAGCATAATTTTGGATTTTCTTTTTTATCCAGTCTGTCCATCTTAGTTTTTTATGTAGAGCATTTAGTTTATTACATTTACTTGTCATTACTGATAAATTATAACTTATTTGTTATCTTATTGTGTGTGCATGTGATTTTTTTCTTTCTTGCCTTCTTTTAGGGTTTGATAATCTTTTGTTTCTCATTCCATAGTTTGTTGTCATAAACTATGTTCTTAGTTTTAGTATCTTATTGACCACAGTAAACATTTTAACATGCATATTCAATTTAGTCCAAAGATAATATGTATATTCTGTCCCAGGCAGAGTAATACAAAGACTAGCTTAAAAATACCTCTCTCCTGGCTGGGCACGGTGGCTCATACCTGCAATCTCAGCACTTTGGGAGGCCAAGGCAGGCGGATCACCTGAGGTTGGGAGTTCGAGACCAGCCAGACCAATATGGAGAAACCCCATCTCTACTAAAATACAAAATTAGCCAGCATGGTGGCGCATGCCTGTAATCCCAGCTACCTGGGAGGCTGAGGCTTGAACCCGGGAGGTGGAGGTTGCAGTGAGCCGAGATTGCGCCATTGCATTCCAGCCTGGGCAACAAGAGCGAAACGAAACTGCGTCTCAAAAAACAAACAAACAAACAAAAAAACAAACCAAAAAAACCTCTCTTTTTACTTAGTGCGCTATTGCCGTCCAGAGTTTTAATTGTCTTTTTTCATTTTCTCAAACTAATCTTTACTTATTTTTGTTTTAAGAGACAGGGTCTTGCTCTGTCACCCAGACTGAAGCGCAGTGGTGCAATTAAAGCTCACTGCAGCTTCAAACGTTTGGGCTCAAGTGATCCTCCTGCCTTAACCTCCCAGGTAGAATCATTTTAAAAATACAATACTTGGCCACGTGCGGTTGCTCATGCCTCTAATCCCAGAATTTTGGGAGGCTGAGGCAGGAGAATCACTTGAGCCCAGGATTTTGAGACCAGCCTGGGTAACATGGCAAAAATCTCATCTCTATAAAAATACAAAAAAATTTAGCCAGGTATAGTGTCATGCGCCTGTGGTCCCAGCTACTCCGGAGGCTGAGGTGGAAGGACTGCTTGAGCCTGGGAGGTTGATGCTACAGTGAGCCGAGATTGTACTACTGCAGTATACCCTGGGTGATAGATTGGACTGGATTGGATCGGATTATATTGTATTTATTTTTAAGAGACAGGGTCTCACCCTCTTGCCCAGGCTGGAGTGCAGTAGTGTGATCTTGGCTCACTGCACCCTTTACCTCCTGAGCTCAAGTAATCCTGCTTCAGCCTCCTGAATAGCTAAGACTACAGGTGGAGGCCATCATGCCTAGCTATTTATTTATTTGTGAGACAAATCAATTTTTGAGACTGCCTTGTTGCCCAGGGCAGTCTTGAACTTCTGGGCTTAAGCGATCCTCCTGCCTCCGCCTCCCAAAGTGCCAGGATTACAGGTGTGAGCCACCTCACCTGGCCTTAGTGAACGTATTTAACAATATGTTTGGCCGGGTGTGGTGGCTCATGCCTGTAATCGCAGCACTTCAGGAGGCTGAGGCATGCGGATCACCTGAGGTTGGGAGTTCAAGACCAGCCTGGCCAACATGGAGAAACCCCATCTCTACTAAAATACAAAATTAGCTGTGTGTGGTGGCGCATGCCTGTAATCCCAGCTACTCGGGAGGCTGAGGCAGGAGAATCACTTGAACCCAGGAGGCGGAGGTTGCGGTGAGTGGAGATCGCGCCATTGCACTCCATCCTGGGCAACAAGAGCAAAACTCTGTCTCAAAAACAAACAAAAAAAACCAATACAATATGTTTACTCCATAGTCTTTTGCATTCAAGATCATTAATTTGGATTCACTTTACTTGAAGTATTTTCTTTAGAATTTTTTTAGGGAAGAGTACTTTGGTGGTAAACTCTCTTGGTTTTTATTTGTAGGAACATGCTTTCATTATACTCTAATCCCTGAAAGATCATTTTTCTAGATAGACATTTCTAGGTTAATAGTTATTTTCTTTCAATACCCTGAAAATGTTATTCTGGTCTCTCTTGTCTGACTTAACTTATTGCTCTAAGAAATACAGTTTAGTCTGTTATGCCTTATAAATATCTTTTTTCTTTGACTGCTTTTAAGGTCTTCTCTTTGAATTCCTCAGTTTCACTGTGATATCAGTAATATGATTTTTCCTCCTTTTTATTTAGTTTGGGATTCATTGGGCTTTCTGATTTTTAGCGTTTCTAATCAATTTTGGAATGCTTCTTTTCTTTAGCTTTGAGTCTACATCTTTCCTTTCTTTCTCCTCACTCATTGGAGCTCCATGCTGTGTCAGGCAAGGCCTGCCAAGAAACACTCAAAGGTGTAATTGAAGAGAGTTAATGAAGATAACTATTGACAGAGGCTTGGGGAGGGGTAAGATGTAAGGGAACCACAAAGGATGGTAAAGCCATTCTCAGGGCCTGCAAGGGCAGGGCGGGATAGTGGAGAATTGGAGAGAGCTGTAGTTGTAGGGGAGAGCAGCCTTAGGGAGCTGTGGCTTTTGGTGGGAAAAAGGAAGCACTGGGACAGAGTGAGGAAGCCTGAGTCATGTGGTGTCTAGAGGTCAGCCTCTCGGGGCTCTGAGTACAGCAGAGCATGGATGGTCCCTTTGTTCTCCTACACTCCCTGCCTTTTTTTTTCTTTTTTTTTTTTGAGACTGAGTTTTGCTCTTTTGCCCAGGCTGGAGTGCAGTGGCTCCATCTCGGCTCACTGCAACCTCTGCCCTACTGGTTCAAGCGATTCTCCTGCCTCAGACTCTGGAGTAGCTGGATTATAGGTGCCCACCACCACACCTGGCTAATTTTTGTATTTTTAGTAGAGATGGGATTTTGCCATGTTGGCCAGGCTGGTCCCAAACTCCTGACCCCAGGTGATCCACCCACCTCGGCCTCCCGAAGGGCTAGGATTACAAGCATGAGCCACTGCGCCTGGCCAATTCTCCTAGACTCTTTATGATGTGGTTTGGATGTTTTGTCCTCTCCAAATCTCATATTGAAATGACTTCTGATGTTGGAGGTGGGCCTAGTAGGAGGTGTTTGGGTCATGAGGTGGATCCCTCATGAATGGCATGGTGCCTCCCTCTGAGTTCACTGGAGATCTGGTTTAAAAGAATGTGGCACCTCCCCCCACTTGCTTTCTTTCTTGCCATATGATATGCTGGCTCTCCCTTTGCCCTCTGCCGTGATTGAAAGCTCTTGGTCTCACCAGAAGCTGAGCAGATGTTGGTACCGTGTGTATGGCTTGCAGAAACATGAGCCAAATAAGCCTCTTTTCTTTATAAATTACCCAGTCTCAAGTATTCCTTTATAGTAATGTGAAGGGACTATCATGCTTCATGTTTGTGCCTTCCTATGTTTGTAATAATTTCCCATATCTGTCTTCAGTTTTCCCAATTTTCTTTTTTTTCTTTCTTTTTTTTTTTTTGAGACCGAGTCTTACTCTGTCGCCCAGACTGGAGTGCAGTGGTGTGATCTTGGCTCACTGCAACCTCTACCTTCCAGGTTCAAGCGATTCTCCTGCCTCAGCCTCCCAAGTAGCGAGGACTACGGGCATACACTACCATGCCCAGTTAATTTTTTTGTATTTTTAGTGAGACGGGGTTTCACCCTGTTGGCCAGACTGGTCTCAAACTCCTGACCTCAGGTAATCCACCCTCCTCAGCCTCCCAAAGTGCTGGGCTTACAGGTATGAGCTACTGTGCCCAACCCCTAATTTTTTCCCCGATGTGTCTAATCTGTTCTTTGATCTGTTTAGTGTGTTTTTAATGTATATTTTATTGAAGTATATTAACACAAGAAAATTCACAAATCTCAGGTGTCCAGTTTGATGATGATACGTGATTGTGTGTACCCCTGTAACTACCATCCAAACCAAACATAGTAAGTCTATTGATATTTATATTTCTTTTATTATATTGCTCATAAAAGTTTTCTTGTGATATCTTGCTTTTAAAAAAAATTATTGGCTGGATGCGGTGGCTCATGCCTGTAATTCCAGCACTTTGGGAGGCTGAGGCGGGGGGATCATGAGGTCAGGAGATTGAGGCCATCCTGGCTAACACAGTGAAACCCCGTCTCTACTAAAAATACCAAAAAAATTAGCTGGGTGTGGTGGCGGGTGCCTGTAGTCCCAGCTGCTCGGGAAGCTGAGGCAGGAGAATGGCATGAACCCGGGAGGTGGCGCTTGCAGTGAGCCGAAATTTTGCCACTGCACTCCAGCCTGGGCGACAGAGTGAGACTCTGTTTCAAAAAAAAAAATTATTGTAAAATTCAACATAAAATTTGCCATTCATATTGTTGTGTAACTATCACCAAAATTTATCACTATCTCCAGAACTTTTCCAAACTGGAACTAGATACCCATTAAATAGCAACTTCCCATTTCCTCCTGCCTCTAATCCCTGGTAACCATGATTCTACTTTCTATGAATTTGACTATTTTAACTACCTTATATAAGTGAGATCATACAGTATTTGTCCTTTTGTGTCTGGGTTATCTTACTTGGCATAATGTTTTCAAAGTTCATCCTTGTTGTAATATATCTTAGTACTTCATTCCTTTTTTTTTTTTTTTGGAGGCAGGGTCTTGCTCTGTTACCCAGGCTGGAGTGCAGTGGTGCAATCATGTCTTATTGCATCCTTGACCTCCCAGGCTCAAGTGATCCTCCCACTTCAGCCTGCCCAGTAGCTGGGACTACAGGTGCAAGCCACCAGGCCTGGCTAACTTTTGTATGTGTTCGTAGAGATGGAGTTTCACCATGTTTCCCAGGCTGGTCTGGAACCCCGGAACTCAAGCAATCCACCCACCTCAGCCTCCCAAAGTGCTGGGATTTCAGGTGTGAGCCACTGCCCCCTACCGCTTCATTCCTTTTTATTTCTGAATAATATTCCATTGTGTGAATATACCATGTTTTGTTTATCCATTCATTCTTTAGTGAACATTGGTACAGTCTATTAAAGCATTGCTTTCAGTTCTTTTGGATATATAGCTGGAAGTAGAATTACTGGCTTATATGATAGTTTTATCTTTGATTTTTTGAGGAACTGCCATACTATCTTCTAGTGGCTGTTCCTTTTTTTTTTTTTTCTTTTTTTTTTTTGAGACGGAGTCTCGCTCTTGTCGCCCAGGCTGGAGTGCAATGGCGCGATCTAGGCTCACCGCAACCTCTACCTACTGGGTTCAAGCAATTCTCCTGCCTCAGCTTCCCGAGTAGCTGGGATTACAGGCATGTGCCACCACGCCCGGCTAATTTTTGTATTTTTAGTAGAGACGGGGTTTCACCATCTTGGCCAGGCTGGTCTTGAACTCCTGACCTCGTGATCCACCTGCCTTTGCCTCCCAAAGTGCTGGGATTACAGGCATGAGCCACCACGCCCGTCTGTGGCTGTTCCTTTTTTTGTTTGGCTGTACCATTTCTACATTTCCACCAGCAGTGTACAAAGGTTCCAGTTTCTCCACATCCTCATCAACACTTGTTATTTTCTAATATGTCTGTTCTCATGGATGTGAGGTGATGTCTTGCAGTTTTGATTTGTATTTTCCTAATGATTTGGTATGTTGGGCATCTTTTCATGTGCTTCTTGGCTATTTATGTATCTTCTTTGGAGAAATGTCTGTTAACGTCCTTTTTGTATTTTTTAATCAGGTTATTTGGTTTTTTGTCATTGAGTTGTAGGAGTTCTTTATAGATTACAGATATTAATCTTCTATCAGATAAGTAAATGATTTATAGTATTTTCTCCCATTCTGTGGATTGCCTTTTCATTCTTTTGATAATGTCATTTGATGTACAGAAGTTTTAATTTTAGTGAAGTCTCCTTTTTACATTTTTGGTTCTTTTAAATATTTTATATTCTGTTTCCAACATTTCCAATATTTGTGAGTTTCGTTTGTCTGATTCTTTAATTTATTGTTCTGTAAACTTGTAGTGGCTTATTTCCTCGTGTGTTTAGTAAAATTTATATGTTAACTCTTGGAAATGTTTATGAAAAACTCTGAAGCCTGGATTCCTCCAAGTGCCTAGGTACATAGACAACACAGGACTACTTTAATTTTATTGGCTTCAAGTTTTTTGGACAACGTGGGTCCTGTCGTGATGGGCAAGAGACCTGTCATGGGCCTGCTTGTGGGTATTCATTGTCTGAAGTAATTTACGCTCTTCCATCTATTGTCAAGGTCCAGACCGGCAAGTTAATCCTTCCCTCCCTTCTCCCTTCTTTTTCTCTTCCCTGGTCCCCCTCCTTCCTGGTTTGTTTTGTTTGTTTTTTAAATAGTTTACCCTTGCACTGAGGATCCCAGCTTTATGTGGAGGGATATCTTGTTAGATCCCTACCTGAGATGGGCCCTGGCTTTAATCTCCTGTCTTCTTTACGCTAGGCAGCTGTCAAAATGGAAGTTCAGGGTCACTAGAGGTTGGCACATGTCTCCAGGGTAAACACATGAGTGCTTGCATTCATCTTTGGATCCCTGCGTTCACTTCTGTTTTAGCTTTTGATGATTCCTTAATTTCTTGTAAGCTCAGTGATGTACTTAAAATTTTTAAGAAATTTTGTCCACCATTTTTGTCTTGTTTTAGCAGAAGAGTTGTTTAAGGTCAGCTGTACTATCGAGAATAGAAGGCCCACTTATTTAAAGAAATGCAAGGTTTTAAATGGACAGAAAAATGCATACAGTAATATAAATTACATTCATATGCCTACCTCCTAGATTAGCAAATGTTCATATAGATGTTTTGCCTACAATCTTTTAAAAATATTAAGATATCACAGATATAATTGAAGCCCCCTTTGAGTCCCTGTAGACACTGTTCCCTGCCTTGTCCTCATTTTCCACGGAGGCCATCATGGCTTCACAGTTGCTTATCCTTCCTTCCGTGCTTTTATACTCTTCCCGCAAATGTAAATAACATACTATTGAGTTTTAAAAATTTTATATAAATGGTATATTGTACATGTCTTGTCATTTGCCATTTTCATTCAGAATAATTTTCAGGGTTTATCTAGGTTGGTAAATATAGCTCTAGTTCAATTTTTACTGGCTTTATAAACCAATGTATGACTATACTGCAATGTATTCTCTCTTGGTGGAAATTTAAATTGTTACTTCTTCTTTTTTTTTCTATTATAGTGTTGTAGGAACATCTTTGTGGCCTTTGTATGTATGTGGGAGAGGGGAGAAGTTCTCTGGGGAATAAATGTCTAGAAGGTGGTAGAAGTGGACTTGTGCATACCTTGCTGGTTGGGACTATCAACTTTTTCTAGATAAGTCTCAATTCTAAGTGATTGTTCCATTTTATATTACCATTAGCAGTTTATAATGATACCCCAAACTTCCCCAAACACTTGTTTGTTTTTTTTTGAGATGGCGTCTGGCTCTGTCACCCAGGCTGGAGTGCCGTGACGCAATCTTGGCTTCAATTGATTCTCCCAACTTAGCTTCTCCAGTAGCTGGGACTGCGGGTGCGTGCTACCACGACTGGCTAATTTTTGTATTTTTAGTAGAGACAGAGATTTGCCATGTTGCCCAGGCTGGTCTTGAGCTCCTGACCTCAAGCCATCTACCTGCCTTGGCCTCCCAAAGTGCTGGCATGAGCCACCATGCCCATCCCCAAACACTTGTTTTTGCACTTAATTTTTATCTAGCCAATGAGTCAGAAATGATAGTTCCTTGTTTTAATTTGCATTTCCATGTGTTACTAGTGAGGTTGAGTGTGTTGTCATGTTTAATATCCATTTTTACTTTCTACTCTGGATTGTCTAGCCTATTGTTCATTGGCAACATTTCTGTTGCATATTTGTTTGGATTAGGTTTGGCAGCATATAACAAAAAACTAAAATTACAGTGTTTTTTAAAAAGATAGGTTTAGTTTTTCTCACATAAAAAGTATGGAGATAGATAGATATATATGTATATGAATGGTTTAGTGGCTGTAGGATGTCATCAGGGGCTTACAATTCTTCTGTTTTTCTGTTTTACTATTCTTAGAGGATATCTTCAATCTTTTAAGTCTTCTCATGGTCCCAGATGATTAGTAGAACTACAGCTATCATGTCTACTTCTGGGGAACACGAAAGAAGAGTGTTTCTAGCTGAGTCATCTCCCTTTAGGGAATCCCACCTGAAACTTTGCTAATATCTTATTGGCCAGAACTTAATCCCATAGATCCTCCTAGCTAGAAATGGGTCCAGGAAATGTCATTTTAGGTGGGTGGGTGCATTGCTGCTGAGCAAATAAAATTAGGGTCTTGTTACTAAGGAAGGAGAGAAGAGTGAAGGCATAGTTGTCAGTTTCTGCTATAAGTTGTCTTTTACTTACTTTTGTGAATGTTGTTATGTTCTGGATATTAATCCTTTGTTAATTATATCCAGTGCAATTATTGCCTTCTTGAGAGGGGAAGCCAGCTGGACTTCCTGGGTCGAGTGGGGGCACTTGGGGATCTTTTCTGTGTCTAGCTGAAGGATTGTAAATGCACCAATCAGCACTCTGTGTCTAGCTAAAGGATTGTATATGCACCAATCAGCACTCTGTAAAATGGACCAATCAGCAGGATGTGGGCATGGACAAATAAGGGAATAAAAGCTGGCCACCCCAGCCAGCAGCGGCAACCTGCTCAGGTCCGCTTACACGATGTGGAAGTTTTGTTCTTTCTTTCTTCACAATATATCTTGCTGCTGCTCACTCTTTGGGTTCGCACCACCTTTAAGAGCTGGAACACTCACCCCGAGGACCAAGAACCCACCAGAAAGAATAAGTTCCGGACACATTCTCATCTGTGACTAGTCTTTCACTTTACTTAATGGTGCCTTTAAATTTAGGAGGTTATGATTTTAATATAGTTCAATTTACTAATTTTTAAAAAGAATTTTTGCTTTTTATTAAGAAATTCTTCCCTACTTTGACATCATACTTTCCTATGTTTTCTTCCTATTAAAGTTTTGCTTTTCATTTTTAAATCTTAAGTTCACCTGGAATTTATTATTATGTACAATATGAGTAACTGTCTACTTTTATGTTTTTCCTTAGAAATTGCCAGTTGTTCCAGCACTATTTAAACAGACTATACAGTCTATTTTTTTTCTCATTGATTTGTCATATGTCATAGGTTTGTTGCTGGGAATTTTCTCCATTCCATTGTTTTTTCTGCTCTAATACTGTTTTTCAAAATTACTATTATGTCTTCATACGTGTTTAGATTTAGTTGGGTATTACTCCCTTCTTATTCTTTTTTTTTTTTTTTTCCGAGATGGAGTTTTGCTTTCATTGTCCAGGCTAGAGTGCAATGGCGCAATCTTGGCTCACTGCAACCTCCGCCTTCCAGATTCAAGTGATTCTTCTGTCTCAGCCTCCCAACTAGCTGGGTTTACAGGCATGTGCCACCACCCAGCTATTTTTTTTTTTTTGTATTTGGTAGAGATGGGGTTTCACTATGTTGGTCAGGCTGGTGTCAAACTCCTGATCTCAGGTGATCCACCTGCCTCGGCCTCCCAAAGTGCTGGGATTACAGGCGTGAGCCACCGCACCCAGCCAAGAACAGAAGTTGATTTGGTTCATGGTTCTGGAGCTGGGAAGTCCAAGAGCATGGTGCCGGCATCTGATGAGGGCCTTCTAGCCGTGTTATCCTGTTACAGAAGGACAAGTGAGCATGAGCAAGAGAGAGAGAGAGAAAGAGAAATAGGGCCTAATTTAACCTTTTATCAGGACCCCACTCTTGAGTTAGTTGGCATTAGTCTATTAATAAGGGCCAAACCCTCATGACCTAATCACCTAATCGTGGCCCCATCTCCCAATACTGTTACAATGGCAATTAAATTTTAACATGGGTTTTGGCGAACAGATTTGAATCATAGCACCGTCTGTCCCTGTCAAAGATAAACAAGAAATTAAACCTAAGAAATCCTTAAATGAGCTCTATGATATGAGTTGAACATGTGTTCTTTTCTAGTTTTGTAGCTTTTTTCATATCTACCAGTAATGCCAGATTTTCAGTTTGACTTTAATATTCTCACATTTTCGTGTTTTTTAATGGTCCTATAAATGATATGTATAGTAAGCCAAGAATATTATTCAGATTTCTCTACTAGGTATCTGAGAGATGTTAGTCTACCCAACTGTGTGTCGCCAGCAATAATACTTAAGGAGGTTCAAAGCATGGGCTTTAATGTCGTGCAGACCTAAGGTCAAATTCTGGTTATGATACTTACTGACTTTGTCATCTTGGGCATGCAACAATTTCTGAATCCTGTTTTCTCCAGATGTAAAAGAGGGGAAATAATTCCTACAGAGATGTTTTGGGGATTAAATGAGATAATGCATGTAAAGTATTTAGCCCTCTGCCTGGCAAATAAGTAGTAGATGTTGTTGTTAATAGTAGTAAAAAAGTTACAATTTTACAATTATTGCTGCCCAGGGAAAAGAAGAGTCTAAAGGTCCTGTAGAAAATTAGCTGGGCATGGTGGTGCATGCCTGTAGTCCCAGCTACTGGACGAGCTGAGGCATGAGAATTGCTTGAATCTGGGAGGCGGAGGTTGCAGTGAACCGAGATTGTGCCACTGCACTCCAGCCTGGGTAACAGAGTGACTCTGTCTCAAAAAAAGAAAGGTGCTGTGGGATTTGTAGGATTTGACAGTTGGGATTCCTGACTTTTTTGAGGAAAGGATTAGTAACACGATAGAGGAAGAAGCCAAAATGAGTCAGTGCAGGCAGAAATTATAGACTCATGAATTATTTATGTGACTGTTTAGTGCCTGTGTTTCCTAATAGAATTCCATAAGGACAGGGCTTTTTCCCTTCCTTTAGTATCCCTAGTTTCTGGCATGGTGCTTGGCATATAGTCAGCCCTGAAAAATACTCTTTGAATAGAAACCATTTAGATATTTTGGTGTCTCTCTGTCTCTCCTTGAAATATGTCAGTTAATCTATTCATTAGTAAGTAATCTTTAGAGTTCTAATTTTGGATGCCCCTAGAACACTGATGGTGTTCTTCAGGAGATTTTGTGAACTGAAGGCAACTGAGCTGGGCTTGGAGGGTCATGCTGAGGGTTGGGGCTAGAAACCCCAGTCTACTGAGTTAGGAATTTGTGAGCTCCAACTCTGGAAACAAATCTCAGTTTTTTCCCATCCTTGTTTTTTTTTTTTTTTTTTTTTTTGAAGATCCTTGGAATGGTCACGGGTCTCTACTACCACCTCCTATTGCTTCCAATCCTTCTGATTTATGGGATTCCATCTCTGAAGTGTGAAGCCTTTTTAAGCTTTTACTGTAGTGGCAATGATGAGAACGTAAACAGGGAATTCAAAAAGCCCCCTTATTACTCTTTGTTTACTGAAGCTTCACAGGCTATGCAAAACACTTTAATGTCTGTATTGGGTCCTGGAGGAAAACTTTTAGGGAAGATTTTTTTCTTTTCTACCAGACAACCTTAAGAATGATGAGTCTTACATAAATTTGAGCTATGTAAGTGTAGTTTCTGTTAAGAGATAAGACCCTGGAGTCATACTACCTGGGTTTAATTTTCAGCTCTGCTTCTTACTAATAGTGTGACATTGGGCAAATTACTTATTCTTTACATACCTCAGTTTCCTCATCTGTAAAATGGGGATAATAATATTTCCTCATTATTGAAATGAGGAAAATGAGAGTTGTTAGGATTAGTGAGATTACCTTCCAACTTCCCTCCTCCTTCCTGTCTTTCTTCTTTCTTTTCGTGTGTATGTATCTATCTAAAATAATGCCTCGTATCCTAAATGCTCAATAAATGTTAGTTGCTATTAAATGCCTCTCTCTTTTGTATGTGGTAGGCCCTAGGAATTTAGAGAGAAATAAAGTCACTGGTGTCAGAGAAATAATAAAAGGAAGGGTAGGAGGCAGCAAATAAAGGTTTGTAGTCCGTTATGCTAAGTTGGGTAATAGAGATGGACAAGCAATGTGTTATGTGAGATGAAATAGAGATGTTAGTTGTGCTTGGACAACTGGGGAAAGGTGAGTGAAGGTTGATGAAGGAAGGAGAGACGGAAGCAGATTTTTGAAGGATAACTTAAGATTTTTGAAGGGTAAGGAGTTTGATAGTGGGGAGTTTTATGGGTCAGTACCACTTGGGGAACTTGGAGGGAAAAATGTGTATTTTTGGTTTTGACTCCCAGCCTGTTGAATCTTTTGGGGTTGGAAATCTATTTGCCAGTTTTAAAAGGTTTCCCGGACTGTCTGGTGCAGATAGCTTGCCATTTGGAAACCATTGCCAAGTAGATTTCAAGAAGGAATTTAAAATTTTGGTTGTAGAAAAACTAAAGTGACTACCATCCTGCCATTTAATATATTGACTTGATAATTTTATTGTTTGTATGATAATATTTAACCAGGTGGTTAATATAAATCAACTTTTAGATTATACTTTACTATTTCTAAAATCTGACATAAATAGAATATCATCTTCATTATATTAATATATTCAGACCTGTTCTTTCTAGTAGATTAAGTATATGTGGATATGAGGATGTCTTTTGGATTAACTTTAGACAATTTTTGTTTGTAGAATAACTAGCATATTAATTTGCACAATTATGGATATGTTGTGCTTTTCAAGGATGATAAGAAAGAATGTATGATCCAGAAATTGCTCGAGGAAATCATAGATTCGTATTTGTAGCAGTATAACATGGGTAGTAGTGTTTACTCTATGCCATACACAGAGTCAGTAATGTCAGCAGACTTTGGGATTTTGTAATCCAGAGTGCTGGGATTACAGGCATGAGCCATGGTGTCTACCCTCTACAAAAATTTAAAAATTAGCCCTGTGTGGTGGCATGCCCCTGTAGTCCCGGTTACAGAAGAGGCAAAGGCGGGAGGATCCCTTGAGCCCAAGAGTTTGAGGTTACAGTGAACTATGATCATGCCACTGCACTCCAGCCTGGATGACAGAGTGACACTCTGTTTTAAAAAACAAAACAAAAAAGACTGGGCACGGTGGCTCATGCCTGTGATCCCAGCACTTTGGGAGGCCGAGGCGGAGGTTGCAGTGAGCTGAGATCATGCCCCTGCATTCCAGCATGGGCAACAGAGTGAGATTCCGTCTCAGGAAAACAAAACAAAGCAATAAAACA
This sequence comes from Gorilla gorilla gorilla, assembly GCF_029281585.2. Lineage (NCBI taxonomy): Eukaryota > Metazoa > Chordata > Mammalia > Primates > Hominidae > Gorilla > Gorilla gorilla. The sequence continues at coordinate 35,164,997 of NC_073238.2, read as the reverse complement.
AAAACCCCACAAACTCATCTTGTTGAACTAGAAAAGGTGGTGGGAATAAAAAAATTTGAAAATTGGCCGGGCACGATGGCTTACACCCATAATCCTAGCACTTTGGGAGGCCAAGGCAGGCAGATCACTGAGGTACAGGAGTTGGAGGCCAGCCTGGGCAGCATAGTGAGACCCCATCTCTACAAAAAATACAAAAATTAGCTGGGCTTGGCGCATGCCTGTAGTCCCAGCTACTGAGGAGACTGAGGCAGGAGGATTACTTGAGCCCTGGAGGTTGAGGCTGCAGTGAGCTGTGATCATGCTACTGTACTCCAGTCTGGGCAACAGAGTGAGGCTGTCTCCAAAACAGACAAAAAACACAAAAAGCAAACAAAATAATTTGAAAATGGAAAGACAAAAATACTTCTAGAATATAGTTTGCTGTTCAGTTTTTTTTTTTTTTTTTGAGGCAGAGTCTTACTCTGTCACCTAGGCTCTAGTGCAGTGGCGCGATCTTGACTCACTGCAACCTCTGCCTCCTGCGTTCAAGCGATTTTCTTGCCTCAGCCTCCCTAGTAGCTGGGATTACAGGCTCCTGCCACTGAGCCCGACTCATTTTTGTATTTTTAGTACAGATGGGGTTTCACCATGTTGGCCAGGCAGGTGATCTACCCGCCTCGATCTCCCAAAGTGTTGGGATTACGGGCATGAGCCACCGCACCCAGCCCTCACAGTTTTATTAGTAAATTTTTTTTTTTTTAAATTGAGATGGAGTCTGGCTTTGTTGTCCAGGCTGGAGTGCAGCAGCGGGATCTCAGCTCACTGCAACCTCTGCTGCCTGGGTTCAAGTGATTCTCGTGCTTCACCCTCCTAAGTAGCTGGGATTTACAGGTGTGCACCACCATGCCTGGCTAATTTTTTTGTATTTTTAGTAGAGACAGGGTTTCACCATGTTGGCCAGGCTGGTCTCGAACTCCGGACCCCAGGTGACCTGTACTCTTCGGCCTTCCAAAGTGCTGGAATTACAGGTGTGAGCCACCACGCTCAAAATTCTTTTTAAAGAAGTGTTAAAGAATTTAACACAATTCTTTTTTTTTTTTTTTTTGAGACTCTTTCACCCAGGCTAGAGTGCAGTGGCGCCATATCAGCTCACTGCAACCTCTGCCTCCCGGGTTCAAGCGATTCTCATGCTTCTGCCTCTGAGTAGCTGGGAGGTGTGCACCACCACACCCGGCTAATATTTTCATATTTTTAGTAGAGACTGGGTTTCACCATGTTGCCCGGCTGGTCTCAAATTCCTGATCTCAAATTATCCTCCCGCCTTGGCCTCCCAAAGTGCTAGGATTACAGGCATGAGCAACTGGGACCAGCCAACACAGTTCTTTAATGGAAATATTTTCATTTTTATTTAGAGAACTGTAGAGGGTGCTATATGATTAGGAATAGTAGTCTGAACTGGCTTTAGCTAATTATAAGAATTCTCTGAAGCCAGAGATTCACAGTAGTTAATTTTTCCTGGGTGAATAACTTTTTTTTTTTATTATTTTGACTGAAATTAGTGACTAATGTTGCATAATTGATATAATTTATAATGAGTGTTGATCTAATATAATTGATTGTAACATTTTTCATCATCTAGATTATTTAATATAATTGAAATTATGAGTTGCCCTCTTTATTCAATGGTTTGAATAATAAAGGTTTATTTTCCTGCCATCTACCTCCAGCCCCGTTTCCCAAATTAAGTATTTGTAAGTCTTAATAGGTTAAAAGTTAACCAAACCATGTAACAGGAATGTACATTTTAGGTAGATCTGGCTCAGAAGATTATTATCTTTAGAAGAACGATTGTTACCCCAAAACGGTATTTAAAAACTTGGGCAGACTTTAGAAATTGTTTTTGTTAAGAGAGAAGTCTAGATTTTTTTGAGTGATTAATTTATTATTCAGAAATACATTTCATAAATTCCAAACTTTAACTGTGCCCAAATTTTTCTGGTTTGATAGTGATTTTAGAAAACTTGAGGTGAAATAATATTTGATCCTGTGTCTTAAGGGATTGCTTTTGGAAACTGATTTTTAGTAACTTGGATTCAGTATCCGCAGTATTGAAGAATTTTGAAGTTATTTGAACTAGGTCAAGTTAGTCCAAGTGGTATATTTTGGAATAAAAGGTGATAATAAGTCAACTAATTGTTAAACCCCCAAAAAAAGGCTAGATAAGTATCTGTTTTTCTAAAATGCAGGTTTTTTAAAAACCTTTAAAGGATTCTGACCCAAACCTTGCCAGGAATTTTTTCCTTTTTTCTGAAACCATGTTTTGAACATTTATTATCAAGTTTTATACTATAATTCCTTAAAAAATTAAGCAAGAATTTGTTCCTCTTGCCCCCCAAAAGTGAAGGCATTTTCTGTTCTTGTGGGTAAAAATATTGATATTGTTTAAGCTTTGTCATTAGATAAGCGTATCTGTTCTTGTTTTTAACTCTCAAGGCACCACCTTCCATGGTCAATAATGAACAACGCCAGCATGCAGAGCACATATTCTTATCATTTAGGAAATCAAAATCACCATTTGCAGTTTGCAAGCATATTTTGGGTAAGTATTCACTTAAAAAATATAAAGTATTTTGGCATAATCAGATCTGGGTTTGCTGTCTTAAACATTAGCTATTTTAAATTCCTTTTTAAAAACCTGGTTTGTGTAGTTACAATTATTTAAATTAATAATCATTCTACTGGAGTAGCTTTAAAGATATTCTGTGAAGCCAGACGGGAAACTTTGTTTTTACTTTGGATTTTTTCCCCCTAGATATAGTGTTCATAATTTGTTTTATTATTTACCATAACATGAAGGCTGTTAATAGTAAAGAGAAAAATTTAGTATTTTTTCAGTTTTCAAATGTCATTTATTACAGGGTATGTACTATAATATCTTTTAGCCCAGTCTTAGTTTTAAAATTGAGATTGTTTTTGGAGATTTCTACATTTTCTTTTAGTTGTTTTCCATAGTTTTTTTTTTTTTTTAACCATTTAGTTTGTACTCAGCTTGCTTAATGAATATCAGTCATTTCTGCATAGGGTATCACTGTATGTATCCTAAAATAAAGCACCGATTTTTACTTTTGTCAAATATGCTTTATGAGTATCTTATGTCTGACATGTACAGAAAAGATTTCTTCTAAAAGAATCACAAGAAATATAACTCTTATCCAAAGATGGCATTTTTTAAGAGTTGTATATGATGTGCCATCTGTCCCTTAGATATTTTTCAATAATAGTAAGAGAGACTTCATTGGTTATTGTTATTTTATAAGCTGATTACTGCTGGCTGATTTTTTTAGTGGGAGCCATCTTTTGTAAGGCTCTAGTAGGCTACTTGAGTCATCTGTGACCATAAAATTGGTTAGTTGAGTATTAGGAACTAGAACATCTGACTTTTATTCTTGTGCTTTTAGTAAGGCTTATCTATAGCTACCAATAGGCTGGTGTCCAGATAGAAATAAACTACCAATTAAAGTTATGTGTTAAAAATGCTTTACATATAAGGACTTATGGAAGAGAGTTGTTCGATTGTAGTGGAAAGAGTGCTGATGTAGCAACTATGACATCTAGGTGCCAGTGGTGCACCTTGAGGAAGTCAGTTCACCTCCCTGGGCCTCTTTTTCATCTGCCTTATGGCAATAACGATACCATTTGCCTTAATGGATTTGCTATCTTAAATTGTTTCGTGAGGTGAAAATGTAATTACTTTTCATTATGTAAAAGCACTTTGTGAACAGTGAGGTAAATGTCATGGCCATATACTTGATTTTAAACAGCTTTTAAAAAATGTAACCGGCTTTAAAAATGCTGTGTTCTGTGTTTGCAAGGAACTAGCAGCAGTGGTGAAGGTGGCTCTGTCTCGTTTAGGAGTTAGGTCTTAGCAGAGGAACAGGTTCAACAACTACCTTTTAAATTCTCACTGAAGCCATTTTAATTAATTTACTTATTTCAGTGGTCAGCTTTTATAATTGTGTGGATTCGTTTCTGGCACTAAGAAGATTTAACGTATACATGTGGAGGATATTTAACTCAATGTTAAAGTAAGCAAAACTAAACGGCATAAAGAGTTTAAGGGAGCATTAACTCATCCTTACTGCCTTGAAATTGTTCAGCATTAATAGATTTAGAAAACCGTTGTGTTAAACTATTAACCTAAAATAATTTGAGTCTGGTTTTCATGGCATACGCCTTAACGACATTGACTAGGATTCCATCAGTGTTTCATCTGACTTTCTATTGGAATTCAGTGTCATTGTACACTAGTTGGGAAATAGTTGATCTAACTTACAAGTATTTTATTAGAGTGTATTTGTTTATACCATTCTTTCCTTTTTAGAATATGTATATTTTATGAAGTATTGTTGCTTTGTTATGATTGAGCTTGTTTTGGAATACTTTTGTTTTCCTGATAAAATTTTCTAAAGAGTAGTATTGCTAGTTCCGGCCATGCTTTTAAAATGAGTTTGGGTTTTGAGACACTGACTATTTAAAAGGTGGAGTGCATGTATTACAAGCATAATCATTAATGTACTGCAAAGCCCTGTGTTACATTAATGTTTACATCTAAACTTCACAGAAAATCTTTTCACTCCTTATTCAGTTGCCACCAGCACAGAAGGGTAAATTCCTCTAAGAAGACTTCTCATACAAGTGGCAGTCAATCGCAGTTCAGAATTTTCACATTCTTGTTTAGGGATTATGTGTCATTTTTATAGAAGGTCTGGGTAATATATTCTACTAAAGGGGAGACTTTCTTTGATGCTTCCCTTTTCTGGCCTCTTAAAATTCTTCCTTCTCACTTCTAACTTGAGTTTTATATGTTGCTCATTTTTCCTCATTTCTATCTCTTCTTATCCTTTTGTTTTCATTCTAGTTTTTATTTTCTTTGCTCTTTTCTGTGTGTGTGTGTGGTGTATGTATCTGTGCATGCATGTGGCATGCTTGTGCATTTTGTCAGAAGAGCACTTTTAGACTTCTTCACTTCAGAAGTCTTTGGCACTTAGTAATTTAAATTTTTTTAGGATCAAATGTTCCTTTAAAAAAACAAGTGAGTTCTGTTCTTGTTAAGGAAATAATCAAGAACTGTGAGGGATTGGTTTACTTCTTCTGGAGCTAACTTTGTGGCATTCTTTTGCTCTTTCTCAGGGAGAAATGGATTTCTTTCACTTCTGATCTCACAAGTGCCAAAACAAAACAAAATAGTAAACCACCAAAAAGTCAGTTAAACTAGTAAACTTTTACATCTCTGGAAAATTGTTTCCTTAGTAGTGTTGTCAGTCATTGGGAATTAATAAATCATCTTCTATCTGAGACTTTTTGTCATTAGTTGGTGGGCATAGGTATCACTGAGTCAAAGAGTAGACTTGGAGCTTATATTGCCTGTGCTTTGGACAGAAATACTTAAGGCCAGAGAGTTGATTGTAGTAGCTGTATATCTGTGGCTTCACTACCGGGGTTTTTTCTTTTTTAAAAAAACTTTTTGGTCAGAATGTAGTGCTTTTCCTGTATTATTAACTTTAACTTTTGTCTTCATGTTTCTGTTTAGTTTCAGATGGCTGACAAAATTCAAATGAATTTTATTTACATAATTATTATTAAAGAAAGTTACTGTGGTAGCAGATGAAAGCATTTTGCTAAAGTGACCTAAAATAATTTATTCTCTGGACAGTGTCCTAGTCAGTGGCAGATCTTCCCAGAAGTAGTTTAGAAATTCTAGATGAGGCCGGGTGTGGTGGCTCACACCTGTAATCCCAGCACTTTGGGAGACTGAGGTGGGTGGATCACCTGAGGTTGGGAGTTTGAGACCAACCTGACCAACATGGAAAAACCCTGTCTCTACTAAAAATACAAAATTAGCCGGTGTGGTGGCGCATGCCTGTATTCCCAGCTACTCGGGAGGCTGAGGCAGGAGAATCACTTGAACCCGGGAGGCAGAGGTTGTGGTGAGCCGAGATCGCGCCATTGCATTCTAGTCTCAGCAACAAGAGCAAAACTCCATCTCAAAAAAAAAAAAAAAATGCTAGATGAATTGTGAGTTCTTCATGAAAACCCTGTAGTTTCAGGCATCTTTATAACAGAGAGCGAAAGTAAAGCTCATATGTATTTGTGAAGTTCTAATTTCATACTGGTAGGCTTCGAGAGTACCTTCTAGCATCTCTTGCGTATTTCTACTATGTATAAGTTAAATTTATGACAGCTAATAATGGTTTTTATGAGAAAGGGTAATTTATTAGTTTAGGAAAATTTCTTTTTAAATTAGGAATTTGGCTTTTTTTTTTTTTTATTCCTCCATTCTTAGAGTCAGCTTCTTATGGGAGTAGTCATTTAGAGATCATCATTTAATACCATGCAGAGGTCTAAGAAAAAGAATTAAGAAACTTTTGTGTCTGAAAATTTTGAATATTCATCTTCTATAACTGCCCCCTCACATCCAACACCCACCCACCTCCAAAGGGCAGAAAAAGGCTTGGATGTAAAAACAAATAGTTAGAAATAGGAATGTTTCAGAGATCATTAACAATGAAAGTGCTTATTCGCTCTATCTTCAGTGGCATGTGTGTTTCAGGGTAAATTAGTATTGCTCAAGGAACATTTACCAGCCATGTGACCTCAGTTTCCTCTCTATCTCTTGGGGCATCCTTCAGCTCCTGTAAAATGGAGGAATTGATTTAGATGGTCTTCGGAGTTCTATAACTAAAATTCTGAGAGTACCTTAGATTTTGCTTCATTGTTGAAATCCATGGTTAAGGATTTCCGGTTTCTTGTCCTTAAAATTTTTACTATTGCAGTAGAAAATGAAGATAGGCAAACAAACATCATTTTCTTTAAGAAGAGGTTTATAATGAGAGATTATTTGAATTACCTTTATGAGACAGTACCATATTTCTCTTTAAGTGATCTAAATAGATGGAACTGGGTCCCTCTTTTTTTTTGTAACTCCTAGAGTTTTAAACACATCTTTTCTAATAGGTTCACATTTTTAGAAGCTATTCCTTTATTTTAATTATTTATTATATTTTAAAGTTTCTAAATTTGTATCAATTCTGATTAGCATCTCAATTAGAGTTCATGTTAAGATAGCATAGAATAATCAAAACTTTAAAAAAAGGTTCAAATTGGTTTCTCTTAGTGGTTTTGGTATGATCAAAACTCCTGTGTAGTAGTCTAATACGATAGGAATTTATATAGGGTACACCTTTTCTCATACATTTTTATAGCTAAATGTGTCAAGAACACTTGTAAGATTTTTAAATGACCTGAGCGTGAATAAGAGAGAAAATGGTGTGCTTGACTGTATATATCTTCATGCTCTTCTGATATATTCTTGAAGGTGCCAGTCTATGCCTAGAGATAATTTCTCATGGCTTTCAGATATGCATGGTCCAGTGATCTTGGCAAATAATCTGGAGTCTAATCATGAGCTTTTCATGGATTTCACATGATGGTTATTTTTTAGAGCCTCAGAAAATTTCTGCTTTTTCTTGACTTCATTTCAACTGTTTCTCCCTGTTGATAATGCTGTTTGGGAAACTGATTGTAGTGGTATTGGTGAATAAAGGAAAAAATAGAAAATTAATATAAAACATTTTTAAAGTGTGTTAATTTTCTATTTTTTCTCCCCTGATTTAGATTTTAGATCAGATACTATAACTTGCTAGCTAAGGCTGGGTCTTTCTAAGTGTAGCTTTGGGATTTTACTCAGTTTGATCAGTACTGCAATCAGAAAACTCACAAGCACTTCTCACCTTGTGTAAATGTGACTTATATTGTTTTTTATACTTTGAGAAAGAAGACCTAAACATGATTGTTTTTATTTCTGAACTTGCTATTGGAGATGGGTCATCCTGCTGAAAGCTTAATACTTAAAAATGAAATATTTTAACAGCATGGCTCATCACAGGTAGTAATGTTCAATGACTAGTTTATTAAAATGTTTTTCAGATACAAAGTTCTGTTTTGCACAGGGTGAGAATCTTAGGAAATTTTCTGATTGCTTTATATTTTTATTTTTATTTTTTTTAAAGCTGTGTTATTTTTTAGTTCTTCATGCTTTGGAAGTAACAGTTGAAGAGAGGTGAGGAAAGTTTGTGAAAATTGTGATCGGTGATTAGCTGCCACCTGCCTGAGGTGTCTTCTGAGAGGAACTAACCTCTTTGTGGTGCTAGAGCAAGGTCACTGGATAAAAAAAAGAACAGGTAACCATCTTATTCCTTGTCTGAAAAGTTCTGTTTTAAAATTAATAAATGCAAAATGTTCAAGGTAAAATGAATTATTGTTTAAATAAAGTTTTTAATTTTCTCCTCAGAAACTAGTAAAGTGGACTATGTCCTTTTTCAAGCTGCCACAGCCATAATGGAAGCAGTTGTCCGAGAGTGGATTCTCTTGGAAAAAGGTAGCATTGAGTCTCTGCGAACATTCCTTTTAACCTATGTCTTACAAAGGCCCAAGTAAGTACATGGAGGGGGACTGCTGAAATACTTTTGCTGAGCTTATGTGTGTCTTTTTAGAGCTTTTTTTGTTTGCATTTTAAAAACTTCTGGGTGGGTATAGTGACTCACACCTATAATCTCCACTTTGGGAGGCTGAGAGGGAGGATCTCCTTGAGCCCAGGAGTTTGAGATCAGTCTGGGCAACATAGTGAGACCCCGTCTCTACTAAGTACAAAAAAAGAAAAAAAATTTAAAAAGCTATAGATGTTTAAGGTCAAGTTCTGTGTGGGGCTCATATTTTAAACACTTGTATACACATGATTGTAGGTAGTTTTGGTGCTTAATGAAATAATACCTTTTATTTAAGCTTTTGGTACTATGTTTTGTTTCTTTGAAAAGGTTGTGTTGGATATTAGTTTTTTGTTGTTGTTGTTGAGTTGTGAAGAACTTAGTTATAAATAAAAGTTGACCTTAGATTAGATGAAGAACCTTTATATTTACTTGTTCTTTTGATGCTTAGTAGAGGTGAAAAATGCTAAGTATTGATATAACACAGGTGAGTATCCTAAAACGGGGGAGAGGGAAGAAGCTAAGTACCACTAACAAATCAAATGTTACATATATGTGTACATAGAAATGTGCATAGAGGGCCGGGCGTGGTGACTCACACCTGTAATCCCAGCACTTTGGGAGGCCAAGCCAGGGAGATCACGAGGTCAAGAGATCAAGACGATCCTGGCAGATATGCAGAAACCCCGTCTCTACTAAAAATACAAAAATTAGCTGGGTGTGGTGGCACACGCCTCTAGTCCCAGCTGCTCGGGAGTCTGAGGCAAGAGAATTGCTTTAACCTGGGAGGCAGAGGTTGCAGTGAGCCGAGATCATTGCATCACTGCACTCCAGCCTGGTGACAGAGCAAGACTCCTTCTCAAAAAAAAAAAAAAAAAAAAAAAAAAAGAGAAATGTGCATAGAAGAGGTTCTATTAAGAAGTTCCAAAATCTTTAAGTAGCTTCCATTGAAAATAGGATGAGTTTTGAGGAATGAGGTGAAAGTAAATTTTCTTTTTATACATATCTGTATTGCTTAAACATTTTACAAAATTATGTACATTTATTTCTTGTATGATTAAAAAAAATGTATGAGGCCTGATGTGGTGGCTCATGCCTATAATTCCAGCACTTTGGGAGGCTGAGGTGGGTGGCTCACTTGAGGTCAAGGGTTCAAGACCAGCCTGGCCAACATGGTGAAACCCCATCTCTACTAAAAATACAAAAATTAGTCGGGCGTGGTAGTGCATGCCTGTAGTCCCAGCTACTTGGGAGGCTGAATCAGGAGAATTACTCAAACCTGGGAGGCAGAGGTTGTGGTGAGCCAAGATCGAGCAACTGCACTCCAGCCTAGGTGGCAGAGTGGGACTCTGTCTCAAACAAAAAAAAAACAAAAAAACAAAAAAAAAAAAAAAGAGGAAAACTATCAGCTACATAACTTTTGATTTACTATTTACCTTTTTTTGTTAAGTTCCCCAAAGACCATGTTTTCTTTTAAGAATAGACAATGCACTTGTATGTTTACTGTTTGTGCAATTGAATACTTTAGATGTTCATTTCCAAAGTCATTAAAGAAAAAGTTTTGTTATGTAATCAGAAATGTGTGTGCTTAGGAATGGTGATTAATGGCAATAAACATACACATAAAATTTTAATTTTAGAGCATACTGTCATGCATTTGTTTCTGTTGACTGTACCCTGGCAGTCTGAGTTAATAATATTTAATAATACTGACATGACTTTAGCACTTTGTTAACTGCTAACTGCCTTACATACAAAAAAAAAAAAAAAACAGGAGAGAACAAAGGCGAAGGTTCTGTAGCCTATTAGTGTTGCAGGTTTAGTGGATAATGTGTCCTGTAGATAAGTGGATATACATGTTTGTGAGGAGGACATGGCTAGTTTTTTCCTGGTTTTCATAGAATAAGGAAGTCTTGTCCCTGGTTTGAAACCTTTCTTTTCTCTGTCATGCTGGATTGATTGATTGGTTTTTGTTTGTTGGGTCCATTTGGATGTGATACTAGTTTGCTCTTTTGTTGTTTTTATTTGACCATATTTGCTAGACCTGACAGGACTGTTTGTCTTTTGACCCTTCTGTACGTAAAGAAAGGTAAGTACAGGTGAGTAGAGGTCTTGACAATGTCAGCAAGTGCTTGTTCCATTATTTTGTTCGTTGTTTTGCACACAATGTAATTCAGACACATCAAAATTTATATTATCAATTGCAACCATGGAAGAGGTATGTGTTTTGTTGAATTCTAAAATGATATTTGTTTTGGTATTTTTCTTTACCCTACGAAAATATTTTGAAATCAATTATGATAGTGTGCTTGTTGTTGAACACAAGTTGAGAAAACCTTCATATTTATTTATATTTATGTAATAAAAGAAAATAAGCCCTAGGGCCTCTGTGTTTATAGAAGTTTATATGTGGGAAGGTTAAAAAAATTGTTTTTGGCCTCCAGGCCTAAAATGTTAGCGTTTTCTGAAGAGCAGTCTATTTATGTGACCTTGGGAAACTAACATAAAGTCTCTTTAATATTCTGTTTTACCTGTAGATCAGGGACTTGGTACCCATCTCATATGGTTGGTGTCAGGATTAGATGAGATTGTTCTGAGCACAGTGCCTGGTGGGGAGTAAAAGCTTTGGCCGCTGCAGCTGTCATCATCTGGACCAGACTACCTTACGGAGTCAGGGCCAGCAGGGGAGCTTCAGGTCAACTAGAGCGGTTCTTTTTTGTGGAGCTGTTTAGTTGTCATAGCCTTTTCTCCCCCTTGTCCCCATTCCCCAACCTGAGAACCACTGAACTCTGGAGACCTTGGTAGACTTAAATGTGTAGCAAATTTTCATTATGTATATGTGTCTGGTCTCTTATATTATCCAAAATAATCTCATTCTTTTTTTTTCCTTTTTATTTGTTCTTTTTTTTTTCAATTTTTTTTGAGACAGAGCCTTGCTCTGTTGCCAGGCTGGAGTGCAGTGGCGTGATCTCTGCTCACTGCAACATCTGCCTCCTGGGTTCATGCGATTCTCCTGCCCCAGCCTCCCGAGTAGCTGGGACTAGAGGTGCGTGCCACCACACCCAGCTAATTTTTGTATTTTTTTTGGTTTGTTTTTTGAGACGGAGTCTCGGTCTGTCATACAGGCTGGAGTGCAGTGGCGTGATCTCCGCTCACTGAAAGCTCCGCCTGCTGGGTTTACGCCATTCTCCTGCCTCAGCCTCCCGAGTAGCTGGGACTACAGGTGCCCACCATCACGCCTGGCTAATTTTTTATATTTTTAGTAGAGACAGGGTTTCACTGTGTTAGCCAGGATGGTCTCCATTTCCTGACCTCGTGATCCGCCCGCTTCAGCCTCCCAAAGTGCTGGGATTACAGATATGAGCCACCATGCCTGGCCTAATTTTTGTATTTTTAGTAGAGATGGTTTCAGCATGTTGGCCAGGATGGTCTTGATCTCTTGATCTCATGATCTTCCCATCTCGGCCTCCCAAAGTGCTGGGATTACAGGTGTGAGCCACCGTGCCCAGCCTCCTTTTCAGTTTTTTAAATTGAGACAGGGTCTTGCTGTGTTGCCCAGGCTGGTCTCTAACTCCTAAGCTCAAACAGTCCTCCTGCCTCAGTACCCCAAAGGGCTGGGATTGCAGGAATGAACCACTATACCTGGCCCAATTAATCTCATTTTAAAATCATTTTGATAATTTAGAAGCTAAAGTAATTAGTTTGATTGTAGAGTTGATTGTAGGGTTCCACATTGAAATAGCTCACATATATATATATATACACACACACACATATATATATATATTTTTTAATTTTTTCTTTTTTTCTTTTTTCTTGAGACGAAGTCTTGCTCTGTCACCCAGGCTAGAGTGCAATGGCGCAATCTTGGCTCACTGCAACCTCCGCCTCCTGTGTTCCAGCGATTCTACTGCCTCAGCCTCTGGAGTAGCTGGGATTACAAGCATGTGCCACCATGCCCAGCTAATTTTTTGCGTTTTTAGTAGAGACGGGGTTTCACCATGTTGGCCAGGCTGGTCTCGAACTCATGACCTCATGATCCACCCTCCTTGACCTCCCTAAGTGCTAGGATTACAGGCATGAGCCACCACACCTGGCTTACATACATATTTTTTTTGTCTCAAACCTTTTTTTTTAAGAGAGAGAGTCTTGCTGTGTTGCCCAGGCCAGAATGTGGTGGTAAACACACCCCTTTTCCAGTAGAGGCTCAGTTAACATTTTGTCACATTTAATTTCTCTCTTATGTATAGGTACATTTTTTACCCTTAACTATTCGAGAGTGCCACAGACATCATGATACTTTAGCCTTAAAGTTCTTGAACATGTCTCTTCTGAAAGCATAATCTCAATACTCTTGATATAATTGGCATATTTATATGATCTAACAATTCTGATTCCATATTCTGAGTTTCCCAATTGTCTGAATAATATTTACATCCTTTTTCCTTTATACTTTTTTTTGTATTGCAGTCTGTCACTTCAGATCTATTAATATTTGCTTTATTTAGGTACAGTAGGTTATTTTTTTAATCTAGGTGAGCCAGAGATTATACAGTGTATTTAGTCATGTCTCTTTTAATCTAGAATAATTGTGTGCTCTTTTTTGCCTTTCATGACACAGATATTTGTATCTTGTAGAATGCCCTACAGTGTGGATTAGATTCAAGTTAAACGTTTTTGGCATACTGCATAGGTAGAATACTATAGGCTATGTAGTAGACTGTTACATAAATAATGTGTACTTCCCATTACATGCACAGAATTTTTTCTTTTTTATTTTTTCCTCTTAATTGAAATAAAATTTGTATACAGTGAAATGCACAATGCCCTTTATGAAAGAGGCAAGTGTAGCATAGTGGTCAAGAAAGGGATTTGCACCCTACTTCTGCCCCTTAACTCTGCAGCATTGGGCAGATTACTTCTTTGTGCATTAATTTTCTGATTTGATTTTTTTGTTTGTTTTTGAGATGGAGTCTCGCTCTGTTGCCCAGGCTGGAGTGCAGTGGCGCAGTCTCAGCTCACTGCAAGCTCCGCCCCCCGGGTTCATGCCATTCTCCTGCCTCAGCCTCCCGAGTAGTTGGTACTACAGGTGCCTGCCACCACGCCTGGCTAATTTTTTTTGTATTTTTTTTTTTTTTTTTTTAGTAGAGACGGGTTTTCACCGTGTTAGCCAGGATGGTCTCTATCTCCTGACCTCATAATCCGCCTGCCTTGGCCTCCCAAAGTGCTGGGATTACAGGCGTGAGCCACCGTGCCCGGCCTTCTGATTTGATTTTTAAATGGAGTGAATAATAGTAGTAGTATCATGGGGATTAGATGTGTTAATATTTGTGAAACTAGTTCATATAAATTCTTGCATATAGTAAGCATTCAATAAATGGTAGCTATTATTTATTCTAATAATAATTTTAATTCTTGCTAGTAGAGATATTTAAAACTATCTTTGTGTACATTTGTAGTCATAGTCTTCAGCTTTATGTACATTTTCTAGTAGTAGTCAGTGCCTATGAAACTATTCTGTCCCCCTAAAAGTACAGAAATTCCCTTTTGCCAACTAATATTCTTATGCATAGTAGGATCTCTGCATTTATTTTCTTAATGAATGAAAGATAAATGGTTCAAGTGTATGTTTTGAAGGAATGTTTTTTCACTTCAGTCTTGACGATAGGGAGACATATTTATTCATCTGTATAAATATCTAATAAATGCATGTTATGCAGCAGGTAGTGTGCTTTGCATATGCTAGTGTGCATAGAGTGGGTGGCTGATCTGGGAGCTAGTGAACCAGTAGTAACAGATATGTCCTGTCATGTGAGGGTGCCGTGGGAGCCCTTAGTAATAACTTTCTGGAGAAAGTGACGTCATAACCTTGGGAGAGGGAATAGAAGTTCAGAGGCCTGGAAGTCAAAAGAGTGTGGAGTGAGCAACTGAAAGGTCAATATGTCTGCAGTTGTGCGTGTGTGTGGAAGGGCAGAAGTCAAGGAGAGGAGCAGCCACTGGTGGCTATAGGTGGGTCTCCAAACTGGGACACTTTTGAGAGTGAAATAAAGAACTATTAATAATTATTTGGGGCAACAGGTGAATTGAGGCTGTCCCAGGAAAGCTAGAATGGTTCCCACTGCTTATAAGCCATGTTAAGGGGTTTAGATTTATTCCAGGGGCACATGGTGGTTGTATCTTTGTGGGATTCCAGAGGCTAGATTATAAAGTTTGGGATTATGTTTTCTGATCCTTATCTTTCAGAAAAGATTGTGAAAAGTCAATTAAGTTTCTGTGCCCTTGTCAAATGGGCTTGGTAAAATGCCTCCACTTGGGATGGGTGCTTCTGTCATCACATGGAGGAACAGAACCTAGATATGAACATTTTGAATGTTTGTGTGTGTGTGTTTTACAATTTTATGTTTCCATAATGATGTATCTCGGATAGCTAGTATGTTGCCTTTTCACATTAAAGGGAAATGGGATTTAGGATTAGATTAGTAGTTGTAGACACAGGTTAGATCAGAATTTATCTCCAGACTAGTGGAATCTTAATCTTAGTGATTTTTTTTCCCTACAAATATTTATCAGGGAGTTGACTTACATCTGTTGAACACTTCCTGGAGCAAATAACACTTGTATAGTGCTTAGTATGTACTGGGCACAGTTCTAGGAACATTTAACCCTTATAATAACACTAGTAGTGTTATTCTCATTTTACAGATTAGAAAACCAAGGCCCTGAATGCTAACTGTCTTGCCCAGGGTCATACAGCCCGTCCACAATGGAGCCTGGGTTTGAACCCAGGCCTCCTGGTTTTGGAGTCTGTACATAACCCTTTGGCTCTTCTACTCTCACATGTAAGCAATGTTATTAGTAGCTTCAGGCATAGAGAGAAGTTTGGGAGTATTCTTGTATTAGATTTAGGTAAATTTTTCACAATGATTTTTATGTTTTACAGCCTTCAAAAGTATGTTCGGGAACAGATTCTACTAGCAGTAGCAGTAATTGTAAAAAGAGGATCATTAGATAAATCAATTGACTGCAAAAGCATTTTTCATGAAGTCAGCCAGTTGATTAGTAGTGGCAATCCCACTGTGGTAAGTGTGCTATTTGTATTTATAAATACTAACAATTTATATTTTCTGTTACACAAATAGCATTATAGCAAGAGTAATGGATATCTACATAAAAAAAGTGAAAAAGCTATCAGTCAAGAAATTTTCATTTGTTCAGGTTTTCTTCTAGTCTTTTTTTTTTTTTTCTCCTTGAGACAAGAGTTTTGCTCTTGTTGCCCAGGCTGGAGTGCAATGGCATGATCTTGGCTCACCGCAACCTCTGCCTTCCGGGTTCAAGCAATTCTCTTGCCTCAGCCTCCCAAGTAGCTGGGATTACAGGCATGTGCCACCACACCTGGCTAATTTTGTATTTTTAGTAGAGACAGGGTTTCTTCATGTTGGTCAGGCTTGTCTCAAACTCCCGACCTCAGGTGATCTGCCTGCTTCAGCCTCCCGAAGTGCTGGTATTACAGGTGTGAGCCACTGCGCCTGGCCTAGTCTTTTTAAATATATATGTACATAATATAAATGCAGTGTACTTTGCTTTTTCGTTTGATTCTGTATTTTCCATGTTGCCATAAATATTCATAATCATTATTTTAATTGTTATAAAATATTATAAGCTAATATGCCATAATATTGTTAGCCGTTTTTATTGAACTTTGTTTTGCCATTTCTAATAAACCTTTGACAGCTACTAGTGATTACAGAAGTGTTTGAATAAAGTAGAAAATATCTGACATGAAAATAATTAAAAGTTGCTGTCCTAATAGGCCATGGGACTTCAGGAGTTACTGTCAACTGAACAAATTAGGGGTCATTGTTCTTGGCTGAATTAGTTTGGGAAGCATAGTTCTCCCACCCTCTCCACTCTCCTGTCCACCTTTTAGAGAGCTGGAGTTGTGCCTGGAGAGTGGCTGTTTGGTTGTAATCACTCTGTCTGAGGCAGGAGGAGTTGCGGTTGCTATTAATGATTAGCTGTGATTCTTTGTTTAACCTATCAACTTTTATCACCTGAATGATATTTAACTCATATAGAATTGAGATTGGTAATACTTGGCCATTCTGAGTCTCGGATATTATTACATCTTTAAGTATTTTGGGTAGCTTATTACCTTTACAATTTATTTAATCATTTTAAAGATATCTATGTGAGGCTATGTACCTTATAACTGTTTGTTAATTCCTTTTGTCTTCAGTGGCCCCTCAGTTAATGGATGTGATTTTAACGATGTAGTTGATGCTTTGAGGTTGAGATGCTGTGGTGTATTTTAGGAGGGCCACATACATTGTCCCTTGCTTTCCACAATATCTTGGATCTCTTCTCTCCTGCCTTCCTGTCCACCACTTTTCACCGCACACAGCTATGCGCTCAACTCACTCTCCCAGCCATCTGCCTCCACTCTGCTTAGGACCGCAGACTGATACCCCAGGAGTCTAGACCCACGGAATCTGTAAGCAAGCTGATCAGGACTTTGGAACTTACTGTATATACCCTACGTGTTTTTTGTTTTCCTTAGAAATTCATCAATGGTCGTGTGTTTGTTCTTTTTTTTCCTTAACTTTATTGAGAAGTAATTTACATGCATTACTATGTCTGTCTAAAATGCACACCTCGTTAAGTTGTGACTGCTGTGTATACCAGTAAACTCCTATCATAGTCAAGATACAGAACATTTTTATTTACATCTTGATTTTTGATTGTGTGATATTAAGTTTTATGCCATTTTTGTGGCAAATGTCCTCAAGAGTAGTGCTGTCCAGTAGAACTTACTGTGTTGAAAGAAGTGTTCTATGTCTGTGCTCCCCAATATGTAGCCACTACACTGGCCACTTGTGGCAGTTGGTTATGTGAAATGTGGCTAGGGTGACTGAAGAACTAAATTTTCTAATTTTTTAAATTTTAATTTAAATTCAAATAGCCACACATAGTTAGTGACAAACGTATTGGATAGTGTCATTCTAAAGACCGATAATTTAATTTTATGGCCCCTTTACTTAGTATTGTGAAATTTAATTTTTTGTATAAAACTAATAAATTTGAAAGTATATATGTTTGAATCTTTACATTCTATAAGTCATTTTGATTTTGTTTTATGAAGTGGGAATATTTCTTGAAAGAAGAGTTCATATTAAATTTTTGAGGTGAAAATTATGGGGAGCTACTTTTTTTAAATTTAAGAGACAGGGTGTAATGCAGTGTTGCATAGCTCACTGCAGCCTCAGTCTCCTGGGCTCAGCCAATCCTCCCACCTCCCACCTCAGCCTCTCGAGTAGCTGGGATTAAGGTACAGGCTACTGTACCTGGGTAGGAAGCTATTTTTTTTTTTTTTTTTTTTGAGACAGGGTCTCACTTGCTCTGTTGCACAGTCTGTGGAGTGCAGTGATATGATTACAGCTCACTGCAGCCCCGACCTCATGGGCTCAGTCTTCCCACCTTAGTCTCTCCTGAGTAGCTGGGACTATCGGCACAAGCCACCACTCCTGGCTAATTTTTAAAGTTTTTTTGTAGAGATGAGGTTTCACTATGTTGCCTAGGCTGGTCTCGAACTCCTGGGCTCAAGTGATCTCTTGCCTCAGCCTTCCAAAATGCTGGGATTACAGATGTGAGCCACCACGGCTGGCCATGGGAAGCTATTTTTACTTAGAGTAATATAAATTGTGGTAGTAGACATAGTCTCCATTTCTGATCAGCATGTCATGAGCTTTAGATAAATCAATTGACCGCAAAAGCATTTTCCATGAAGTCAGCCAGTTGATAAGTAGTGGTAATCCCACTGTGGTTAAGTGTGCTATTTGTATTTATAAATATTAACAATTTATATTTTCTGTTACACAAATAGCATTATAGCAAGAATAATGGATATCTACATAAAAAAAGTGAAAAGGCTCTCAGTCAAGCAATTTTCATTTGTTCAGGTTTTCTTCTAGTCTTTTTTAATATATGTATATAATATAGATGTGGTGTACCTTGCTTTCTCATTTGATTCTGTATTTTCCATGTTGCCATAAATATTCATAATCATTTAAATATTATAAAATATTGTAATCAAATATACCATAATATTCAAATATACCAAATATAATATTACCAAATATTATAAGCTTTGTTCATGAGATGCTGATGCTTCAGCAGTGTCTACACGAGTTGTATAATGGTAGTCTTGTCATTTCTATGAATTTTGTTCGAATTTGCTTCCAAACTAACGGCCATGTGCATTATCCAACGTTGGTCATCATCGATAGCCTGGGGAAAAAGAAGTGGTGGATATACTTAGATAAAAATAGCAGAGAAAAGGTTTGCAACTGAGGCTGCTACTTGGAAATATTATCCTTGCCCACAATGCCCTGAATCAAGTTGCACTTCATATTTTAGATTTCACTTAAGAACATCTTGTTTCATTTTGACAGTGTGCAGTAAGGGAGTGCAGCTCCTTGTGACAGACAGGATTTAAACTTGAGGAACATTACTAGTAACTCTGAGATCTATCTATTTATGACTAATGCCTTTCCCTTGTTAGTTTGGTGATCATTCCAGCCAGGATTTTGGTATTGGGGTAGAATTTATGCGGCCTGCCCTCACCCCCTACAAGTAGCTTGTTGGCACTGGGACGGCGCAGGCGAAGGGTCAAGAGTCCCTTGCCTCTCTCAGGAATGAGCACATACTTGGGAACTGAGTTCTCTGCTTCCTTTCCCCTTGGGTAATTTGACCCAGCACAAAAACTAGTCCCACTGCAACCTGGCAATTGGATTTTTTTGGAGCCACTGAAATAACTGATCTTCTGAGAATGATTGGAACAGATACAGCTGTTCAGTTAGAGAAGATTTTGCTCTCTTCATAGTGTGTACACTTTGAGAATAGTGGATAAATGTAATATTCTCATGAAAGACTCCAAAGTTTTTTTTAAAGTCAAATTTCTTTCTTTCTTTCTTTTTTTTGAAACCGGGTCTTGCTCTGTTGCCTCGGCTAGAGGGCAGTGGTGTAGTCTTGGCCTACTGCAGCCTTGACCTCCCCATGCTCAGGTGATTCTTCTACCTTAGCCTCCTGAGTAGCTGGGACTACAGGTGCATGCCACCACACTGAGCTAATTTTTTGTATTCTTGTAGAGACAGGGTTTTGCTATGTTGCCCAAGCTGGTCTCAAACTTCCAGGCTCAAGCATTCTGCCCACCTTGGCCTCCCAAAGATTATAGGTGTGAGCCACCATGCCTGGCCTAAAGTCAAATTTTTAATACCAGGGCTGAGAACTACTGTAATAGTAGGAAATCAGTATACTTCAGTGGGAAGTAGAATTTAATTTCAGGATTGCAGGATGAAATTTATTTTGGTGACTACATTAAAAACATTAAATGTGAAAAATATTCTCTATATGGCAGGTTAAATGCATACACTGTCCCTATTTGTCCTTGCCCAGTAGCTTGAAACTAGCTCATTAGGAAGGCCTAAAAAATGAAGTTCAGACATTTTCATATATCATCCTCTCTTCTTCTTGGACTGTTAAGAATTTGTAAGTGGTTCAAGAATTTACTTAATATTTTCTTAGTCTCAGATATAAATGTCAGTGAACAAGATGATTAAAACCTCTGTAAGAAAGGAGAATGATAACCGATCAGAACATTGATTTAGTATTGGCTAGAAACTTTCTTTATAAAGGTGATTTTTAAGAGAGATTTGAAAAGTAGAGAAAATTAACTAAAGGTTTTCTGTAGATGAAGAAAGAGTTGACTTCATGAACCATTAAATTAGATAACTAATTTTCCCCTCACACCTCTTCTAGAAGGACATTTCCATCAACCTTCATTGGCCAGAAACTGTATGTAGTCTGGCTTTTCCCCCTTCGCTTTTGAAGCATATTGGTTTCATTTGTTTATTTTGTTGTTTTAGAAACAGGGCCTCGCTCTATCGCCTGGGCTGAAGTGCAGTGACATGTTCATAACTCACTGCTGCCTTGATCACCTGGGCTCAGGTGATCCTCCCACCTCAGCTTCCTGAGTAGCTGGGACTATTGGTACATGCCACTGTACCTGGCTAATTTTAAAATTTTTTTGTAAAGATGGGGTCTCACTATGTTGCCCAGGTTATCTTGAGCTCCTGACCTCAAGGTGATCCTCCTGTTTCAGCCTTATAGGTGTGAGCCACCACGTCCAGCCAAGAATTGATTTTTGATGGTCCATTTCCCTGTACTAGTCTCATGTTTGCATTTATACAGGTTTAGGGGCAGTGTAGTATAATAGAACACTGATTTTGGATTCACACTTGGGTTTAAATCCCAGCTCTGCCATTTACTGCCAACCTAACTTAAATTAACTTCTCTAGGCATTAGTTCACTAATATGTAAAATAAATGTGATAATATTCACTTCTATTCAGCAAGTATTTGTGCTCTCTCCCTAGTAGTCTCTCACTGCTTTCTTCATAGAATCTCGGGAAGTGAACTATAATATAATAAATCATGTGTTTTTCTCTCAAACAATATTTTAGGTATGGAAAAGCAGAAGAAAATGTTTATGCTATGAGTGAAACTAATCATTTGTGTGTGGTTTTTGTTGAGACAGAGTCTTGCTCTGTCGCCCAGGCTGGAGTGCATTGGCATGATCTCAGCTCACTACAACCTCCGCCTCCTGGGTTTAAGCGATTCTCATGCCTCAGCCACGCGAGTAGCTGGGACTACAGGCGCATGCCACTATGCCCGGCTAATTTTTATATTTTTAGTAGAGATGGGGTTTTGCCATGTTGGCCAGGCTGGTTTCGAACTCCTGACCTCAAGTGATCTGCCCACTTCAGCCTCCCAAAGTGCTGGGATTACAGGTGTGAGCCACCACATTCTGCCAATTTGTGTGTATTTTTTAAAAATATAGGTAACCAACACATTAGCCTTTCTTTAAAGGCTTTCAGAAGTATCTTAAAGACTTGGTTCTCTACAGATAGTTTTATGGAAAGATTATATCTAATTTTTATTAAAAATGATGTATTCTTAGTTAATTTATGCCTGTATGATTATTAAATAATGTTATTTCAAACTTGTAGGCAGTTATGATGTTTTCCTTCCATAATTATAAAGGTTACGTGGTTATTTCATCTCAGTTTGCAGTAGTGTCAGACCTGCTGTCAGTACTAATTTGGGAGGGATATGGAAACTTGCCTTCCTAGGAAAGTAGCAAAATTTTTTATTTTAAGCTAAAATTTTAATCTGTGTTTAAATATATAATTCATATGTGTCTTATTTCCTTTGAAAGCAGTAGGCATACGTTAAATCACTTTAAAGCTGTTTAATTTAGCATTTAAGTCTCCTTTCTTCCTCTTTGCCATACTAGAGAGAAGTGGGTGAGAAATTCACTTGTCTACGGCAGCCCCTGGATGTGATAGCCAAGTTAATCTCTCTTATCATAAGTCTCATTGATGTTTGCATAGAAGAGCAGCTGGAAGTCTGCTTTATGTATGGCAACCTTTCATAAAGTTTATTCTTGGTAATAAAGCTCCTGGGGTAAGAGCCAGGCTATTATAAGAGACAATCCTCTCTCTGAACAAGAGTATTTTATTTTGTCAGCTGGAGTTAGTGTTTGAGTATCTTGGGCTTGTGACAGTAAGCTGGTGAGTAAGGCAAGCTATCTCTGAAGGGCATTTTTTCACTAGCTTGAAATTAATGGCTTTTGCTAGAAATAAATGAGAATGCTGGTCTAAGACTTTCAATGTGAAGATAAGAGTTACTTAAATTGTTAGCCAGTGAATTAACTTGTGAATTTTCAGTACTTCAATGAAAGAAGACAATTAGACTTTTTTTATAACCTTGACCTCATTGCATTGTCTTCTACTTGTTTGACATATTAAAATTTTCTTGTAGAAATTTATAAACAACCAAAAAATAGGGAACAGATCATTTATTTTCCAACTTCTGTTATGTTAACATAGTGCTAGTAATAGAAGTAAACACTGATTCATTAATCCAAACAGCATTTACTGAACATTTACTATATTGCTTTAGTGATACAGCTTCAGTTATAGCTCTCTTTTTTAAGTGGTGTAACACATTTAGTAATTTTAATTTTGCAGAATGTAGATCATCATCAAGGAATAGAATAAAAAAAGCTGAAATAGGTGGTTGTCATTTTCTATGATAATGATAAAAAATACAGCTGCTACTTTACCTTCTTGTAACCTGGTGTAATTACATGGTATTTTTAAGCATTATGCAATTTGAGCCTTAGGACAATTATGCAAATTAGGTATGGCAGAGGGTGGTAGCCCTTATTACAGATGAGAAAGCTGAGGTCAAGGTACATGAAGGGCTTTGACCGCAGTTATTTGAAGAAGGAAATCTTGGACTGTTAGAGCCCAGATTTTCTAACTGATTCAAACAACAGGATTCTTGTATTGGACTCCTGAAAGAGTCCTGCAGAGTGTTTTTATTTATCATTTATTTTAGATGTAATTTTAATAAATTTTATTTGGTTTCTAACCTGTGAGCAAATGAAAACGATCCATTTAGAACTACCTGTTAGTGGCAGTCAAATTGCCAGCAGCAGTGAATGACAGACAACAACAAAGGATGATTGAGAAAAGCTATGAAGCAGACATAAATCAACAAGCATTGGGATCTGGCACCACATTGCCAACGGGTGGAAGGCCCCTTATGTTTTAGTAGCTCCCAAGTAGTCACTTAAGTATAATATCATATAATTGCCATAGAAATAATTCCTTAAGAAAAATTTATAGGACGTTTCATTAAAAATGTTTGCTTGCTGCATTTACAAAATTAACATATTAACTTAATTCTTCATGATCTTAGATAAGTGAAGTATTGTTGTATTAACCTCTTAGAAGTCTTAAGATTTGTATTTTCTGCTGGGCAAATTCCTGTGTATTTTAGTATGGCAGTCTTTTATCAATCAGTTAGTTAGTCAACTTTGATCCGAATTCACTGACATTAATTACTACAGCTTTTGTTTCCGGCTGTCTTAAGTATCAGAGCCACTGTCTCTGATATGGAAAAATATCTAGCTCTGACTTTGACAAAGGCCAGAGAGGCAGCACTTGAAGATGCTGGTCAGTAGAGGGTGAGTTAGGGGGTAGTGCACTCAGAATGCCCACTGAGACCGAACAGTCTGAAGGAGGCAGATAAGAACATTCTTTAAGGGTAAGAAAAGCTAAAGCTGGTGATCTCCTTTAGGCAGATTTGATGCTTTAATTTTTTTTCTTTCCTCTCTCTTTCCTGGGAAGAAGCTGTCCTCTGTTCTCCCTTGGGAGTTTTATTTTTGGCTTGCTTCCCTAGCTATCTTCATTACAACACAATGTGAGAGTAACTTCATTTTAAGGGGATTTAATCCATAATTAAATATTGAAAATGAGCAAACATATTTAGAAGTGAGTCCTAGACATTTAGTGATATGTTTAATTCCCCTATGAATAGGGAGAAATACTTTGTTGATATGTGTTGAAGTACTTTGCTCTCTTAATGTGTAATCAATGTTTAATTATTCATCATTCCCCAGGAGTCTCTATTCATTTGGCACCTTTGAGCCAGACTAGTGTAGTATGATTAATATTTATGATGGTAATCTCATATTCCTACAGATTTTCAAATTAAGGACAGCTTATACTATTTGGTATATTTTAATGATGAAAATATCCTATTGAATTTTAGTTCTTTGGAAGCTGATAATCGTAGGTACAGTTAAAGCCAGAATATTTGATTTCTTGCAATACCTCTAACAATGCTGTACAATAATTTATTTTTATGTATTTCTTAAGTCTTTAAGTGGCATATTTAAATAGAACACACTTGTTTTTAAATTTTTTTCTTTTTATTTCATAGGTATAAAGTGGAAAAGTAGAATGTAAAACTATATTTGGGTTTATATCAATGGTATATAAAAATTTATATCTGTGCATCAAAAAATTGGAAAGCTATAAATGTTACAGTAATAACTCCTGGATGGTAGGATTGTAGACAATTTTATTTTCATTGTGCTTTTCTACGATTTCTAGTTTTTCTAAGATAGAAGTATATTTTTGTAGGATGAAAAAATTATTTAAAAACGAAAGATTCTTACGTGTTCAGGGGGCTAAGTCTGTAAGTGCATTTTGTTCTAAATTCTCATCGATTAAGAATGTACTTGTTTTTATGGGTGAATTTGTACTTCATTAGTGTGGAAGTTTGCTGTTTTGGAGGGATATATTCATTGCCGTAACTAAAAAGCAGTTCCATGCCACCAGGACTCCTTGTTTTGTCTGATAAAGTTGTAGTTGCAGGAGTAGCTTTAGCAGGGCTTTCACCTGTCATTGCCCTGCCCCTCTCCTTCACTCATTTGTTTCTCATCTTGACCGTAAACCACATGTTATCTTGGGAAATGTTTGTTTCATGTGAAAAAGTAAAACTTTTGTGAGTACGTATGGCTGTGATCATTAATTAGAGAGATGTTCCTGAAAACTTGAATATGGTGATAGTTTTAAAATAAGCCATTTTGTGGTGAATGCAGTAAAACACAATCTGTGGAAAGCTGTAAATTACTTGTGAAAAATTAGTATAGATTATTTATTTGTAAGAGTAAGAATTTGTTTAATGAGTGCTTCTAGGTTCTTTCAGCTTGCAGGTTTTTATGTTATGTGTGAATTCTGTTTTTAATAGGTTATCTCATCTGAGATTCAAAAATTAATTTCCTTTTTTAGTAAGACAAGTTTTCTCAAACATTTAGATGTGTTTATAATGTTTTATTGACTAGAGTCTTAGAAAGGATAAGTGAAAAGCTAAGTGTAAATGAAAAATTGTTTTCAGGATCCTAGGATCTTGGGATTCATCATTAGATCATTGTGAATTAAATTTTTTCTCTGAATCTCATTAATTTGATTTAACATCTACTTTCCCCACCAAAGCCTAGCTGTGTTTAAAAATCATGTTTATAGTTGATCCTGATGTTATTTAAATGTATCTGTCTAATGTTAATTGCTGGCACTATAATCATTAATCATTTTAAAAGAAAATTTTTGAAAATTAACAATTTTGTTAACTAAAAAAAGAAGGGATTGTATTTTCTGAATTTTGAGATCGCTTTAAACAGTAAAATGACAGAAATATGTGATCAACTGTTTTTTTCTGTGAGAGGCCTTAGTGCCTGGCTTCTTTGTCTCCAAGTGCCTGGGGCCATACAAAGGCAGTTAAATGGGTTTCTTGAAGATTTTGGGAGGAAGGGACATTTTTATATTAAGTCATGTATATTTTGAAGTAAAATTACAAAATGTGTGTGTTTATGCCAAACCAGTAGCATTCAGAGAACTTTTATTGTTGCAGAAGGCATCTTTGATCATACCCCTAGATTCGCTAGAGAATTTGCATTTACTTCCAGGTGTGGAATAGTCTGAGAAACTTCTTTAACGTATGGGGTTTTGTGCCTTTCATAAATATTAGCTATATAGTCACGCTTGTTTTAGTTGAGATTAAGAGGCAAATAGGAATTTAACTTTATGTTTACTTTTTTTTCTTTGAGACTTAGTCTTACTCTGTTGCCCAGGCTGGAGTGTAGTGGCGCGATCTCGGCTCATTGCAGCCTTCGGCTCCCAGGTTCAAGCGTTCTCCTGCCTTGGTGTCCCAAGTAGCTGAGACTGCAGGTGCCTGCCATCATGCCCAGCTGATTTTTTTGTATTTTTAGTAGAGACAGGGTTTCACCATGTTGGCCAGGCTGGTCTCGAACTCCTGACCTCAGGTGATTGCCTGCCTCGGCCTCCCAAAGTGTTGGGATTACAGGCGTGAGCCACTGTGTCCGGCCTATGTTTACATTTTTTAAAGAAAAATTTCAGACATATACAAAATGGACAGATAGTCTATTAGTCAGTCACTCATGGAACCATCAGTCACCTCTCACCTTCAACAGGTATTTCATGCCAGTTTTTAGGAATTTAATATCATTAAGTTATTTGCTAAGATTTGCCAAGATAAGTATCTGTAAGGTCAAGGTACTGACATCAGAAGCATTTCTGAACAGAGATGTTGCAGTTGGTGGGTGGGTATGACTGTTCAGCTGTTGGATAAGCTTGCATAAATAGTATCATCTTGACTTTAATCTTTCGGTTGTTCAGAGGTAGTGTGCATATTTCTGTTTAACTCCTGGAAAGTTGCCAAAATAATTTGTTTCCTCTTTCCATCCTTTGTACCTTGACTGCTTTAGTCTGGGAATAAAATCAATGAGTTGATATTAGGAGCCTGTTGGATAGAACCAATGAGAAGAAAAATCTTCATTTTTCTATTTAAAAAACTTTTGGGTATTACCTGGCTATAATATTTTGGACACTATAAAATCTGTTTCACTTTTCGTCTATTTGGGAATGCATTTTACAAACAGAACAGGGGGTCAAACATGGGTTGAAATCTCAGCTGGCCTTAGATAAGTACTCCAAGTCACTTCTCTCAAATGTAAAATGAGGATATAGATTGTTCTGCGAATTAAACAAAATAATACCTTCAACATTTATTATTTTTAAATATCATTTGAATTCCACTATTGAGTAGGAACAGTGTGTCCTGAGTTCAAGTCTTAGATGGATTTGTATAACTGCATTTGAGGAAGTACTATTAACACTGACCAGACCACTTAGAAAGGAGAGCTAATATTTATTTTGTCATATCTGATTTTCTGACTAGTTGTTATAAGATCTAAAGATATAGTGGAAGATCTAAAGTTAGGGAGAAAATGTTCTATTATGTTTGAACAAATGCATTGAAACAAAGCGTTGAAACAGTAATGCCTCACAATTATTTCTTATCAAATAATTACAGCAAACTCTGGCCTGTTCTATTCTGACTGCACTATTGAGTGAATTTTCAAGTTCAAGTAAAACTAGCAACATTGGATTGAGCATGGAATTCCATGGTAACTGCAAAAGAGTTTTTCAGGTATTGGTAGTTTTGTTCTTGAGTTTTAATTATTGGATCATTCACTTTTTACTCAATCTATTCCTAATGACGTGAGAATATTTATTTTATGTAGTTGAATGGTAGCCTGTACTTCAGGATTTGTTCTGTGATTTCAAAGGATATAGTAAAATGATAGGTTTGGTGAATGTAGTTGATGGTTTAAAATTACTTGTTTAATTCTAGTCTTAAAAACAATACTTCTATAAAGATCTTTAGTTTATTATTTATTTCTTATTGTGTTTAGATATAACTAATTCAATTGAAGGGACTCTGCTGGCCTTAAAAATAGGTCTGGAAGAATGCCAGAAGGCCGTGTATTTCAAATGTTATTGCAGATGGTGCGGGCTCTTTGTCTTGTATGTATTGTTTGGCTCTGGAGTAAAGTTATGTGAAGGCATTGGCTTAAATCCTAGGGCTCTGCACTATAGCAACTGACTCCTCTGGCTCCGCAGTAGTTGTCAAAGACTCTCTTCTCTATGGAAGTAGCATTTATATTCAAGTAAAAGTATTCCATCTGGCGTCACTTGAAAGCATACTGCGATGTAAATTACAAGTAGAGGCCTAAAAATGGAACACGTTCTTAAGGAAATGGTGTTTTCCATTGGAAATTTTAAGGTGTTTGTTTTGTTTCATGATTCTAAAAGGGGATACATTTTGAATAAATTTTTCATATAAAATATTTGTGATTTATTGACTATAGGAAGAAGACCTTCGTCAGATCTTCATGTTAACTGTTGAAGTTCTGCAGGAATTCAGCAGGCGGGAAAACCTCAATGCTCAGATGTCTTCAGTATTTCAGCGTTACCTTGCACTCGCCAATCAAGTCTTGAGCTGGAACTTTCTTCCTCCAAATTATATCCTTTTAACAAATGAATAGTTTATCTGTGGTAATTTTCATAGGTGACTTAATTACAGCTCAGAGTCTTTCACCTCTGCAGCTTTTATAAAACATATTGAAAGAAAATAAGATTTTTTTTAAGAAATAGAATTTAATTTCTTTATAATGCCAAAAGACAGTGGATACTAGGATAATACTAGAAGATTTAAAAGTTTATTTACTCCTTTGTAGAAGAAGTTTGAATACATAGAAACGTGGTGGATGACGGAGCTGTTGCTAATTCAGGATTAGCAATATTCTTTGGGAAGGAAAAGGAAACAGGTAGAAAGTACCTTTTAAGAAACTGAATCATTTTTTCCTTGGACAAGTAATTATGTTTGATTTTTTTGACTGACTTAAAGCTAGTTTGGAGTGCTCTAATTTAATCTTTATGGATGGTGATGTTGTTCAAGTATAGGTAATAAGTTAGTAATATGTTTATTCTTCAAGGGCCTTTACCAGTATAAAAAAATGAGAATTTTGTTTTTAGGAAATTATTCAAAAGTTTAAGTGGGTTGTATTATCAATGCATATATCTGCTTTTTAAATTAGTTACTTAAAGTAGAGAAATTTGTATTTCATAAACTTTAAGGAACTGCTGTCTCATTTACTATGCTAGGACATCTGCTGCCTGTTGATAATAATATACAGTGGCTACCCATTTGTTGTGTAAAGTCCAATAGATCTGGATTCAAGGCTCTGCTCATCTTAGGCAAATCACCTGAACCTCTCTGAGTCTCAACTTTTCCAAATGTAAAATCGGGGTATGGATTGTTGTGTGAATTAAATGAAACAATACATTTAAAACACTCAGGAGTTAGTTACTATTTATTGAGCTCTTAATAGCCTCCGTGAATTAAATAGTTCATTATATAACTAGCTGTCTTTTATACTCTTCTTTGTTGAACTAATACGCCTCTGTGTGGTATAGGAAATTTAATGCGACCTGTTCTAGATGTTTTTAATCTGAGAGTCTGTTCAGGAGAAAAAGACCGATGATAAGCAGACAGGAAATAGATGTGAAATCAGATCAGAGATCTAGGATGGGACTCATTTTTATTGTAACAAGAGCCAAGAGGAACTACATTTACATATATAGAAACTCGCTAATTATTTGTGGCTGGTAAAATTATGACATTTAAAGGAGTGTGGTGGGGTATAACTCCTTCTTCCATTTAAACTTAGTCTATTCACGTAGTAGAATATTAACTGTGAAGGGCTCTGTCAGGTAAAGTGAGTCTGACTCGTGAGCTCTCCAGGTTTCTTTCCCAAAAGCAGTCACTGAGCTGCTGCATTATGGGGCAAAGCTTACAGTAAGGTCAGTCACTGTTTCCTTTTATTCTTATTCTGTAATCATCTTTCTCCCAATAACCAACTTTTTATCTTTAATATATTAATTCTTTTTGGTTGTCAAGAGGTGGCTACTTGCTTAGGTTTGCTTTTTAAAAAATTTCCCCTTTCAGTGTTTCAATATTTTTGTTCTAGGTTTTTTGTTTGTTTTTTTAAATAAAGTTGGTAAGGCAGGCTTTATTCAGGGGAGCCAATGGCGATAGATGTGGGGACCATCACAACAGGATCTTGCAGTTGGGGACAGAGATTGGATTCAGCTTCTTGCTCCAGTGTTTTCAGTGGGGAAAGAAAAGATTGAAAAACCTTGAGACATATTTTAAAATTAGCAGTCCATATGGAGCTATCAAAATATTAATTATATATGTAGGGAAAAATCAACAAAAGTTACACTGCATATATTTTAAAGTGTCTGTTTTAAGGGAAAATACAGTTGGTAGAGAGTGACTATTTTATAAAAAGAAATAGTTCTCTGGGAGTTTGGAAACAAAGCTTGTCTAAAAGATACACACACATAAAATATTTTATAAAGTACTTAGATAAAGCTTTGGAAAACCTGTCGTCTGAAAATGATAAGCAATACTGCAGTGTTGCCAAAGGAAATAATTCCTTGTTTAAAGAAAGTATATCTTGGTTTTTGACTTGAGGATATTTTGCTTCATGGTGAGTTCTTGTGTGACCTTTTCATATAGTGCCATTTGTTGGCTGACTGCACTACAGCTAAGTATTCTTTGAGTGGATTAGCTTTAAGTGTGGGAGAAAGAACTTGGCAGTGAGATTAAACTAAGCTACAGATTTAGCACTCATTAGGGAAATCAGTTTCAAGGAACTCAATTCTGACTAATTTCTAATTTTGGAAATTACCTGGAGATCTACCATTCAATCAGTAAGGAAAAGAATGGAATAATTATGCAGCCTTGTACCATGGAGAGGGTCTAAATAATCAAATTTAACTTAGTTTAAAAGTGTTGAATTGATGCCTTTTAAAAGATGGTTTATCTGCTGGGTGTGGTGGCTCACTCTTGTAATCCCAGAACTTTGGGAGGTTGTCATGGGAGGATTGCTTGAGTCTAGGAGTTCGAGACCAGCATGGGCAACATAGCGCAACCCTATCTCTACAAAAAAATACAAATATTAGCTAGGTGTGTGGTGTGTGCCTGTAGTCCCAGCTGTTCGGGAGGCTGAGGTAGGAGGATTGCTTGAGCCTGGAAGGTTGAAGCTACAGTGAGCCATGATCATGCCACTGCATTCACCCTGGGCGACAGAAGAGACCCTGTCTCAAAATAAAAATAAAATAAAATAAAATAAAAGGTGATTTGTCTCTTAGGATAGACAAATAATAAATCATGGAAAATTTGTGTATTTAGTGTTAAATATTTTGATAATTTAGAATGGTATGTTAAATGAGGCTGTGTTAAATTATCAATAACAATCCCCCATTTATAATTTTTTCTAATCTGCTTTCTTTTTAGTATCTATATTTTATATTGAGATAATTTTATTTTTATTTATTTATTTATTTTTGAGAAAGAATCTTGCTCTGTTGCCTAGGCTGGAGTGCAGTGACACTATCTTGGTTCACTGCAACCTCTGCCTCCTGGGTTCAAGCGATTCTTATGCCTCAGCCATCCAAGTAGCTGGGATTATAGGTGTGCACCACCACACCCAGCTTATTTTTATATTTTTAGTAGAGATTGGTTTTATCATGTTGTCCAGGCTGGTCTTGAACTCCTGACCTCAGGTTGATCCACCCACCTTGGCCTGCCAAAGTGCTGGGATTACAGGCATGAGCCACCATACCTGGCCCTGCCTAATTTTTTTGTTTTAATTTTTGTGGAGATGGAGTCTTGCTGTGTTGGCTAGGCTGGCCTCGAACTCCTGGCTTCAAGTGATTCTCCTCCTTCAGCCTCCCAAAGTGCTGGCATTACAGGCATGAGCCACCATGCCCAGTCTCAATAATAGTTTTATTGAGATGTAATTCACACACTATACTATATACCCATTTAGAATGTATAATTCAGTGTTTTTCAATATATTCATAGAGTTGTACAGCAATAATTGTCGGTAGTTTTAGAATATTTTCATCATCCCAAAAACAAACCCTGTGTCAATTAGCAGTTAGTCTCCATTTCCACCTTCTCCAGTCCGTAGCAACCACTTTCTGTCTATGCATTTAACCTATTCTAGACATATCGTATAAATGGAATCATATAATATGTGTTCCTTTGTGATTGGCTTCTTTTTGAGGCGGAGTTTCACTCTGTTTCCCAAGGTGGAGTGCCGTGGCGCGATCTCGGCTCACTGCAACCTCTGCCTTCTGGGTGCAGGCGATTCTCCTGCCTCAGCCTCCTGAGTAGCTGGGACTATAGGCACACACCACTACGCCCTGCTAGTTTTGTATTTTTTAGTAGAGATGGAGTTTCGCCATGTTGCCCAGGCTGGTCTCGAATTCCTGTCCTCAAGTGATCTACCTGCCTTGACCTCCCAAAGTGCTGGGATTACAGGTGTCATCCACTGCACCCATCCTTGCTTCTTTCACTTAGCATAATATTTTCAAGATTCATCCATTTTGTAGCATGCAGCATCAATCAGTTCTTCATTCCTTTTCATTGCCATAATATTGTATGGATATACCACTTTTTTAATCCATTTATCAGTTGATGGACAGTTGGGTTGTTTCCACTTTTTGATTATTATTAACAATGCTGCTGTGAGCATTCATTTATAATTTTTGTGTGGGCTTAGGGTTTCATTTCTCTTTGGGAGACCGAGGTGGGAAGATTGCTTGAGGCCAGGAGTTTGAAGTTGCAGTGATCTATCATCACACCACTGCACTCCAGCCTGGGCAACAGAACAAGACCAAAATGTAATTTCTTTTTTTTTTTTTTCTTTCTTTTTTTTTTTTTGAGATGGAGTCTTGCTGTGTTGCCCAGGCTGGAGTGCAGTGGCATGATCTCGGCTCACTACAAGCTCCACCTCCCAGGTTCACGCCATTCTCCTGCCTCAGCCTCCTGAGTAGCTGGGACCACAGGTGCCCGCCACCACGCCTGGCTAATTTTTTTGTATTTGTAGTAGAAACATGGTTTCACCCTGTTAGCCAGGATGGTCTTGATCTCCTGACCTCGTGATCCACCCATCTTGGCCTCCAAAGTGCTGGGATTACAGGCGTGAGCCACTGCGCCTAGCCCCAAAATGTAATTTCTTATAGAAAGTACTGTATTAATTGTGACTGTAAAATATTGGGAAAACCAGCTGCAGCTGACTGAGCAGTGGCTGTAGGATGTGCATAGAGAGATACTGACAAAATAATGCAGAGTAAATATTTAGATATTAATATTTAAGGGCATTAATGCTATCATAGTTAATAGCTTGTATTACAGTGTTCTTAGGTCAAGATTTACGCTCATGCAAAGTTTCACTAATGAATTCATAACTTGGCTGGGCGCAGTGGCTCACACTTGTAATCCCAGTACTTTGGGAGGCCAAGGCCCGTGGATGGCTTGAGCTCAGGAGTTTGAGACTAGCCTGGGCAACATGGCAAAACCTCATGATGTGGTTTGACTCTGTGTCCCCACCCAAATCTCATCTTGAATTGTACTCCGGTAATTCCCATGTGTTGTGGGAGGGACCTGGTGGGAGATAAAGTCATGGGGGCAGTTTCCTCCATACTGTTCTCGTGGTAGTGAATAAGTCTCACAAGATCTGATGGTTTTATCAGGGGTTTCCACTTTTGCATCTTCCTCATTCTCTCTTTGCCTGCTGCCATCCATGTAAGACGGGACTTGCTCTTCCTTGCCTTCTGCCATGATTGTTCCATGTGTCTCCAGCCACGTGGAACTGTAAGTCCAATTAAATCTCTTTCTTTTGTAAATTGCTCAATCTCGGGTATGTGTTTATCAACAGCCTGAGAATGGACTAATACACCCCATCTCTTACAAAAAATTAGCCAGGCATGGTGGCACACACCTGTAGACCCAATTATTTGGGAGGCTGAGGCAGGAGAATTGCTTGAGCCCAGAGGTCAGAGGTGGCAGTGAGCTGAGATTACGCCATTGCACTCTAGCTCTAGCCTGAGGGATAGAGTGAGACTCTGTCTCTAAAAAGGAAAAAAAAAGGAGAAGAAAGAAAACAAATCATAACTCTTTAACATTGATTCTCAACTAGGAACAATTTTGTATACTTGGGACATTTGGTGGTGTCTTGAGACAATTTTGATTGTCACAACTCGGGAAATGCTACTGCCATCTATTGGGTTGAGGCTAGGGATGCTGCTAAACATCCTAAACATCCTACAAAGCACGGGACAGCCCCACACAAGCAATTATTGAGCCCAAAGTATCAATAGTCATCCACACAAAAACTTGTACATGAATGTTCAGAGCAGTACTATATGAATAGGCTATTCATAATACTATATGAGTAGAAACAACCCAAATGTCCATCAACTGATGAATGGATAAATAAAATGTGGTATACCCATATAATGGGAATATTACTTGTCATAAAAAGACATGAATTACTGATACATGCTACAACGTGTGTAAACTTTGAAAACATACGGAGTGAAAAAAGCCATTCACAAAAGACCACAAATTATATGATAACATATTTATGAAATGTCCAGGATGGGCAAATCTATAGAGACAGAACGGTTAGTGGTTACCTAGAACTGGAGTGATTGGAACAAAGTAGGAGGTGACTGCTAAAGCATATGGGGTCTTTCTGGTACAATGGAAATGTTCTAAGATTAGATCATGGTCGTGGTTGCACAAATCTGTGAATATGCTAAAACCATTGAGCTGTACACTCAGTGGGTAAATTGCGTAGTATGTGAATTATGTCTTAATGAAGCCTTTAAAAATAGCCATCATGTCACGGTTTAGAAACCCACTTCACACAGGTCAACTGCACCATTAGTAGAATTATAGAGGGACATTAGGGGTGGAGATAAAGTTGTGGGAGAGTGGGGCCATTGAAGTTAAGGAAATAGGAGAGGTGGTCCAAGGAGAAGCAGAGGATCCATGTCAGGACCTTTAGGTGCATCAGTAGTGAAAAAGCAGGAAGAAGCAAAAGAAAATAAGAAAGCCAATTAAGACAAGTGGATGGGAGAACAAGGCAAGGAGTGTTTGGAAAGCAAAGATAGATGATGTTTCAAGGAATCAGGTAGTCAACATCGTCTGTTACCGATAGGTAAGATGTAGATTGTTTTTGAACTACACCGAATATCAGTTAGAACATAGTTGGTCATATGGAAGTCTGTTTATGTGAATGACAGGGGCAAAAGCCGTATCTCAGCGATCAGGTAGTAATTAGTAATTGATGAAGTATGAGTGAAGTACAATTGACCCTTGAACAATGTGGGGGTTAGAGACACCAACCCCCATGCGGTCAAAAATTCCAGTATAACTTTTTACTCCCCAGAATGTTTTACTAATAGCTTACTGTTGCCTGGAAGACTTACTGATAACATAAACGGTCAGTTGGTACTTATTTTATGTTTTATATGTACTATAATATATTCTTAAAGTAAGTTAGAGAAAACAAAATGTTGTTAAGACAATTATAAGGAAGATAAATGATATTTAGTGTTCATTAAGTATAAGTGGATCAATCATAAAGGTCTTCATCTTCGTCTTCTAGTTGAGTAGGCTCAGGAGGAGGAGGAAGAGGAGGGGTTGGTCTTGCTGTCTCAGTGATAGTAGAGGCAGAAGTGGAGGAGGTGAAGGGGAGGTAAGGAAAGGAAGGCACACTTGGTGTAACTTCTAGTGAAAGTATAAGTGGACCTGTGCAGTTCAAACCTGTGTTATTCAAGGGTAAACTGAACTATATAGATATTTCGAAGAGCATCAACTGACAGCTCAAGGGAATGGGGGTTTGTGCCAAGGGAATGTTGTTTTATGCTTTAAGCTTAGATGAACCTGTTTATTGCTTGAGGGGAGTAGTCAGGATTTCAGAAAGAAAATGTGATATTGTGGTGTTAGGCCAATGACATAGATGTTGAGATAGCCCAGGGCGTGGTTGAGGTAGGCAGCCCTGTGGTAGTGTGAACTGCCTGCCTTGATGATCCATACTTCTTAGCTATTAAGTGCTGATTTGACCAGCTTTGTCTAGGTTTCTTTCAAAATGGAGGAACACAGTGGTAGAAGTCAGCATGAGGGAATTTTATTTTATCATTATTTTTTTAAACTGATAGAATTGCAAGGAGAATGATGGAATTTTAAAGCAGATATATGTAAAGCCCTTGTGAAGTATTTTCTTCTGTCCTCTCTTTTTTTGAATAATCAGTATTTCCTCCAACTATTGTCTATTTGTACCTGGCATTGTACCCTTTAAAAAGAAAGTAGAGGCAGCACACGGTGGCTAACACCTGAATCTCAGCACTTTGGGAGGCCAAGGCAGGAGTATGGCTTGAGCTTAGGAGTTCAAAGTTACCTTGAACTATGATTGCACCACTGCACCCCAGCCTGGGCAACAGAGGAAGACCTTGTCTCTTAAAACAGAAACAAACAAAAAACGAAGTTAAGTTTTCTGATTTTTAAAAATTATTATTTATAGAGATAGGGTCTTGCTCTGTCACCCAGGCTAAGGTATAGTGGCATGATCATGGCTCACTGCAGCCTTGACCTCTGAGTTCAAGTGATCCTCCTGCCTCAGCCTCCCAAGTAGCTAGAACCACAGGTACACATCACCACACCTGGCTAATTTTTAAATTTTTTTGTAGGGCAGGGTCCCACTATGTTGCCCAGGCTGTCCTCAAACTCTCCTGGGCTCAAGTGATCCTCCCGCTTTGGCATCCAAAAGTGCTGGGATTACAGGCATGAGCCACTGGGCTTGGCCTGGATTTATTTATTAAAGGTTTTTTTTTTTTTATTTATTTCAACACTGTTTTATAGTTTCCAGAGCAAAAGATTATTAAATTTATTCTAAGTACATTTTTTTTTTGAGACTGGGTCTCGCCCTGTTGCCCAGGCTGGAGTGCAGGGGTGTAATCATGGCTCTTGGCAGCCTCGACCTCTTGGGCTCAAGCTATCCTCTCAACTTCAGCCTCTTGAGTAACTGGGACTATAGGCGCGCATCATGATGCCTGGCTGATTTTTTTAGGGGCTGAGTTTCGCTGTGTTGCCCAGGCTTGTGAGTATTTTTTTATTATTCAATTGTAAATTGTTTTTTAAATTTCATTTTCACACTATATAGAGAAAAATACAAATGATTTTTGTATGTTGATCTTGTATCCTGTAATCTTGCTGAACTTGCTTATTAATGCTAATGAATTATATACATAATTGTATTATCTGCAAACCATTATATTTGTTAAGGATTATTATATGTAGCTTTTCTATGTGCAGCAGGTGATTTATGAAAGTATCCACCTACCCAGACCCAGTGGTACAAAGTCCACAGTTTCTGGGATTTGGTAGATGTTAAAAATCATTCTGTGGCCCAGAGAGCGAATTCCTCTGCACTTTGTAGCCCCATGTTACTCTGAGACTCTGGAGACAAAATTCACTTGCTTCTCATTCTGTTTTAGATCACTGTTGTGCAAAGAAAGTGTCCTGGTCCTGTGATCCTCCATCATACCATCATCCCCATTTGATAGTGGGCGCTAGGGTCCGGGGCGGTCTCATCACCACCTCCCTCTCATAGCTCTTCTGGTAGAGCTGCACTCACAGGCCAGCTTTCCTTCTACCTTGTTCCTTGCACACACTGCTTCTCTGCCTGGGTCCTCTCTCTTTGCCTGATCACCTCCTAATTGTACTTCAGCCTAGACCAGGTTGGCTTTCTTTTGCTATTTTCTCCCTATGCATGTTGTATATGATTTTTTCCCCATTTGGCTCCCTTCTCAGCTGTAATTTTTCATTCCTTAGATTATTTAAGTACGGTTAGCCCTTCAGGTTTGTGGGTTCCACATCCTTGGATTCAACTGAGGATCAAAAATATTATAACTAAAAAATAACAATACAACAATTAAAAAAATACAAATTTTAAAAACAGTGCAACAATGTACATAGCACTTACATGGTATTGGGTATTATAATTAATCTAGAGGTGATTTAAAGTATATGGGATGTTTATAAGTTACATACAAATATGATGCCATTTTATATCAGAGACTCTGGATTTATATCAGAGCATCTGTGGATTTTGGTAACCATGGGAGGTCCTGGAATCAGTCCCCCTCCAGATATTGAGGGACAACAGTAGTGTCTGTTTACCTACTGCGCGAAGCTCCGTGAAAGCATGGGCCATGCTTTTGCTCACTGCGTTGTTGAGCCCTAGCACAGATGCTCAGCAAATATTTATTATTATATATTTATTATTTAATTATTGAAAGAAGCCCGTTCAGAAGTATTAGCTCAGTTTTCGGATGTTTGTTCACTATAAATATAGTTCGGCTAGTAGTTCACCTGGTGTCCATAAATGCTTAAGGGTTTTGGCAATGCTAATCATACATGACAATATCATTTTGTAACAAGAATGTTTGGCAGGTATGTGTGGTATGTTGGCTTCAGTGATACTTCTTTTTTTAGTTTGGTTACACTGCCTTTTATTGGTATTCTATTTTTGTGGATCTGATTTGGTTTTGGTAAACTTTTTTTTTTTTAACTTAATCTCTTGGAGAAAGCTAACTGGATTATAGAGTAAGTAATGGGATACAGAAGCTTTCACCTAAATTGGATTTCCAGTAAAGCCAACCTTTACTATTTGGAGGCAAGGCTTGGGAAAACATTCAGGTAAGGTCACTCCTGTATTTCAAAGGATTTGTGGTTGCTTGGACTGTGTTGTCTATAAGACTGGGGTCATTGGTTCTGTGCTGTGCCAGGAGAAGTAGCAGTTTTTGTTGTTAGAAAATTTAATAGTGAAAGGGATTAAATATTTAAGAAAGAAAATGGTCTTGCTGTAGCTCCTGAAACTTTGTTTTACTGATGAAGTAGGGTAAAAAATAGTATGGAAAGATGAAGGGAGTAAAGCATTTATTACTTATGTGAAATGCCCATTGTTGCTACAAGATCTTTCTATATTGTAAAGTAATTATAAGAATAGGCAAAGGAAATTTTCAGATTGTCCATATTTGCTTGAAGATAATGTGTAGCTACTGTATGCCTTATTATTTTTTTGAGTGTCATTCACAATCACAAAACGATACCCTTACTGAAAGTGTTAGTGGATAAACTTAATTGCATAATTAAGGACCTGTGTATTTCCAAAGATGATGTTTTCCCCACTACATGTTAAGATGTATGTATTTAATGACAATGCCGTTTGTTGTATGAGAACTTGAGACAGAAGATTTAGTAGGATTATCCAGTGACAGTCAGTACAGGGTGCGATTAAGCTGTCCTTCTGGCTCTTGGCCTAGTATATGTTTGTCTCTGGCCATGCAGTTACAGAATAGGGCAGGTGGCATGTTTATATATGCCTTTGATTTCACAGAAGTTGGTGAGCTTTCGTAAGTGGAGAATTTTAGAGCTAGATAGGATTGTTGTGGGAGAGGGGGCAGGGAATGGAGAGTTGATTCTTCACTCTTCTGTGGTGCAGTTGAATTTACATGTAGCTGGAACTGATTTTCCAAGGGATTATGATGGCAATGAGCTTAGAAGACTGGTTGGGTTTTAGCACTTCAGAATTGGATCCCTTGCCGGAACCCTTGCTAAGAGGGAGTGGACTTGTATTTGGTACAGAGACCAAAAAAAAAAAAAAAAAAAAAAAAAATCACTGTACTAAATGTCCTGATTCTTTAATTTGGTGAGAACATGGGAAGGTAAAGTAAGATTAGATGTGTATGATAGTTTTTTTTTAAGATAGAGGGTTAGCAAAAGACTGAAAGCAGCTCTGTTTGGCTTTCTTATTGATGGAATTGTGTTTTGTTTGGTTACAAATGAATTATTCTGATAAAAATATAAATTGCATGCATTCAGTATTTATTTTAGAAAAATATATAAAGCCATAGCCCAAGAAAATTGTTGAATTACACTCTTATTTGAACTTCGGTGAAATAATAGCTATTTAGTTCCAATCTTTTGTGACTTGTGTGTCTCATAAAATTTGACTAGCATGTAATAAAAGACAGTTTAGTAAATAATCAGTTCATTGTCAAACTGTTCTTTCGTTGGTGACATATTTGTTGTAAAAGATAAAACAATGTAATGTCCAGATATTGTAAAATGCTAAAGTGGTGACTATAAACCAAACTTTTGAAAGTTTTAAAAGGAAGCTATTGTTTTATTAAAATTATTTTTAAATGAACATCTTGCTTTATTTAACCTTGAAATTATTTTTAAAATATTGCTTTAAGAATAGTAGTGCTAGATTTCCAAATTATGGTGATACTGGTTCTGTTTGTTTTTTAAGTTAAGAATTTAAGAATTATCTGGGGTAGAAATGGTATTTTTTTGATTTCTTATAAGAATTACTAAGAATTATCTGGGGTTGAAATGGTATTTTTTTATTTCTTATACATACAGGTAGAAATAGTCATTTGAGAATACCTGATTAAAAATGAATTACCTTAATTCTTTATATTATTTTGAATGTAAAGATATGGTCCAGATTTGTGTATCATTATTCTGCCCACATTGTGATATGCTTTTCACTAGTTTTGTTTTTCAAATTGAAAAGTAATGCATGTACGTGAATAATAACAATATTTTAGGTAATATTAAACATTATACAATGCATAGTAAGCCTTTCTCCCATATAAAAGCCAGCATAGTCTGTTATTCGGGGCAGCAACTTCAGCAGTTTCATGGTACAGACTGATAACTAAAACATATTTCTTGTCAAAATAACATTGTCTTTAAACATTTGTTCTGTATAAACATTATAATGCCGTTCCATATAAACATTTATTATACTGTTCTTTTTGTTTTATGTTTTTTATTTAAATGCTTTTGGGAATAATTAATTTTTTTTAGTAGAGTGGGATATGATTTGTAGTTACAGGATTGTAATTGTGTCCTATGAAAAGTATAATATAGTACATGTGCATTTTTATTATGGTGTATAATAGTAGTAGTATTAGTGGTATAGCCAGGCTGGCTGATAGAAGGTAGTGAAGTCTGCAGTGTTGTAGATTAGTTTTTCAGTGGAAGGTAAGTGTAACCTCTTTGCATGGAGCATTACAAGTGTGCATTCTTGTTAGAAGGCAAACATCATGCCAGAGATAAAAATCCTTTCCAGGTTTGGAATTGGAAAACAAAAGTAACATGGAGTTTTGTAATAATTATGGGGAAAGGTATTTTCTGATAGATATTACATACTAACTCATAAATCTCCCATGCTCGTGGCCACGTGTAAGGAATTATAATCTTAAAAGTATTCTGGTTACCAACATTCGAAGGAAATTGGCCATAGAATTGGGCATCAGGGACAGTGTGCTGAAAAACAGACCATGATTAGGAGAGGCTAAGCCAAGATTTTAAAAAATCAGATTTCAGGGTTATTTTGAATCTGATGTTACATGAGCCATTGCAGTGAATTCCATTTTATATCTGGGAAAAGCCCTTTTTAAATAAAACTCATATCCATTTTCCCTTAATGTAAATAATATCCAGAAGTATTAATAGAGTATATGCTTTTTATAATTTATAAAAAGATAGAGGAGAGAATTATATGAGAATTTTGGTTTAGGTTTAATAGTTTCCTTTTGTAAGATTTCTTCCTGTATTTTCTTACTGATACTTTTGTAAGATTTATTG
The DNA here is from genome assembly GCF_029281585.2 of Gorilla gorilla gorilla. Lineage (NCBI taxonomy): Eukaryota > Metazoa > Chordata > Mammalia > Primates > Hominidae > Gorilla > Gorilla gorilla. The sequence continues at coordinate 35,123,614 of NC_073238.2, read as the reverse complement.
AATCTTTAGCTTATCATCTCCCTCTTACCAAAACACACTGTTGCCCCCCTTGCTGTATTATACCTGGAGAGCATAATTAGAATGTGAGAGGCTCTCCTCATTTCCTTGGAATAGAGTTTTTCATATATCCAGAAGTAGCAAAATTTATAAATATGATTCCCTTTGCTTCTGCCACCTGTATTCTTCCTCTGTACTTGAACTGTCTGCAGCTCTTGAAGGGAGGTTTGGGCTTTCATTCTCTTGCAGTTATAGCACCTGAAGTATTTGCCTTCTTACTCTGAGGGATCACACATCTGCTAGCTACTAAAATGGTAAATGGTCAGCTTTGGGGCCAACCATTTTATTATGGTTATGTGAACCCATTTATCTGTCTCATATCCTATATAATTTAAAAATAAAATCATGACACCTTTTATAAGCATACGAAATATTACAAAATCACTATTTTCCTAGTTATATTTTGTTTGTTAGATTTGGCATATTGAAAATAAAGAGAAATAAAACTGGAAAACAGTAAGTGAAATACATTTAAATTTTTATGAAGTATGAAGAATTGGCCAGGTGTGCTGGCTCATGCCTATAATCCTTGCACTTTGGGAGGCTGAGCCAGGAGGATCACTTGAGCTCAGGAGTTCAAGACTTCCCTGGGCAACATAGTGAGACCCTGTCTCATTAAAAACAAACAAACGAAAAGTACACACACACACAAAACACAAAGAATTGATTGCCTTACTCAGAACATTTATTTCACATACTATAGCCTTTGGCATCCCGTTTTTGTGGAAAATTTCAAAGATACACAATAGTAGAGAGAATACCCAGCTTTAAACAGCCAGTCTTGTTTCATCTGTGCTCTGCCATCCCCAGAATATTTTGAAGCAAATCCTAGGTGTCAGATAAATCAGTATATTGTAGTATTGGGTGAAGAACACAACATTGACCTTAGACCATGATCAGTGCCTCTTAAGAAAATGAACTCACTCTATATTGTTAGCTCTTAGGGTTCGCGGGCTGATTTTTTCCCCCTCTTTTTAAATTCGGGCTTCTTTCTTTTGGCTTTTTTGGCCTTCACCTCTTTCCCTGTACCTCCACAAGGGGGCAGATAAAGGAAGAGAGAAGGGAAGTTTAAATGAACCAGATTTGAGTTTCACTTCTGTTAATCAGTCGAATAGAGTTGCAGAAGATTTTGGGGGTGACTTTTCAGAAACAAGCAGTGATTTTTCTCCTTGAAACAACTCATAGTGCCCCTCCTTGCTCTTCAGAGACAGAATAATATTAGCTATTTTAAAAGGGGTTAAGCAATTATCTTTAAAAAAAAAGTTTCCAGAGCATTATTACAGCCTTTAATTTTCCCTGTGAATAATAATTTTTCTGTAAAAATAACGATTTAGACTTTACTCAAAATATAGTATTTGAATTTCTATCTACTTTTTTCAGACGATAGCTCTGGGTGATTATCATTAAGATTTCTCATTGAGTGATGTGAATGTTGCATAGTCGAAGTATTTTAGCTGGGCATTTGATTACCAATGGAAGGGGCATAACCACTGTTTTTTGTTTGTTTGTTTGTTTTGAGACAGAGCCTTTCCCTGCCACCCAGGCTGGAGTGCAATGGTGTGATCTCGGCTCACTGCAACCTCTGCGGGAGAGTGTTTTCAAGCGACTCTCCCGCCTCAGCCTCCCAAATAGCTGGGATTACAGGTGCCTGCCACCATGCCCAGCTAATTTTTGTATTTTTAGTAGAGATGGGTTTCACCATGTTGGCCAGGCTGGTCTCGAACTCCTGACCTCAGGTGATCCGCCTGCCTTGGCCTCCCAAAGTGTGGAGATTACAGGCGTAAGCCACCATGACTGGCCGAGTTTTCTCATTTCTTCAAAGCCTCAGTTACTGTGGCAGTATCAATGAATCGTATTCATAATAACCTACAAATATATGATGGTTACTTTATTTATGGTAAAACAGTATTCTGTTTGAAGCATGTTTGAAATTGAATGCCTGAACACCATATAAATTGCTTTTTAGTCTGTGGGAATTTTAAATAAGCATCTGTAAAGTTTTTTGTCAATAGATTATTTCTTTGTCTTGATATTTAGATACTGTGACTGTGGGAGTTTTTTTTCTTTAATATTATATGTGTTTACTCTTTTTGTTCTTTTGCTTTCCCAGTGAATATATTTCTTCTGGAAAAATGCTATTTTTCCAAGTAGACTATATGAAACTCACATTTTGTATATGTGGTGTTAATTGTTGCAAGATATTGGGGGAAATGATGGGATAAACTTGCAGAAATTGATTCTTTTTACATGAATTTTGGCATATGCTTTGCAGTAAGTGTATTTCCTTCTGTTGCCACCATTAAATTCTCTGGTTCTCAAAGTTTCTGTATGCCTACAGCATGACACATAATTACAATGAAAGCATTACCTTACATTCCTGTAACATTCTTTTTTTCCCCAGGCACTTAATGCCTTCTATTCCTTAGCTTTATGCATGAATTATGTAGCATATGTGAAGAGGCTTAAACTGTTACCATTACAAATTCTTTCTAGATGGCTCCTGTTATATTTAGGATATACTTATACTTTAGACAAAGTAAGAATGTTATTGTTGTTGACCTTGACACCAAATAACTGGGCAGACATTATATAGCTATGTTTGAATCCTCGCAAAATGTGCTGTTGAAGCCAACAGAGTCCTGGCGGGAGACTCTTCTGGACAGCAGAGTTATGGAGCTTTTCTTCACAGTAAGTTTTAGTCTTCATCTCTGGTAGCAAGAGCCATAGAAAAGAGGAAATGCCTTGGCGTGTTTCTTAAGTAAAACAGAACAGATTGCTTTTCTCCCCTAAAGTCTTGTCTTCTCATCAATATGGCTGCTTAAACAGAAATTATTTTAAAAGGTTCTTGCTAATTTATAAAAATGTCACATAGTTATGAAGTGCTTAATATCCTGCAGCAGAAGTTCTCAAACTTTTAATTTCAGGACCCCTCTATACTCTTAAAAATTTATTGAGAACTCCAAAGAGCTTTTCTTTATATAGGTTATATTTATCCTGTTAAAAATTCAAACAAAACTTTACAAAATGTGCTAAAAAGTAACAGTAAGAAACGATTACATATTAACATAAGTAACATTTTAATTAACTGTATTTTTGAAAACAAAGGAAGTTTAATGAGAAGAATAGCATTGTTTTCATTTTTGTAAATCTATAATATCAGACTTAATAGAAGACAGTCAGATTATCTTACCTGCTTCTGCCTTCAGTTAGTTGCAGTATTGCACATCGTGTGGCCTCGGGGAAATTCCACTTTTTACCTGTGTGACAGTGAGAATGGGAAACGCAGATGCTGTCTTCATATTATTATGCAAATAGTTTTTTCCTCACAGGCAACCTGACAGGCTTTTAAAAAGCTTCAGGGATCCCTGGGCCATAGTTTGAGAACTGCTATTCTAGAGTGTAGGTTTTATACTTATTATATTTATGAGTCATTGGTTAAGTTGGTATTATGGAATAGCAGTTTATCTCATGTATAACTTTAGACAGTCCTCTTTATTATTGGCTAAATATCAAGATGTAAGCAGTATGTTCCCACATTGGCCAGTGTGTATCCCCAATAAAACGGTCAAAAGCTGGAAAAACAATTCGTATGTGTGTGTTTATGTGTTGGATGCTAATTTGCAGTTATAGGGGGAATATACAAGTTAATTAGATATAATGACGTGGACAGAAGCCCAAGTAAAAATCAATTAAAAGTAAAAAAGCTATTTTGCTTAATCCCAATTGTTAATTTTAGTTTCTTTTCATTTGTTTTAAAAATATAGATGAGCCCTTCAACTGCCTTTTTCTGATTGAACCATTTAAAATAAAGTAGTTATGTGGTATGTATTTTAAAATGTCTAGAACAAGGTTATCTATCCATGGGTATATATAAAGGATATTTTCTATAGAAATATTCAGACTGAGCATTAAATCACCTTGTGGTTTCTTTTTAAAATCAGAGAAATGATGGCTAAAACCACTATCAAGATCAAAGAGATAATTGTAACTAAATTTTAAAATTCCGTTGCCTGCCTCATCTGACAGGAATTGTTTTGATACGAATCCAAGTCCAAGTCTTTGTATTATGCACTTGACTGAAAGTAGATTCCACTCCAGCAGTTTTTGAAAAGGTGAAAAACTTGCTGGCAGTACTGGAAACAACTCTACCAGATCTGAACAGCTGTCTAGACAAACCAGACAGCTGCTCCTGTCAGCTGTGAACAACCACATGCAAATAACTTGAATTTGAAAGTTAACCCTTTTTTGCTTTATTTGAACAATTTTTGTGTTTGTAGCTATTTTCACTTAAGCAGTTTATGAACAAGTTTGTTACTTGTTTTAAAAATGACAATGGCTAATCTTTTTATTTAACTTTGGTTAAATTTAGTTTTAGTTATATGAATTTATTGCCTACTTTAAAGCATTTTTCCACTGGATATCACTTGTGCTAGTTTTGGATAAGCATCAGTATACTGTTGCATAAGAGCAAGACTTTAAATATGTTAATCATAAGACTTTAAATATGTTGGAATACTTTGGGTTGCATTCTGCCCTATAGAAGTTTACAAACTTCTTGATTTTTTTTCCTTCTATAAGGTCTTGGAAAAAAAACCCACTTTCATTGTGTTTTCTTCCTACCTTTTTGACCAGAGTCTTCTTGATCTCGCTTATGGTCTCTTCCTTCTTTGCTCATCACATAAATATTGGCATTCCTATCTTAATTCTCAACTTTGCTGACTCTGTACACTTTCCTGTGGCTCTCTCTTCGACACGTAGGACTTCAGGCACCGGTTCCCAGATGACTCCTACATCTATATTCAGCACAGCCTGCTCCAGAGTTTCAGAGCCTTATAATCCCAGTGCTTACTGGATGTTTTAATTTGGATGGCCAACAGACATCTCAGATTTAACATGTTCCAGTAGAATTCGTCATCTTCCTTACTTGCTTCTCCTTCCTTGTCTTCCTTTTCTTGATGCATATCCTTGCCATTCACCTCACTGGGCGTCCTGCTGGGCTTTGCTTTCCCTTATCCCTCTGTCCCTTTCCCATATTCAGGTGGTGATTCAGCTTTCCATTTTATAATACAGTTTATATTGAAATACATGTTTAGATATGGAGGAACTCTTTTGTAATGATGACATTGGAAGAAAGGCAAGAATTTATATTGTATAAAAATTAAGCATTTATTATTAGTTTTATGTGGTTTATATTTCAGGTAACATAAATTAAGCTTGAACAGCACACACCGTCTCGAAAGACAGTTATTTATTTATTTTAACTTTATTTTTAGTTATTTCATTAGCTATTTCATTGAGGGTATTCTTTCTTCTGATTGCTCGCTTCGAGACCATAATGAACATTCAAGATTGTGAGATGTATTCTTATTGTCCCAGATTACATTGTATCTGTTGACAGAATATATCCCTGGATATCATGCTTAAATGCTGATTAGATTCTAAGGCATCGTGACAAAAATTTAATTACAGATTTCAGATAAAGAACTTATAAGAGTGAGTTGTGTTCAGAAGTTTATGAACTAGACAGTGTGCATATATGAATTTGTCTATTGTACTTGGAATTTACTATATAAAACTTAAAATACATTGGAATATAGTTTGAAAAATATTTGTATTTTAGACCAAGGATTTGCAGACATTTTTTGTATAGGGCCAGATAGTGAACACTTTAGGCTTTGCAGGTCATATGTTCATATTCAACACTGCCATTGTAGTACAGAAGCAGCCATAGATGATACATAAATAAGCACGGCACTGTTCCAGTAAAGCTTATTGATGGTCATTAAAATGTGAATGTTGGCCGGGCGTGGTGGCTCATGCCTGTAATCCCAGCACTTTGGGAGGCCAAGGCGGGTGGATCACCTGAGGTCAGGAGTTTGAGACCAGCCTGGCCAACATGGCGAAACCCCGTCTCTACTAAAAATACAAAAATTAGCCAGGCGTCGTGGCACGTGCCTGTAATCCCAGCTACTCAGGAGACTGAGGCAGGAGAATTGCTTGAACCCGGGAGGCGGAGGTTGCTATGAGCTGAGATTGCACCATTGCACTCCAGCCTGGGCAACAAGAGTGAAACTCTGTTTCGGGGGAAAAAAAAGAATTCTGTGTAATTTCCACAGGTCACAAAATATTATTTTTATTGGTTTCCCCCCAACCATACAAAAATGGAAAAAACAAAAAAACACAACCATTCTTAGCTCACAGCCATACAAAAACAGGCGGGGGCCAAATTTGGCTTATGGGCTGTGGTTTGTTCTAGTCCAAAGAGTATAGCATATTTTAAGCATGTCAGTAAATCAACTAACTTTGTAATGTTTAGAGATTACTTAGTGTTTTAAATTTCATTACTAGAACCTTGGGAAGTTCAGAGATTAAGGATTAAGGGACTCAGTGAACAAGGATTTATTAAGTGTTCATTGTGGCCCAGCATACCAGTGAGTACTTAAATGTTCTGACCTGAAGTAATTTAGAAACAATTTGCCTAGTCAAAGTGAATGTAGCCTAAAACTATGAGTTTGATGTTACACAACATTTACAAAATAGAGAGAGAACTTTGTGTGGGAAAGAAAAGGGCTAGTTAAGTACTTCGGCAAGTACAAAATGGTACATCCAACAGTAAGTGTTGGATGGATTAAGATTAATAATGATCATATTTCTTCACTAAATTTTCCTTGGCTCTAATATGTCAGATTACAGAAATGAAACCTTTAACATCTGAGAATATTAATACTATAAAACTAGGGAGCAGTATTTCAAGAGCATTCCCTTCATACAAAACACTATACCAGGTGTTTCATGTCCGTATTGTATCGCTGAAATAAAATATAGGTTAGCTTAGCTTTAAATGGATTTAAGTATAATTTACATTTTGTATTCAAAATCTTTTAGCATTTATTAATAGCAATGATGTAGGTTAAACTGAGATTCAAACAAATTGTAAGCAAACTGAGAATTAATAAAAGAACGTGCTTATTATATTTTGGTTGAATGAATGCATGAATGTCTAGGGATTCAATGGTATATTGCTTTTCTAAGTGCACAACTGTTTACTTCCACTAAAGCAGCATCTATATACTCTTTATTGAACTTGTCTGCTAAGTTTAGCAAGAAGCTGTAGCTAGGCATAGTTAGCATAATACAGATGACTGTCGTTGTTGCTGTTTTTAGAAGAAGCAGTATGTCTGACTGGCTGGCATCTGTTTCTCTCTTTGTCATAACATGCTGGAGACAGATCAATTTTCAAAATGTAGGTAGCCCTCAGTTAAAGATCAATTGATATGTTTAAAATAATGACCTGTAATGTAAAGTGGACTGAGGGACAATTTTCAATTTAGTTTAATTCAGGAATTAATTTTCTAGAAATAACCAGCTACAGTGAATTTTTCTCTTACCTCATTCGGCATGGTAGACACGTGACCCTTACAAAGGAAGAATTTATATTTATGGATTAGTAATTCTTTCTAACAGGTACATCGAAAAATCAGAGAAGATTCAGATATGGCACAAGATTCTCTGCAGTGCCTTGCCCAGTTAGCTTCTCTTCATGGACCCATCTTCCCAGATGAAGGATCACAAGTTGATTATCTAGCACACTTCATTGAGGGATTACTGAATACTATCAATGGGTAGGTATACTTGCCCTTTGCAGCTGAAAAAGGAGCTCTATGTTTTGTGTTTAACAGTAGAAGAAAAAAAGAAACTAGTTATTTTTTCCCCCTTATATTTTGAAGTAAAGTCATATGGGTAATTTGAAATTAATAAACAGAGACATACCTTTTAAAATGAATCAGTAACGATATTTGCTTGTTTGGAAATGAGTTATTATATTAATAATTTTTCTTTTACTGCCACTTAATAATACTCATTCCTTGGTTTTAGAATTGAAATAGAAGATTCTGAAGCTGTGGGGATCTCCAGCATTATCAGCAACCTGATAACCGTGTTCCCACGAAATGTTTTAACTGCCATTCCAAGTGAACTTTTCTCCTCCTTTGTTAACTGCCTCACACACCTCACTTGTTCTTTTGGGCGAAGTGCTGCATTGGAAGAAGTGGTGAGTGACTATTCTAAAGTAAATTGTGTCAGTTTTCACAAGGAAATTTGCGGTGCCTTTGGAACATTTCTCATGACAAGTAATTATTTTTAAGTGAGTGCCGGCTATTGTTAAAGTGACCGTTTTGTTTAGATGTGCAAATTATTTGGGAAACATGACCTTTAAAAATTTGTGGATTAAATAGCTTTAGTTGGTGATATTTACTGGTCTTAAGCATTTAATTTTGAGATAATTTAGTACCCAAATATAAGAGATGGAATGAAATGAGCTGTGGTTTGTTCAACACAATTTTTCATGTAAAAATTATGTCAAAGGCTCATTCTAACAGCAAAAACATTGTTTACAGGGTGTTGCTGTGGTGTGGTGTAATTACGTGTAATTTTTTTTTTTTTTTGAGAATTTTTTACATTGGACTTATTTGGCAATTATGTAAACATAATTTGGTTCAAATCATTGAAACCTTGCTTATTTTGATTAGACTGTGCTCTCTAATTTTTTGGATGGTAATGCTTTAATAGTGTATCCTGGTAGAATTTAATTTACATTGAAATTAAGACCAATAACAATACTGAAGATGTTTTTTGGTACAAATTTCCAAATGTGTATTTTCCATATTTTATATTTAAATTTAGACGTCTACTAAAACCCCTTGAGGACACAGCTGCTTTTTTAACAGTTACTCTGAATAGCTGTATTAATCATGGAAAAAAATTGATTTCATTCCACAAAGTAGTGATTAAATTGTTGAAACTAATTTTTCTTTTTATGAGTCAAAATGTGAATCTTTCTGAAAGGCTGTAGGAGTAAAAAGAATGTAGATATTTTGTTAGAATTTCATGTTAAATTGTAAGTTGTGTTGGTTAGATTCTGCCAACGTGTATGTGAGTTTTTTCGTATCCCTTCAGAGGTGTTCAGAGAATAGAGAACTCGAGAATGATTATGTTTATGTAATCGGGCACTTTCATGATTTGATGAGGAAAGGAACCAGGTCAGACAAGTTTTTATATGGTAGAGAAAATGTAGTAACAGAAAAATAGAAGTTTAAAGGCATGATATGTACAGTTGAATGTTTCAGAGGGATACTTTACGTTCTAAACATAAAAATCCAGGGTAATTTTAAGTATTTAACATTTTAAGTATTTACACTTTACTCAAACCTCTTTCAAATGATCACAGATTCTGAACTAGTCAGGTTTTATTTAACATGAATTCCTTGCACTTTCCCTCTCCCCCTTGGTTTATTTTCTCTTCTAAACCAGGTGGATTAAAGAGCATGTTGATCCTATATTTAGAAACTAAGCTCCTTTTAGTTCTGTTTGTGAGTTAAGCGTGTTCCTAAACGTTTTAAAGAATTGCTGGAAGATACATGGCATCCTTGATTTGCAAATTTTAAGTGCAGAATTTATTTGAGGACGCTGACATCTTGACAATTTTACCTTCAAGATTTGACATAGGAGTGTTGGAATATAGGAAGCCTGCATGCATTTGCAGAGAAGCAGATGTGTATTGTGCTTATTTCACAGCAGGCGTGCTCTAGTGAAGATGAACCTAACAGGTTTCATTCAAGAAAAGTATTATTTATTTTCATTTGTTTTACTCTTTTAATTAATTTTTAATTGAGCTGTTTATGATATTTAAAAATTATTTTTTAAAATAATTGGTCACCTATTTGAAAAGGACAGAGGGAAAAGATCTGTTTAAAGTTTTGCATTAGTCGTAGAAACCAGGTTGGGGATGTGTGGTGAAGTTGAGGGCTAACGGGGTGGCCCATGCATGGTGACTTTCTTAAGAGTAAACCTCCTAAATGTCATCTCAACCTCAAGTGGTTTCCGTTGTATCTTGTGTATGCTGGGAGTAGAGGACCAGGGGAGTATACAGCTAATACCAGAAATATAGGAACAAATCCAGCCAAACCAAACTGGACCTCTGGGACAGAAACCATTTCATCTTTTGTTTTCTTGGGCACCCAGTAATTGTAGTAATAGTACATAATACGTAGTTGTCCTAAGATGGAAAAGTATATAAAGACATGATCTTTTTTTTGAGATGGAGTCTCACTCTGTCACCCAGGCTGGACTGCGATGGCACGGTCTTGGCTCACTGCAACCTCTGCCTCACAGGTTCAAGCGATTCTTCTGCATCAGCCTCCCAAGCAGCTGGGATTACAGGCATGCGCTGTCACGCCCGGCTAATTTTTGTATTTTTAGTAGAGACGGGGTTTCACCATGTTGGCCAGGCTGGTCTCAAACTCCTGACCTCGCAGTCCACCCACCTCAGCCTCCCAAAGTGCTAGGATTACAGGCATGAGCCACCGCGCCTGGCCAAGACATGATCTTTTAAGTAAAATTTGAAAAATTGAGGCATATTAAAGATATGAGTTTGGGAGTTAACATGGGATGAAAAGATGATGAACTTTTGAGGGAGACCGCACAGTTACAGGCCAGGCAGTCATGAAGAGCAAGAGTTCAGGCAAGCTGCTTCACTTTTTTTTTGAGCATGTTAGCTTATTGGTAAAGTCAGGGTATGAATTCCTCCTACTGCTTTATGACATGGATTAACTGCATGAAAAGTACCTGTATAGGCCAGGCTCAGTGGCTCACGCCTGTAATCCCAGTACTTTGGGAGACTGAGGCAGGCGGATTGCCTGAGGTCAGGAGTTCGAGACCAGCCTGCTAAACGTGGCAAAACCCCTTCTCTACTAAAAATATAAAAAATTAGCCGGGCATGGTGGCGGGCACCTGTAATCCCAGCTACTTGGGAGGCTGAAGCAGGAGGATCGCTTTAACCCGAGAGGCGGAGGTTGCAGTGACCCAAGATCACACCACTGCACTCCAGCCTGGGTGACAAGAACGAAACTCCATCTCAACAAAAAAACAAACGGGAGGGGGAGGGGGACGTGTATAGTGTACAATAATTTATTACAAGCAATAACATGTAGAATAATTTTTTAAAATGAGCCTTTAAAATAATAGCTTTTATTGAAAACCTGTGTGCACTCTTACCACATAAGAACAACTGTTGAGTTTTGTTTGGTGCAAACTAATTATAATTCTAATTTTTAAAAATTATTTTTTAAATGATTTTTATAATTGTAATTTTGTGAAATATTGAAAGCTTCTTTTTCCAGTAGGAAAACAGGTTCCACGTGTAAGACTTTGTTTTACTGTGAGAATACTTTTTTCAGAGCCGTGTTTGTTTAGGAATATATACAGATTATCATCTTTTTTAATAGCAATTCATGTCTTTGATGGTGGTAACGTTGTGTAGCAAGGGAAGAAGAGCATCTTCATACGAAGAAGCATTCTTGATACCAGTGTGTGTTTTTGAAACCCATGTCATAAAGCCACCTTGCTTGGTGGCTTTAGCATGTGAGTGAAGAGACATATTTATGAGTACTCTGACTTGCAGTTAACTGAGAGTCTGTGTTCACAAAGAGCAATTCCGGTATTCAGCCAAGTTTCTCTGTGGCTGCAGAAGTTTCTTGATATTATTTGAGACTTCTTGGAGATAAGAATTTTTTCATTATACCCAGAAATCAAATTATTATCTATTGCTGAACTGAAGAGGTAAGAATGAATATGGAGATGAAAAAGTATTGCCTTAAAAATTAAAATCCTGCTGGGCTTGGTGGCTCACGGCTGTACCTTGGGAAGCTGAGGCAGGCAGATCACCTGAGATCGGGTGAGGAGACCAGCCTGGCCAACATAGCGAAGCTCCGTCTCTACTAAAAATACAAAAATTAGCCAGGCATGGTGGCACACGCCTGTAATCCCAGCTACTGAGGAGGCTGAGACAGGAGAATTACTTGAACCCGGGAGGCAGAGATTGCAGTGAGCTGAGATCATGCCACTGCACTCCATCCTGGGTAACACAGCAAGGCTTTGTCTCAAAAAAAGATTAAAATTCTATCAATAATTGTTCATATTAATACAACAGCTGTTTTATAAAAGATTTATAATAGATGCATTTGAATTGTTTCAGTGAAATTCAAGGAGAATATGACTTGAACTGTATACTCTAGTTTGTTTCTTGGTTTCTTTTATAATTAACCATTTTGAGTTCAGCCAAGTAGGCAAAGCTGTGCAGTATGTTGCTACAGGAACAGAGCAGCCTTCATACCATTGAGGTATTTTGTATATGCATTTTGATGTATGTGTTGTGTATAAGGGCAATCGTGGTAAATAACAATTTATAAAGGAAGAACCTTACACTAGTTTTAGTATATTTGTAGCCTAATCTCAAGACCAGCAGGACAAGGTAGTAAAGAAAAAGGTACTTGATAAAGTTTTTAGGAAGTTGATTATAGAATGTAATGCAATAAAATAAATTTGCAATTTGTCAAGTGAGTGAGTGTACTTAGAGGTCAGCATTCTTGATTCAGAATTTAATTTCTCTGGCTTGTTGGGTAATTACTTTGTAGTGAGGTTATGTGACAAAAAGGAAGCCATAAATTGAAGCCAAATTACAGATTGAGAAGTGGGGAGCATAAATTTTGGGATATCTCAGTGATAAGAGGGAAAACAATACTTATTCTCTCGGATGGTTGTGTCAGTACAGTGTAACTGTGTAGTCTACCTTGCACCTTCACCCATGAAAGGACGGATTGTTTGAAGATCCTTGCCAACATCCCCACCAAACGGTTCTTGTAGCTATAAAAGAATAAACTGATGATACTGGAGAGAGCAAGCTGGCTGTCCAGCGCCCCCCACCCATCAAGCACATTCATTTCCTCTGCTTAAAAGATAGAATTAAATCCATGAGTATTTTTTAAAGCTTGCACATTAAAAGTATACTTTTTAGAAATAATAACAATGGTTTTAGCTCTACCAGGATATTTGGAAGAAAACTAGTTACTATTTTACCTTAAATACAGATTCGTATTAAAAGAAGTGTTTTAAGAATTATTTTAATGTTTTAATTCTAATTGGATGATAACCATGTAATATTTCATGACTTGTATGAGTCAGCTCTGATTGTTTAAGTCTGCTTTACCAATCCTAGTACAGAACCAGTGTTAAGTTTCACAGAATTCTTGCACCTTTAGTGCAGTGGATTTAGAATAAAGCTTACTTACTGTTATAACTATTGTTCCATATCGTATCCCTTATATTGTTTGTTATGCTAGTATTAGAAACATAACTAGATCCAATGGACCTGGGGTTCAAAAATGAATACTAGAGTGAGATAGAGAAAAAGGGATTTCTAAAGCATTTTCATACTATGTGGAAAATTAAAAAAAAAAAAAAATCAAAAAAGGGATTGCCCTTTTACTCCAGGTAAGCCGAGTGAGTCCCCAAGATGTCAGCCACTATTCAGCTTTGTTAAGTCTGTATTGAGCACTTATCGTGTGCCAGGAACAGTGTCTTAACGTGTATGCATTCCTTTACATTGAGAATTTGGAAACTCCTGTGCATTTTCAAAAGGAAGAAAGTATGTTAATCCAGTAGTGCAGCATTTAAAATCTTTTTCTGAAAACTATAGCTTGGACTCTTGGTGTTTTTGTGGGGGTAGTGGTTTTTGTTTGTTTTTTGTTTTTTTTTGTTGTTGTTGTTGTTTTAAGTGATCTGTCTGTAAGATTTTTCTAACAGCTGCAATACTTGTCTACTAAATCCATTTCTCTTGGGGGCTTCCAGAAACCAGGAATACTGTCAGCTGCATAGGTATTCTGAAGTTAAATTAATTCTGTATTTTAGGAACTAGCTAGAAAGAATAAAAATAACTAGACAAGGATTTATTTTTCATTTGACATTCAAAGACTTCTAAATTCCTGCATTTTTAAGTGGAGAGTTCATGAAGTTTTATTTGTGACATTTGTGTCACTATATTGTTCCCATATTTGCCTTAAATGATACTTCGCTAGGAAAGAATCTACATACCAATAGCAGATGAATAACAGCATAAACTAATAGTATAGCTCTTTCAGTCTTTAATCGTTCATATGTCCTTCTTAATGTTTTACACTGTGCAGCACAAATATTATTTGTGATTTGTTGTTAGACGTGAGGATTGTGCTGATGCCTGTAAAATTTAAAGTTATTGTGAAATGTTTCATTCATATAAAGTACTAGTTTTATGTTATAAAAATATAAAGAATAATGAAATGAACGATTATGTATCAACCACGCAGATTAAGAAATAGTATAGTATATTGATGGAGCCTTTTTCTGTTGTTTTTTAACCTGTGGTTTTTTCCTTCTCCTGTTATTGCATGCAAGTGTTTGGTACATTACTTATTTCTGCCAAGTGAGTCTATAAGCAGATGCTGCTGGTGAACTTCCCAGCCAGTGTTTTGCGCACTTTTTTGCAGCTTCTACAATCTCTGATAGTTGAAGCTGTTTTCACTTCCAAACTGTTGTAAAGAATAATATAAAAGGAACTTTTTGAAGGATATTCTGTAGACATAAGATTTTCTGTGAAAATGAATTGCCCATATTCATCTCACTGCATTTTTTGTCTGTGAATCACATATCTAACACGTTATTTATGTTTACATATGAAGATAATCTTGATGATCAACAGAAAAAGCTTTCCGATTTCATTGAAAGGATTTGGAGTTGTCATGATGATTAGTTGCTGTTCACAGGAAAACAAAGTAACTACTTTAGCATGAGATTTAGCTCATATTTTTACAATACCTGATATTAGATTTATATAGATAAATATAAATATAGATAAAGACTTTTTATATTTTAGAGCAGTTCTGAGTCCACAGCAAAAATTGGGTGAAAATACAAACCCCCTCAAACATGCAGCCTCCCCACCCTCACCCATCAACATCCCACACGAGAGTGGTACATTGTTACAGCTGATGAAACGACATTGACACATCATCCAGAGTCCATAGTGTACATAGGGTTCACTCTTGGCATTGTACATTCTATGGGTTTGGACAAGTGTGTGATGTCCACCATTAAGGTATCATACAGAGTAGTTTCACTGTGCTGAAAATCCTCTGTGTTCTGCCTATTTATCCTTCCCTGCCCCTCACAACCTCTGGCAACCACTGATCTTTCGCCTGTCTCCATAGTTTTGCCTTTTCTAGAATGTCGTGTAGTTGGAATCGTGTAGTGATGTTAGATTTTAATCTCTGAAATTCAATTTGATGTCAGAAAGGGGACAGATTTCACATATTGAAAGTTTTCAAAGCTTCATTTGACAGCATTTTCATAAATAAAAGTAACCACTATTTTGGAATTATGTATTCAACATAATTACCAAAACGTAAA